>NC_136262.1:188451085-188908546 GCF_964187855.1 Myxine glutinosa | reverse complement strand
AGTGTTGAAAAACCACTTTTCGCACTTGTGTTAGTGTTGAAAAACCACTTTTCGCACTTGTGTTCGTGCAGGAAACCACGTTTGCACTTGTATTAGTGTGGACAAACCACTTTTCGCACTTGAGTTAGTGTTGAAAAACCACTTTTCACACTTATGTTAGTGTTGAAAAACCACTTTTCGCACTTGTGTTAGTGTTGAAAAACCACTTTTCGCACTTGTGTTGGTGCAGGAAACCACTTTTGCACTTGTATTAGTGTGGAAAACCACTTTTTGCACTTGTGTTAGTGTTGAAAAACCACTTTTCGCACGTGTGTTAGTGTGGAAAAACCACTTTTCGCACTGGTGTTGGTGCAGGAAACCACTTTTGCACTTTTATTAGTGTGGAAAAACCACTTTTCGCACTTGTGTTAGTGTTGAAAAGCCACTTTTCCCACTTGCATTGGTGCAGGAAACCACTTTTGCACTTGTATTAGTGTGGAAAAACCACTTTTCGCACTTGTGTTAGTGTTGAAAACCACTTTTCGCACTTGTGTTAGTGTTGAAAAACCACTTTTCGCACTTGTGTTGGTGCAGGAAACCACTTTTGCACTTGTATTAGTGTGGAAAACACCACTTTTTGCACTTGTGTTGGTGCAGGAAACCACTTTTGCACTTGTATTAGTGTGGAAAAAACACTTTTCGCACTTGTGATAGTGCTGAAAACCCACTTTTCGCACATGTGTTAGTGAAGGAAACCACTTTTCGCACTTGTGTTGGTGCAGGAAACCACATTTGCACTTGTATTAGTGTGGAAAAAACACTTTTTGAACTTGTGGTAGTGTTGAAAAACCACTTTTCACACTTGTGTTAGTGTTGAAAAACCACTTTTCGCACTTGTGTTGGTGCAGGAAACCACTTTTGCACTTGTTTTAGTGTGGAAAAACCACTTTTCGCACTTGTGTTAGTGTTGAAAAACCACTTTTCGCACTTGTGTTAGTGTTGAAAAACCACTTTTCGCACTTGTGTTAGTGTTGAAAAACCACTTTTCGCACTTGTGTTGGTGCAGGAAACCACTTTTGCACTTGTATTAGTGTGGAAAAACCACTTTTTGCCCTTGTGTTAGTGTTGAAAAACCACTTTTCGCACTTGTGTTAGTGTTGAAAAACCACTTTTCACACTTGTGTTGGTGCAGGAAACCACTTTTGCACTTGTATTAGTGTGGAAAAAATACTTTTTGCACTTGTGATAGTGTTGAAAAACCACTTTTCGGACTTGTGTTAGTGTTGAAAATCCAATTTTCGCACTTGTATTAGTGTGGAAAAAACACTTTTTGCACTTGTGATAGTGTTGAAAAACCACTTTTCGGACTTGTATTAGTGTTGAAAATCCAATTTTCGCACTTGTGTTGGTGCAGGAAACCACTTTTGCACTTGTATTAGTGTGGAAAAAACACTTTTTGCACTTGTGATAGTGTTGAAAAACCACTTTTCGCACTTGTGTTCGTGTTGAAAAACCACTTTTCGCACTTGTGTTAGTGTTGAAAAAACACTTTTGCACTTGTATTAGTGTGGAAAAACCACTTTTCGCACTTGTGATAGTGTTGAAGACCCACTTTTCGCACTTGTGTTAGTGTTGAAAAACCACTTTTCGCACTTGTGTTAGTGTTGAAAAACCACTTTTCGCACTTGTGTTCGTGCAGGAAACCACGTTTGCGCTTGTATTAGTGTGGAAAAACCACTTTTCGCACTTGTGTTAGTGTTGAAAAACCACTTTTCGCACTTGTGTTAGTGTTGAAAAACCACTTTTCGCACTTGTGTTGGTGCAGGAAACCACTTTTGCACTTGTATTAGTGTGGAAAAACCACTTTTCGCCCTTGTGTTAGTGTTGAAAAACCACTTTCGCACTTGTGTTAGTGTTGAAAAACCACTTTTCGCACTTGTGTTGGTGCAGGAAACCACTTTTGCACTTGTATTAGTGTGGAAAAAATACTTTTTGCACTTGTGATAGTGTTGAAAAACCACTTTTCGGACTTGTGTTAGTGTTGAAAATCCAATTTTCGCACTTGTGTTGGTGCAGGAAACCACTTTTGCACTTGTATTAGTGTGGAAAAACCACTTTTCCCACTTGTGTTAGTGTTGAAAAACCACTGTTCGCACTTGTGTTGGTGCAGGAAACCAATTTTGCACTTGTATTAGTGTGGAAAAAACACTTTTTGCACTTGTGATAGTGTTGAAAAACCACTTTTCGCACTTGTGTTCGTGTTGAAAAACCACTTTTCGCACATGTGTTAGTGTTGAAAAAACACTTTTACACTTGTATTAGTGTGGAAAAAACCACTTTTCGCACTTGTGATAGTGTTGAAAACCCACTTTTCGCACATGTGTTAGTGAAGGAAACCACTTTTCGCACTTGTGATAGTGTTGAAAACCCACTTTTTGCACATGTGTTAGTGAAGGAAACCACTTTTCGCACTTGGGTTAGTGTTGAAAAACCACTTTTCGCACTTGTGTTGGTGCAGGAAACCACTTTTGCACTTGTATTAGTGTGGAAAAACCACTTTTTGCACTTGTGATAGTGTTGAAAAACCACTTTTCGCACTTGTGTTAGTCTTGAAAAACCACTTTTCGCACTTGTGTTGGTGCAGGAAACCACTTTTGCACTTGTATTAGTGTGGAAAACACCACTTTTTGCACTTGTGTTGGTGCAGGAAACCACTTTTGCACTTGTATTAGTGTGGAAAAAACACTTTTCGCACTTGTGATAGTGCTGAAAACCCACTTTTCGCACATGTGTTAGTGAAGGAAACCACTTTTCGCACTTGTGTTGGTGCAGGAAACCACATTTGCACTTGTATTAGTGTGGAAAAAACACTTTTTGAACTTGTGATAGTGTTGAAAAACCACTTTTCACACTTGTGTTAGTGTTGAAAAACCACTTTTCGCACTTGTGTTGGTGCAGGAAACCACTTTTGCACTTGTTTTAGTGTGGAAAAACCACTTTTCGCACTTGTGTTAGTGTTGAAAAACCACTTTTCGCACTTGTGTTAGTGTTGAAAAACCACTTTTCGCACTTGTGTTAGTGTTGAAAAACCACTTTTCGCACTTGTGTTGGTGCAGGAAACCACTTTTGCACTTGTATTAGTGTGGAAAAACCACTTTTTGCCCTTGTGTTAGTGTTGAAAAACCACTTTTCGCACTTGTGTTAGTGTTGAAAAACCACTTTTCACACTTGTGTTGGTGCAGGAAACCACTTTTGCACTTGTATTAGTGTGGAAAAAATACTTTTTGCACTTGTGATAGTGTTGAAAAACCACTTTTCGGACTTGTGTTAGTGTTGAAAATCCAATTTTCGCACTTGTATTAGTGTGGAAAAAACACTTTTTGCACTTGTGATAGTGTTGAAAAACCACTTTTCGGACTTGTATTAGTGTTGAAAATCCAATTTTCGCACTTGTGTTGGTGCAGGAAACCACTTTTGCACTTGTATTAGTGTGGAAAAAACACTTTTTGCACTTGTGATAGTGTTGAAAAACCACTTTTCGCACTTGTGTTCGTGTTGAAAAACCACTTTTCGCACTTGTGTTAGTGTTGAAAAAACACTTTTGCACTTGTATTAGTGTGGAAAAACCACTTTTCGCACTTGTGATAGTGTTGAAGACCCACTTTTCGCACTTGTGTTAGTGTTGAAAAACCACTTTTCGCACTTGTGTTAGTGTTGAAAAACCACTTTTCGCACTTGTGTTCGTGCAGGAAACCACGTTTGCGCTTGTATTAGTGTGGAAAAACCACTTTTCGCACTTGTGTTAGTGTTGAAAAACCACTTTTCGCACTTGTGTTAGTGTTGAAAAACCACTTTTCGCACTTGTGTTGGTGCAGGAAACCACTTTTGCACTTGTATTAGTGTGGAAAAACCACTTTTCGCCCTTGTGTTAGTGTTGAAAAACCACTTTCGCACTTGTGTTAGTGTTGAAAAACCACTTTTCGCACTTGTGTTGGTGCAGGAAACCACTTTTGCACTTGTATTAGTGTGGAAAACACCACTTTTTGCACTTGTGTTGGTGCAGGAAACCACTTTTGCACTTGTATTAGTGTGGAAAAAACACTTTTCGCACTTGTGTTAGTGTTGAAAAACCACTTTTCGCACTTGTGTTAGTGTTGAAAAACCACTTTTCGCACTTGTGTTGGTGCAGGAAACCACTTTTGCACTTGTATTAGTGTGGAAAAACCACTTTTCGCCCTTGTGTTAGTGTTGAAGACCCACTTTTCGCACTTGTGTTAGTGTTGAAAAACCACTTTTCGCACTTGTGTTGGTGCAGGAAACCACTTTTGCACTTGTATTAGTGTGGAAAACACCACTTTTTGCACTTGTGTTGGTGCAGGAAACCACTTTTGCACTTGTATTAGTGTGGAAAAAACACTTTTCGCACTTGTGATAGTGCTGAAAACCCACTTTTCGCACATGTGTTAGTGAAGGAAACCACTTTTCGCACTTGTGTTGGTGCAGGAAACCATATTTGCACTTGTATTAGTGTGGAAAAAACACTTTTTGCACTTGTGATAGTGTTGAAAAACCACTTTTCGCACTTGTGTTAGTGTTGAAAAACCACTTTTCGCACTTGTGTTGGTGCAGGAAACCACTTTTGCACTTGTTTTAGTGTGGAAAAACCACTTTTCGCACTTGTGTTAGTGTTGAAAAACCACTTTTCGCACTTGTGTTAGTGTTGAAAAACCACTTTTCGCACTTGTGTTAGTGTTGAAAAACCACTTTTCGCACTTGTGTTGGTGCAGGAAACCACTTTTGCACTTGTATTGGTGTGGAAAAACCACTTTTTGCCCTTGTGTTAGTGTTGAAAACCCACTTTTCGCACTTGTGTTAGTGTTGAAAAACCACTTTTCGCACTTGTGTTGGTGCAGGAAACCACTTTTGCACTTGTATTAGTGTGGAAAAAATACTTTTTGCACTTGTGATAGTGTTGAAAAACCACTTTTCGGACTTGTGTTAGTGTTGAAAATCTAATTTTCGCACTTGTGTTGGTGCAGGAAACCACTTTTGCACTTGTATTAGTGTGGAAAAACCACTTTTCGCACTTGTGTTAATGTTGAAAAACCACTGTTCGCACTTGTGTTGGTGCAGGAAACCAATTTTGCACTTGTATTAGTGTGGAAAAAACACTTTTTGCACTTGTGATAGTGTTGAAAAATCACTTTTCGCACTTGTGTTCGTGTTGAAAAACCACTTTTCGCACTTGTGTTAGTGTTGAAAAAACACTTTTGCACTTGTATTAGTGTGGAAAAACCACTTTTCGCACTTGTGTTAGTGTTGAAAACCCACTTTTCGCACATGTGTTAGTGAAGGAAACCCCTTTTCACACTTGTGATAGTGTTGAAAACCCACTTTTTGCACATGTGTTAGTGAAGGAAACCACTTTTTGCACTTGGGTTAGTGTTGAAAAACCACTTTTCGCACTTGTGTTGGTGCAGGAAACCACTTTTGCACTTGTATTAGTGTGGAAAAACCACTTTTTGCACTTGTGATAGTGTTGAAAAACCACTTTTCGCACTTGTGTTAGTGTTGAAAAACCACTTTTCGCACTTGTGTTGGTGCAGGAAACCACTTTTGCACTTGTATTAGTGTGGAAAAAACACTTTTTGCACTTGTGATAATGTTGAAAAAACACTTTTGCACTTGTATTAGTGTGGAAAAACCACTTTTCGCACTTGTGATAGTGTTGAAGACCCACTTTTCGCACTTGTGTTAGTGTTGAAAAACCACTTTTCGCACTTGTGTTAGTGTTGAAAAACCACTTTTCGCACTTGTGTTCGTGCAGGAAACCACGTTTGCACTTGTATTAGTGTTGAAAACCCACTTTTTGCACATGTGTTAGTGAAGGAAACCACTTTTTGCACTTGGGTTAGCGTTGAAAAACCACTTTTCGCACTTGTGTTGGTGCAGGAAACCACTTTTGCACTTGTATTAGTGTGGAAAAACCACTTTTTGCACTTGTGATAGTGTTGAAAAACCACTTTTCGCACTTGTGTTAGTGTTGAAAAACCACTTTTCGCACTTGTGTTGGTGCAGGAAACCACTTTTGCACTTGTATTAGTGTGGAAAAAACACTTTTTGCGCTTGTGATAGTGTTGAAAAACCACTTTTCGCACTTGTGTTAGTGTTGAAAAATCACTTTTCGCAGTTGTGTTAGTGTTGAAAAACCACTTTTCGCACTTGTGTTGGTGCAGAAAACCACTTTTGCACTTGTATTAGTGTGGAAAAACCACTTTTCGCACTTGTGTTAGTGTTGAAAAACCACTTTTCGCACTTGTGTTAGTGTTGAAAAACCACTTTTCGCACTTGTGTTGGTGCAGGAAACCACTTTTGCACTTGTATTAGTGTGGAAAAACCACTTTTCGCACTTGTGTTAGTGTTGAAAAACCACTTTTCGCACTTGTGTTAGTGTTGAAAACCCACTTTTCGCACATGTTTTAGTGAAGGAAACCACTTTTCGCACTTGTGTTGGTGCAGGAAACCACTTTTGCACTTGTATTAGTGTGGAAAAACCACTTTTCGCCCTTGTGTTAGTGTTGAAAAACCACTTTTCGCACTTGTGTTAGTGTTGAAAAACCACTTTTCGCACTTGTGTTAGTGTTGAAAAACCACTTTTGCACTTGTATTTGTGTGGAAAAAACACTTTTTGCACTTGTGATAGTGTTGAAAAACCACTTTTCGCAGTTGTGTTAGTGTTGAAAAACCACTTTTCGCACTTGGGTTAGTGTTGAAAAACCACTTTTCGCACTTGTGTTAGTGTTGAAAAAACACTTTTGCACTTGTATTAGTGTGGAAAAACCACTTTTCGCACTTGTGATAGTGTTGAAGACCCACTTTTCGCACTTGTGTTAGTGTTGAAAAACCACTTTTCGCACTTGTGTTAGTGTTGAAAAACCACTTTTCGCACTTGTGTTCGTGCAGGAAACCACGTTTGCACTTGTATTAGTGTGGAAAAACCACTTTTCGCACTTGAGTTAGTGTTGAAAAACCACTTTTCGCACTTGTGTTAGTGTTGAAAAACCACTTTTCGCACTTGTGTTCGTGCAGGAAACCACGTTTGCACTTGTATTAGTGTGGACAAACCACTTTTCGCACTTGAGTTAGTGTTGAAAAACCACTTTTCACACTTATGTTAGTGTTGAAAAACCACTTTTCGCACTTGTGTTAGTGTTGAAAAACCACTTTTCGCACTTGTGTTGGTGCAGGAAACCACTTTTGCACTTGTATTAGTGTGGAAAACCACTTTTTGCACTTGTGTTAGTGTTGAAAAACCACTTTTCGCACGTGTGTTAGTGTGGAAAAACCACTTTTCGCACTGGTGTTGGTGCAGGAAACCACTTTTGCACTTTTATTAGTGTGGAAAAACCACTTTTCGCACTTGTGTTAGTGTTGAAAAGCCACTTTTCCCACTTGCATTGGTGCAGGAAACCACTTTTGCACTTGTATTAGTGTGGAAAAACCACTTTTCGCACTTGTGTTAGTGTTGAAAACCACTTTTCGCACTTGTATTAGTGTGGAAAAACCACTTTTCGCCCTTGTGTTAGTGTTGAAAAACCACTTTTCGCACTTGTGTTAGTGTTGAAAAACCACTTTTCGCACTTGTGTTAGTGTTGAAAAACCACTTTTGCACTTGTATTTGTGTGGAAAAAACACTTTTTGCACTTGTGATAGTGTTGAAAAACCACTTTTCGCAGTTGTGTTAGTGTTGAAAAACCACTTTTTGCACTTGGGTTAGTGTTGAAAAACCACTTTTCGCACTTGTGTTAGTGTTGAAAAAACACTTTTGCACTTGTATTAGTGTGGAAAAACCACTTTTCGCACTTGTGATAGTGTTGAAGACCCACTTTTCGCACTTGTGTTAGTGTTGAAAAACCACTTTTCGCACTTGTGTTAGTGTTGAAAAACCACTTTTCGCACTTGTGTTCGTGCAGGAAACCACGTTTGCACTTGTATTAGTGTGGAATAAACCACTTTTCGCACTTGAGTTAGTGTTGAAAAACCACTTTTCGCACTTGTGTTAGTGTTGAAAAACCACTTTTCGCACTTGTGTTCGTGCAGGAAACCACGTTTGCACTTGTATTAGTGTGGACAAACCACTTTTCGCACTTGAGTTAGTGTTGAAAAACCACTTTTCACACTTATGTTAGTGTTGAAAAACCACTTTTCGCACTTGTGTTAGTGTTGAAAAACCACTTTTCGCACTTGTGTTGGTGCAGGAAACCACTTTTGCACTTGTATTAGTGTGGAAAACCACTTTTTGCACTTGTGTTAGTGTTGAAAAACCACTTTTCGCACGTGTGTTAGTGTGGAAAAACCACTTTTCGCACTGGTGTTGGTGCAGGAAACCACTTTTGCACTTTTATTAGTGTGGAAAAACCACTTTTCGCACTTGTGTTAGTGTTGAAAAGCCACTTTTCCCACTTGCATTGGTGCAGGAAACCACTTTTGCACTTGTATTAGTGTGGAAAAACCACTTTTCGCACTTGTGTTAGTGTTGAAAACCACTTTTCGCACTTGTGTTAGTGTTGAAAAACCACTTTTCGCACTTGTGTTAGTGTTGAAAAACCACTTTTGCACTTGTATTTGTGTGGAAAAAACACTTTTTGCACTTGTGATAGTGTTGAAAAACCACTTTTCGCAGTTGTGTTAGTGTTGAAAAACCACTTTTCGCACTTGTGTTAGTGTTGAAAAACCACTTTTCGCACTTGTGTTAGTGTTGAAAAACCACTTTTCGCACTTGTGTTAGTGTTGAAAAACCACTTTTCGCACTTGTGTTGGTGCAGGAAACCACTTTTGCACTTGTATTAGTGTGGAAAAACCACTTTTTGCCCTTGTGTTAGTGTTGAAAAACCACTTTTCGCACTTGTGTTAGTGTTGAAAAACCACTTTTCACACTTGTGTTGGTGCAGGAAACCACTTTTGCACTTGTATTAGTGTGGAAAAAATACTTTTTGCACTTGTTATAGTGTTGAAAAACCACTTTTCGGACTTGTGTTAGTGTTGAAAATCCAATTTTCGCACTTGTATTAGTGTGGAAAAAACACTTTTTGCACTTGTGATAGTGTTGAAAAACCACTTTTCGGACTTGTATTAGTGTTGAAAATCCAATTTTCGCACTTGTGTTGGTGCAGGAAACCACTTTTGCACTTGTATTAGTGTGGAAAAAACACTTTTTGCACTTGTGATAGTGTTGAAAAACCACTTTTCGCACTTGTGTTCGTGTTGAAAAACCACTTTTCGCACTTGTGTTAGTGTTGAAAAAACACTTTTGCACTTGTATTAGTGTGGAAAAACCACTTTTCGCACTTGTGATAGTGTTGAAGACCCACTTTTCGCACTTGTGTTAGTGTTGAAAAACCACTTTTCGCACTTGTGTTAGTGTTGAAAAACCACTTTTCGCACTTGTGTTCGTGCAGGAAACCACGTTTGCGCTTGTATTAGTGTGGAAAAACCACTTTTCGCACTTGTGTTAGTGTTGAAAAACCACTTTTCGCACTTGTGTTAGTGTTGAAAAACCACTTTTCGCACTTGTGTTGGTGCAGGAAACCACTTTTGCACTTGTATTAGTGTGGAAAAACCACTTTTCGCCCTTGTGTTAGTGTTGAAAAACCACTTTCGCACTTGTGTTAGTGTTGAAAAACCACTTTTCGCACTTGTGTTGGTGCAGGAAACCACTTTTGCACTTGTATTAGTGTGGAAAACACCACTTTTTGCACTTGTGTTGGTGCAGGAAACCACTTTTGCACTTGTATTAGTGTGGAAAAAACACTTTTCGCACTTGTGTTAGTGTTGAAAAACCACTTTTCGCACTTGTGTTAGTGTTGAAAAACCACTTTTCGCACTTGTGTTGGTGCAGGAAACCACTTTTGCACTTGTATTAGTGTGGAAAAACCACTTTTCGCCCTTGTGTTAGTGTTGAAGACCCACTTTTCGCACTTGTGTTAGTGTTGAAAAACCACTTTTCGCACTTGTGTTGGTGCAGGAAACCACTTTTGCACTTGTATTAGTGTGGAAAACACCACTTTTTGCACTTGTGTTGGTGCAGGAAACCACTTTTGCACTTGTATTAGTGTGGAAAAAACACTTTTCGCACTTGTGATAGTGCTGAAAACCCACTTTTCGCACATGTGTTAGTGAAGGAAACCACTTTTCGCACTTGTGTTGGTGCAGGAAACCATATTTGCACTTGTATTAGTGTGGAAAAAACACTTTTTGCACTTGTGATAGTGTTGAAAAACCACTTTTCGCACTTGTGTTAGTGTTGAAAAACCACTTTTCGCACTTGTGTTGGTGCAGGAAACCACTTTTGCACTTGTTTTAGTGTGGAAAAACCACTTTTCGCACTTGTGTTAGTGTTGAAAAACCACTTTTCGCACTTGTGTTAGTGTTGAAAAACCACTTTTCGCACTTGTGTTAGTGTTGAAAAACCACTTTTCGCACTTGTGTTGGTGCAGGAAACCACTTTTGCACTTGTATTGGTGTGGAAAAACCACTTTTTGCCCTTGTGTTAGTGTTGAAAACCCACTTTTCGCACTTGTGTTAGTGTTGAAAAACCACTTTTCGCACTTGTGTTGGTGCAGGAAACCACTTTTGCACTTGTATTAGTGTGGAAAAAATACTTTTTGCACTTGTGATAGTGTTGAAAAACCACTTTTCGGACTTGTGTTAGTGTTGAAAATCTAATTTTCGCACTTGTGTTGGTGCAGGAAACCACTTTTGCACTTGTATTAGTGTGGAAAAACCACTTTTCGCACTTGTGTTAATGTTGAAAAACCACTGTTCGCACTTGTGTTGGTGCAGGAAACCAATTTTGCACTTGTATTAGTGTGGAAAAAACACTTTTTGCACTTGTGATAGTGTTGAAAAATCACTTTTCGCACTTGTGTTCGTGTTGAAAAACCACTTTTCGCACTTGTGTTAGTGTTGAAAAAACAAAAACACTTTTGCACTTGTATTAGTGTGGAAAAACCACTTTTCGCACTTGTGTTAGTGTTGAAAACCCACTTTTCGCACATGTGTTAGTGAAGGAAACCCCTTTTCACACTTGTGATAGTGTTGAAAACCCACTTTTTGCACATGTGTTAGTGAAGGAAACCACTTTTTGCACTTGGGTTAGTGTTGAAAAACCACTTTTCGCACTTGTGTTGGTGCAGGAAACCACTTTTGCACTTGTATTAGTGTGGAAAAACCACTTTTTGCACTTGTGATAGTGTTGAAAAACCACTTTTCGCACTTGTGTTAGTGTTGAAAAACCACTTTTCGCACTTGTGTTGGTGCAGGAAACCACTTTTGCACTTGTATTAGTGTGGAAAAAACACTTTTTGCACTTGTGATAATGTTGAAAAAACACTTTTGCACTTGTATTAGTGTGGAAAAACCACTTTTCGCACTTGTGATAGTGTTGAAGACCCACTTTTCGCACTTGTGTTAGTGTTGAAAAACCACTTTTCGCACTTGTGTTAGTGTTGAAAAACCACTTTTCGCACTTGTGTTCGTGCAGGAAACCACGTTTGCACTTGTATTAGTGTTGAAAACCCACTTTTTGCACATGTGTTAGTGAAGGAAACCACTTTTTGCACTTGGGTTAGCGTTGAAAAACCACTTTTCGCACTTGTGTTGGTGCAGGAAACCACTTTTGCACTTGTATTAGTGTGGAAAAACCACTTTTTGCACTTGTGATAGTGTTGAAAAACCACTTTTCGCACTTGTGTTAGTGTTGAAAAACCACTTTTCGCACTTGTGTTGGTGCAGGAAACCACTTTTGCACTTGTATTAGTGTGGAAAAAACACTTTTTGCGCTTGTGATAGTGTTGAAAAACCACTTTTCGCACTTGTGTTAGTGTTGAAAAATCACTTTTCGCAGTTGTGTTAGTGTTGAAAAACCACTTTTCGCACTTGTGTTGGTGCAGAAAACCACTTTTGCACTTGTATTAGTGTGGAAAAACCACTTTTCGCACTTGTGTTAGTGTTGAAAAACCACTTTTCGCACTTGTGTTAGTGTTGAAAAACCACTTTTCGCACTTGTGTTGGTGCAGGAAACCACTTTTGCACTTGTATTAGTGTGGAAAAACCACTTTTCGCACTTGTGTTAGTGTTGAAAAACCACTTTTCGCACTTGTGTTAGTGTTGAAAACCCAATTTTCGCACATGTTTTAGTGAAGGAAACCACTTTTCGCACTTGTGTTGGTGCAGGAAACCACTTTTGCACTTGTATTAGTGTGGAAAAACCACTTTTCGCCCTTGTGTTAGTGTTGAAAAACCACTTTTCGCACTTGTGTTAGTGTTGAAAAACCACTTTTCGCACTTGTGTTAGTGTTGAAAAACCACTTTTCGCACTTGTGTTAGTGTTGAAAAATCACTTTTCGCAGTTGTGTTAGTGTTGAAAAACCACTTTTCGCACTTGTGTTGGTGCAGAAAACCACTTTTGCACTTGTATTAGTGTGGAAAAACCACTTTTCGCACTTGTGTTAGTGTTGAAAAACCACTTTTCGCACTTGTGTTAGTGTTGAAAAACCACTTTTCGCACTTGTGTTGGTGCAGGAAACCACTTTTGCACTTGTATTAGTGTGGAAAAACCACTTTTCGCACTTGTGTTAGTGTTGAAAAACCACTTTTCGCACTTGTGTTAGTGTTGAAAACCCACTTTTCGCACATGTTTTAGTGAAGGAAACCACTTTTCGCACTTGTGTTGGTGCAGGAAACCACTTTTGCACTTGTATTAGTGTGGAAAAACCACTTTTCGCCCTTGTGTTAGTGTTGAAAAACCACTTTTCGCACTTGTGTTAGTGTTGAAAAACCACTTTTCGCACTTGTGTTAGTGTTGAAAAACCACTTTTGCACTTGTATTTGTGTGGAAAAAACACTTTTTGCACTTGTGATAGTGTTGAAAAACCACTTTTCGCAGTTGTGTTAGTGTTGAAAAACCACTTTTCGCACTTGGGTTAGTGTTGAAAAACCACTTTTCGCACTTGTGTTAGTGTTGAAAAAACACTTTTGCACTTGTATTAGTGTGGAAAAACCACTTTTCGCACTTGTGATAGTGTTGAAGACCCACTTTTCGCACTTGTGTTAGTGTTGAAAAACCACTTTTCGCACTTGTGTTAGTGTTGAAAAACCACTTTTCGCACTTGTGTTCGTGCAGGAAACCACGTTTGCACTTGTATTAGTGTGGAAAAACCACTTTTCGCACTTGAGTTAGTGTTGAAAAACCACTTTTCGCACTTGTGTTAGTGTTGAAAAACCACTTTTCGCACTTGTGTTCGTGCAGGAAACCACGTTTGCACTTGTATTAGTGTGGACAAACCACTTTTCGCACTTGAGTTAGTGTTGAAAAACCACTTTTCACACTTATGTTAGTGTTGAAAAACCACTTTTCGCACTTGTGTTAGTGTTGAAAAACCACTTTTCGCACTTGTGTTGGTGCAGGAAACCACTTTTGCACTTGTATTAGTGTGGAAAACCACTTTTTGCACTTGTGTTAGTGTTGAAAAACCACTTTTCGCACGTGTGTTAGTGTGGAAAAACCACTTTTCGCACTGGTGTTGGTGCAGGAAACCACTTTTGCACTTTTATTAGTGTGGAAAAACCACTTTTCGCACTTGTGTTAGTGTTGAAAAGCCACTTTTCCCACTTGCATTGGTGCAGGAAACCACTTTTGCACTTGTATTAGTGTGGAAAAACCACTTTTCGCACTTGTGTTAGTGTTGAAAACCACTTTTCGCACTTGTATTAGTGTGGAAAAACCACTTTTCGCCCTTGTGTTAGTGTTGAAAAACCACTTTTCGCACTTGTGTTAGTGTTGAAAAACCACTTTTCGCACTTGTGTTAGTGTTGAAAAACCACTTTTGCACTTGTATTTGTGTGGAAAAAACACTTTTTGCACTTGTGATAGTGTTGAAAAACCACTTTTCGCAGTTGTGTTAGTGTTGAAAAACCACTTTTCGCACTTGGGTTAGTGTTGAAAAACCACTTTTCGCACTTGTGTTAGTGTTGAAAAAACACTTTTGCACTTGTATTAGTGTGGAAAAACCACTTTTCGCACTTGTGATAGTGTTGAAGACCCACTTTTCGCACTTGTGTTAGTGTTGAAAAACCACTTTTCGCACTTGTGTTAGTGTTGAAAAACCACTTTTCGCACTTGTGTTCGTGCAGGAAACCACGTTTGCACTTGTATTAGTGTGGAATAAACCACTTTTCGCACTTGAGTTAGTGTTGAAAAACCACTTTTCGCACTTGTGTTAGTGTTGAAAAACCACTTTTCGCACTTGTGTTCGTGCAGGAAACCACGTTTGCACTTGTATTAGTGTGGACAAACCACTTTTCGCACTTGAGTTAGTGTTGAAAAACCACTTTTCACACTTATGTTAGTGTTGAAAAACCACTTTTCGCACTTGTGTTAGTGTTGAAAAACCACTTTTCGCACTTGTGCTGGTGCAGGAAACCACTTTTGCACTTGTATTAGTGTGGAAAACCACTTTTTGCACTTGTGTTAGTGTTGAAAAACCACTTTTCGCACGTGTGTTAGTGTGGAAAAACCACTTTTCGCACTGGTGTTGGTGCAGGAAACCACTTTTGCACTTTTATTAGTGTGGAAAAACCACTTTTCGCACTTGTGTTAGTGTTGAAAAGCCACTTTTCCCACTTGCATTGGTGCAGGAAACCACTTTTGCACTTGTATTAGTGTGGAAAAACCACTTTTCGCACTTGTGTTAGTGTTGAAAACCACTTTTCGCACTTGTATTAGTGTGGAAAAACCACTTTTCGCCCTTGTGTTAGTGTTGAAAAACCACTTTTCGCACTTGTGTTAGTGTTGAAAAACCACTTTTCGCACTTGTGTTAGTGTTGAAAAACCACTTTTGCACTTGTATTTGTGTGGAAAAAACACTTTTTGCACTTGTGATAGTGTTGAAAAACCACTTTTCGCAGTTGTGTTAGTGTTGAAAAACCACTTTTCGCACTTGTGTTAGTGTTGAAAAACCACTTTTCGCACTTGTGTTAGTGTTGAAAAACCACTTTTCGCACTTGTGTTAGTGTTGAAAAACCACTTTTCGCACTTGTGTTGGTGCAGGAAACCACTTTTGCACTTGTATTAGTGTGGAAAAACCACTTTTTGCCCTTGTGTTAGTGTTGAAAAACCACTTTTCGCACTTGTGTTAGTGTTGAAAAACCACTTTTCACACTTGTGTTGGTGCAGGAAACCACTTTTGCACTTGTATTAGTGTGGAAAAAATACTTTTTGCACTTGTGATAGTGTTGAAAAACCACTTTTCGGACTTGTGTTAGTGTTGAAAATCCAATTTTCGCACTTGTATTAGTGTGGAAAAAACACTTTTTGCACTTGTGATAGTGTTGAAAAACCACTTTTCGGACTTGTATTAGTGTTGAAAATCCAATTTTCGCACTTGTGTTGGTGCAGGAAACCACTTTTGCACTTGTATTAGTGTGGAAAAAACACTTTTTGCACTTGTGATAGTGTTGAAAAACCACTTTTCGCACTTGTGTTCGTGTTGAAAAACCACTTTTCGCACTTGTGTTAGTGTTGAAAAAACACTTTTGCACTTGTATTAGTGTGGAAAAACCACTTTTCGCACTTGTGATAGTGTTGAAGACCCACTTTTCGCACTTGTGTTAGTGTTGAAAAACCACTTTTCGCACTTGTGTTAGTGTTGAAAAACCACTTTTCGCACTTGTGTTCGTGCAGGAAACCACGTTTGCGCTTGTATTAGTGTGGAAAAACCACTTTTCGCACTTGTGTTAGTGTTGAAAAACCACTTTTCGCACTTGTGTTAGTGTTGAAAAACCACTTTTCGCACTTGTGTTGGTGCAGGAAACCACTTTTGCACTTGTATTAGTGTGGAAAAACCACTTTTCGCCCTTGTGTTAGTGTTGAAAAACCACTTTCGCACTTGTGTTAGTGTTGAAAAACCACTTTTCGCACTTGTGTTGGTGCAGGAAACCACTTTTGCACTTGTATTAGTGTGGAAAACACCACTTTTTGCACTTGTGTTGGTGCAGGAAACCACTTTTGCACTTGTATTAGTGTGGAAAAACACTTTTCGCACTTGTGTTAGTGTTGAAAAACCACTTTTCGCACTTGTGTTAGTGTTGAAAAACCACTTTTCGCACTTGTGTTGGTGCAGGAAACCACTTTTGCACTTGTATTAGTGTGGAAAAACCACTTTTCGCCCTTGTGTTAGTGTTGAAGACCCACTTTTCGCACTTGTGTTAGTGTTGAAAAACCACTTTTCGCACTTGTGTTGGTGCAGGAAACCACTTTTGCACTTGTATTAGTGTGGAAAACACCACTTTTTGCACTTGTGTTGGTGCAGGAAACCACTTTTGCACTTGTATTAGTGTGGAAAAAACACTTTTCGCACTTGTGATAGTGCTGAAAACCCACTTTTCGCACATGTGTTAGTGAAGGAAACCACTTTTCGCACTTGTGTTGGTGCAGGAAACCATACTTGCACTTGTATTAGTGTGGAAAAAACACTTTTTGCACTTGTGATAGTGTTGAAAAACCACTTTTCGCACTTGTGTTAGTGTTGAAAAACCACTTTTCGCACTTGTGTTGGTGCAGGAAACCACTTTTGCACTTGTTTTAGTGTGGAAAAACCACTTTTCGCACTTGTGTTAGTGTTGAAAAACCACTTTTCGCACTTGTGTTAGTGTTGAAAAACCACTTTTCGCACTTGTGTTAGTGTTGAAAAACCACTTTTCGCACTTGTGTTGGTGCAGGAAACCACTTTTGCACTTGTATTGGTGTGGAATAACCACTTTTTGCCCTTGTGTTAGTGTTGAAAACCCACTTTTCGCACTTGTGTTAGTGTTGAAAAACCACTTTTCGCACTTGTGTTGGTGCAGGAAACGACTTTTGCACTTGTATTAGTGTGGAAAAAATACTTTTTGCACTTGTGATAGTGTTGAAAAACCACTTTTCGGACTTGTGTTAGTGTTGAAAATCTAATTTTCGCACTTGTGTTGGTGCAGGAAACCACTTTTGCACTTGTATTAGTGTGGAAAAACCACTTTTCGCACTTGTGTTAATGTTGAAAAACCACTGTTCGCACTTGTGTTGGTGCAGGAAACCAATTTTGCACTTGTATTAGTGTGGAAAAAACACTTTTTGCACTTGTGATAGTGTTGAAAAATCACTTTTCGCACTTGTGTTCGTGTTGAAAAACCACTTTTCGCACTTGTGTTAGTGTTGAAAAAACACTTTTGCACTTGTATTAGTGTGGAAAAACCACTTTTCGCACTTGTGTTAGTGTTGAAAACCCACTTTTCGCACATGTGTTAGTGAAGGAAACCCCTTTTCACACTTGTGATAGTGTTGAAAACCCACTTTTTGCACATGTGTTAGTGAAGGAAACCACTTTTTGCACTTGGGTTAGTGTTGAAAAACCACTTTTCGCACTTGTGTTGGTGCAGGAAAACCACTTTTGCACTTGTATTAGTGTGGAAAAACCACTTTTTGCACTTGTGAAGTGTTGAAAAACCACTTTTCGCACTTGTGTTAGTGTTGAAAAACCACTTTTCGCACTTGTGTTGGTGCAGGGAAACCACTTTTGCACTTGTATTAGTGTGGAAAAAACACTTTTTGCACTTGTGATAATGTTGAAAAAACACTTTTGCACTTGTATTAGTGTGGAAAAACCACTTGTCGCACTTGTGATAGTGTTGAAGACCCACTTTTCGCACTTGTGTTAGTGTTGAAAAACCACTTTTCGCACTTGTGTTAGTGTTGAAAAACCACTTTCGCACTTGTGTTCGTGCAGGAAACCACGTTTGCACTTGTATTAGTGTTGAAAACCCACTTTTTGCACATGTGTTAGTGAAGGAAACCACTTTTTGCACTTGGGTTAGCGTTGAAAAACCACTTTTCGCACTTGTGTTGGTGCAGGAAACCACTTTTGCACTTGTATTAGTGTGGAAAAACCACTTTTTGCACTTGTGATAGTGTTGAAAAACCACTTTTCGCACTTGTGTTAGTGTTGAAAAACCACTTTTCGCACTTGTGTTGGTGCAGGAAACCACTTTTGCACTTGTATTAGTGTGGAAAAAACACTTTTTGCGCTTGTGATAGTGTTGAAAAACCACTTTTCGCACTTGTGTTAGTGTTGAAAAATCACTTTTCGCAGTTGTGTTAGTGTTGAAAAACCACTTTTCGCACTTGTGTTGGTGCAGAAAACCACTTTTGCACTTGTATTATTGTGGAAAAACCACTTTTCGCACTTGTGTTAGTGTTGAAAAACCACTTTTCGCACTTGTGTTAGTGTTGAAAAACCACTTTTCGCACTTGTGTTGGTGCAGGAAACCACTTTTGCACTTGTATTAGTGTGGAAAAACCACTTTTCGCACTTGTGTTAGTGTTGAAAAACCACTTTTCGCACTTGTGTTAGTGTTGAAAACCCAATTTTCGCACATGTTTTAGTGAAGGAAACCACTTTTCGCACTTGTGTTGGTGCAGGAAACCACTTTTGCACTTGTATTAGTGTGGAAAAACCACTTTTCGCCCTGTGTTAGTGTTGAAAAACCACTTTTCGCACTTGTGTTAGTGTTGAAAAACCACTTTTCGCACTTGTGTTAGTGTTGAAAAACCACTTTTGCACTTGTATTTGTGTGGAAAAAACACTTTTTGCACTTGTGATAGTGTTGAAAAACCACTTTTCGCAGTTGTGTTAGTGTTGAAAAACCACTTTTCGCACTTGGGTTAGTGTTGAAAAACCACTTTTCGCACTTGTGTTAGTGTTGAAAAAACACTTTTGCACTTGTATTAGTGTGGAAAAACCACTTTTCGCACTTGTGATAGTGTTGAAGACCCACTTTTCGCACTTGTGTTAGTGTTGAAAACCACTTTTCGCACTTGTGTTAGTGTTGAAAAACCACTTTTGCACTTGTATTTGTGTGGAAAAAACACTTTTTGCACTTGTGATAGTGTTGAAAAACCACTTTTCGCAGTTGTGTTAGTGTTGAAAAACCACTTTTCGCACTTGGGTTAGTGTTGAAAAAACCACTTTTCGCACTTGGGGTTAGTGTTGAAAAAACACTTTTGCACTTGTATTAGTGTGGAAAAACCACTTTTCGCACTTGTGATAGTGTTGAAGACCCACTTTTCGCACTTGTGTTAGTGTTGAAAAACACTTTTCGCACTTGTGTTAGTGTTGAAAAACCACTTTTCGCACTTGTGTTCGTGCAGGAAACCACGTTTGCACTTGTATTAGTGTGGAAAAACCACTTTTCGCACTTGAGTTAGTGTTGAAAAACCACTTTTCGCACTTTGTGTTAGTGTTGAAAAACCACTTTTCGCACTTGTGTTCGTGCAGGAAACCACGTTTGCACTTGTATTAGTGTGGACAAACCACTTTTCGCACTTGAGTTAGTGTTGAAAAACCACTTTTCACACTTATGTTAGTGTTGAAAAACCACTTTTCGCACTTGTGTTAGTGTTGAAAAACCACTTTTCGCACTTGTGTTGGTGCAGGAAACCACTTTTGCACTTGTATTAAGTGTGGAAAACCACTTTTTGCACTTGTGTTAGTGTTGAAAAACCACTTTTCGCACGTGTGTTAGTGTGGAAAAACCACTTTTCGCACTGGTGTTGGTGCAGGAAACCACTTTTGCACTTTTATTAGTGTGGAAAAACCACTTTTCGCACTTGTGTTAGTGTTGAAAAGCCACTTTTCCCACTTGCATTGGTGCAGGAAACCACTTTTGCACTTGTATTAGTGTGGAAAAACCACTTTTCGCACTTGTGTTAGTGTTGAAAACCACTTTTCGCACTTGTATTAGTGTGGAAAAACCACTTTTCGCCCTTGTGTTAGTGTTGAAAAACCACTTTTCGCACTTGTGTTAGTGTTGAAAAACCACTTTTCGCACTTGTGTTAGTGTTGAAAAACCACTTTTGCACTTGTATTTGTGTGGAAAAAACACTTTTGCACTTGTGATAGTGTTGAAAAACCACTTTTCGCAGTTGTGTTAGTGTTGAAAAACCACTTTTCGCACTTGGGTTAGTGTTGAAAAACCACTTTTCGCACTTGTGTTAGTGTTGAAAAAACACTTTTGCACTTGTATTAGTGTGGAAAAACCACTTTTCGCACTTGTGATAGTGTTGAAGACCCACTTTTCGCACTTGTGTTAGTGTTGAAAAACCACTTTTCGCACTTGTGTTAGTGTTGAAAAACCACTTTTCGCACTTGTGTTCGTGCAGGAAACCACGTTTGCACTTGTATTAGTGTGGAATAAACCACTTTTCGCACTTGAGTTAGTGTTGAAAAACCACTTTTCGCACTTGTGTTAGTGTTGAAAAACCACTTTTCGCACTTGTGTTCGTGCAGGAAACCACGTTTGCACTTGTATTAGTGTGGACAAACCACTTTTCGCACTTGAGTTAGTGTTGAAAAACCACTTTTCACACTTATGTTAGTGTTGAAAAACCACTTTTCGCACTTGTGTTAGTGTTGAAAAACCACTTTTCGCACTTGTGCTGGTGCAGGAAACCACTTTTGCACTTGTATTAGTGTGGAAAACCACTTTTTGCACTTGTGTTAGTGTTGAAAAACCACTTTTCGCACGTGTGTTAGTGTGGAAAAACCACTTTTCGCACTGGTGTTGGTGCAGGAAACCACTTTTGCACTTTTATTAGTGTGGAAAAACCACTTTTCGCACTTGTGTTAGTGTTGAAAAGCCACTTTTCCCACTTGCATTGGTGCAGGAAACCACTTTTGCACTTGTATTAGTGTGGAAAAACCACTTTTCGCACTTGTGTTAGTGTTGAAAACCACTTTTCGCACTTGTATTAGTGTGGAAAAACCACTTTTCGCCCTTGTGTTAGTGTTGAAAAACCACTTTTCGCACTTGTGTTAGTGTTGAAAAACCACTTTTCGCACTTGTGTTAGTGTTGAAAAACCACTTTTGCACTTGTATTTGTGTGGAAAAAACACTTTTTGCACTTGTGATAGTGTTGAAAAACCACTTTTCGCAGTTGTGTTAGTGTTGAAAAACCACTTTTCGCACTTGTGTTAGTGTTGAAAAACCACTTTTCGCACTTGTGTTAGTGTTGAAAAACCACTTTTCGCACTTGTGTTAGTGTTGAAAAACCACTTTTCGCACTTGTGTTGGTGCAGGAAACCACTTTTGCACTTGTATTAGTGTGGAAAAACCACTTTTTGCCCTTGTGTTAGTGTTGAAAAACCACTTTTCGCACTTGTGTTAGTGTTGAAAAACCACTTTTCACACTTGTGTTGGTGCAGGAAACCACTTTTGCACTTGTATTAGTGTGGAAAAAATACTTTTTGCACTTGTGATAGTGTTGAAAAACCACTTTTCGGACTTGTGTTAGTGTTGAAAATCCAATTTTCGCACTTGTATTAGTGTGGAAAAAACACTTTTTGCACTTGTGATAGTGTTGAAAAACCACTTTTCGGACTTGTATTAGTGTTGAAAATCCAATTTTCGCACTTGTGTTGGTGCAGGAAACCACTTTTGCACTTGTATTAGTGTGGAAAAAACACTTTTTGCACTTGTGATAGTGTTGAAAAACCACTTTTCGCACTTGTGTTCGTGTTGAAAAACCACTTTTCGCACTTGTGTTAGTGTTGAAAAAACACTTTTGCACTTGTATTAGTGTGGAAAAACCACTTTTCGCACTTGTGATAGTGTTGAAGACCCACTTTTCGCACTTGTGTTAGTGTTGAAAAACCACTTTTCGCACTTGTGTTAGTGTTGAAAAACCACTTTTCGCACTTGTGTTCGTGCAGGAAACCACGTTTGCGCTTGTATTAGTGTGGAAAAACCACTTTTCGCACTTGTGTTAGTGTTGAAAAACCACTTTTCGCACTTGTGTTAGTGTTGAAAAACCACTTTTCGCACTTGTGTTGGTGCAGGAAACCACTTTTGCACTTGTATTAGTGTGGAAAAACCACTTTTCGCCCTTGTGTTAGTGTTGAAAAACCACTTTCGCACTTGTGTTAGTGTTGAAAAACCACTTTTCGCACTTGTGTTGGTGCAGGAAACCACTTTTGCACTTGTATTAGTGTGGAAAACACCACTTTTTGCACTTGTGTTGGTGCAGGAAACCACTTTTGCACTTGTATTAGTGTGGAAAAACACTTTTCGCACTTGTGTTAGTGTTGAAAAACCACTTTTCGCACTTGTGTTAGTGTTGAAAAACCACTTTTCGCACTTGTGTTGGTGCAGGAAACCACTTTTGCACTTGTATTAGTGTGGAAAAACCACTTTTCGCCCTTGTGTTAGTGTTGAAGACCCACTTTTCGCACTTGTGTTAGTGTTGAAAAACCACTTTTCGCACTTGTGTTGGTGCAGGAAACCACTTTTGCACTTGTATTAGTGTGGAAAACACCACTTTTTGCACTTGTGTTGGTGCAGGAAACCACTTTTGCACTTGTATTAGTGTGGAAAAAACACTTTTCGCACTTGTGATAGTGCTGAAAACCCACTTTTCGCACATGTGTTAGTGAAGGAAACCACTTTTCGCACTTGTGTTGGTGCAGGAAACCATACTTGCACTTGTATTAGTGTGGAAAAAACACTTTTTGCACTTGTGATAGTGTTGAAAAACCACTTTTCGCACTTGTGTTAGTGTTGAAAAACCACTTTTCGCACTTGTGTTGGTGCAGGAAACCACTTTTGCACTTGTTTTAGTGTGGAAAAACCACTTTTCGCACTTGTGTTAGTGTTGAAAAACCACTTTTCGCACTTGTGTTAGTGTTGAAAAACCACTTTTCGCACTTGTGTTAGTGTTGAAAAACCACTTTTCGCACTTGTGTTGGTGCAGGAAACCACTTTTGCACTTGTATTGGTGTGGAATAACCACTTTTTGCCCTTGTGTTAGTGTTGAAAACCCACTTTTCGCACTTGTGTTAGTGTTGAAAAACCACTTTTCGCACTTGTGTTGGTGCAGGAAACGACTTTTGCACTTGTATTAGTGTGGAAAAAATACTTTTTGCACTTGTGATAGTGTTGAAAAACCACTTTTCGGACTTGTGTTAGTGTTGAAAATCTAATTTTCGCACTTGTGTTGGTGCAGGAAACCACTTTTGCACTTGTATTAGTGTGGAAAAACCACTTTTCGCACTTGTGTTAATGTTGAAAAACCACTGTTCGCACTTGTGTTGGTGCAGGAAACCAATTTTGCACTTGTATTAGTGTGGAAAAAACACTTTTTGCACTTGTGATAGTGTTGAAAAATCACTTTTCGCACTTGTGTTCGTGTTGAAAAACCACTTTTCGCACTTGTGTTAGTGTTGAAAAAACACTTTTGCACTTGTATTAGTGTGGAAAAACCACTTTTCGCACTTGTGTTAGTGTTGAAAACCCACTTTTCGCACATGTGTTAGTGAAGGAAACCCCTTTTCACACTTGTGATAGTGTTGAAAACCCACTTTTTGCACATGTGTTAGTGAAGGAAACCACTTTTTGCACTTGGGTTAGTGTTGAAAAACCACTTTTCGCACTTGTGTTGGTGCAGGAAACCACTTTTGCACTTGTATTAGTGTGGAAAAACCACTTTTTGCACTTGTGATAGTGTTGAAAAACCACTTTTCGCACTTGTGTTAGTGTTGAAAAACCACTTTTCGCACTTGTGTTGGTGCAGGAAACCACTTTTGCACTTGTATTAGTGTGGAAAAAACACTTTTTGCACTTGTGATAATGTTGAAAAAACACTTTTGCACTTGTATTAGTGTGGAAAAACCACTTTTCGCACTTGTGATAGTGTTGAAGACCCACTTTTCGCACTTGTGTTAGTGTTGAAAAACCACTTTTCGCACTTGTGTTAGTGTTGAAAAACCACTTTTCGCACTTGTGTTCGTGCAGGAAACCACGTTTGCACTTGTATTAGTGTTGAAAACCCACTTTTTGCACATGTGTTAGTGAAGGAAACCACTTTTTGCACTTGGGTTAGCGTTGAAAAACCACTTTTCGCACTTGTGTTGGTGCAGGAAACCACTTTTGCACTTGTATTAGTGTGGAAAAACCACTTTTTGCACTTGTGATAGTGTTGAAAAACCACTTTTCGCACTTGTGTTAGTGTTGAAAAACCACTTTTCGCACTTGTGTTGGTGCAGGAAACCACTTTTGCACTTGTATTAGTGTGGAAAAAACACTTTTTGCGCTTGTGATAGTGTTGAAAAACCACTTTTCGCACTTGTGTTAGTGTTGAAAAATCACTTTTCGCAGTTGTGTTAGTGTTGAAAAACCACTTTTCGCACTTGTGTTGGTGCAGAAAACCACTTTTGCACTTGTATTATTGTGGAAAAACCACTTTTCGCACTTGTGTTAGTGTTGAAAAACCACTTTTCGCACTTGTGTTAGTGTTGAAAAACCACTTTTCGCACTTGTGTTGGTGCAGGAAACCACTTTTGCACTTGTATTAGTGTGGAAAAACCACTTTTCGCACTTGTGTTAGTGTTGAAAAACCACTTTTCGCACTTGTGTTAGTGTTGAAAACCCAATTTTCGCACATGTTTTAGTGAAGGAAACCACTTTTCGCACTTGTGTTGGTGCAGGAAACCACTTTTGCACTTGTATTAGTGTGGAAAAACCACTTTTCGCCCTTGTGTTAGTGTTGAAAAACCACTTTTCGCACTTGTGTTAGTGTTGAAAAACCACTTTTCGCACTTGTGTTAGTGTTGAAAAACCACTTTTGCACTTGTATTTGTGTGGAAAAAACACTTTTTGCACTTGTGATAGTGTTGAAAAACCACTTTTCGCAGTTGTGTTAGTGTTGAAAAACCACTTTTCGCACTTGGGTTAGTGTTGAAAAACCACTTTTCGCACTTGTGTTAGTGTTGAAAAAACACTTTTGCACTTGTATTAGTGTGGAAAAACCACTTTTCGCACTTGTGATAGTGTTGAAGACCCACTTTTCGCACTTGTGTTAGTGTTGAAAAACCACTTTTCGCACTTGTGTTAGTGTTGAAAAACCACTTTTCGCACTTGTGTTCGTGCAGGAAACCACGTTTGCACTTGTATTAGTGTGGAAAAACCACTTTTCGCACTTGAGTTAGTGTTGAAAAACCACTTTTCGCACTTGTGTTAGTGTTGAAAAACCACTTTTCGCACTTGTGTTCGTGCAGGAAACCACGTTTGCACTTGTATTAGTGTGGACAAACCACTTTTCGCACTTGAGTTAGTGTTGAAAAACCACTTTTCACACTTATGTTAGTGTTGAAAAACCACTTTTCGCACTTGTGTTAGTGTTGAAAAACCACTTTTCGCACTTGTGTTGGTGCAGGAAACCACTTTTGCACTTGTATTAGTGTGGAAAACCACTTTTTGCACTTGTGTTAGTGTTGAAAAACCACTTTTCGCACGTGTGTTAGTGTGGAAAAACCACTTTTCGCACTGGTGTTGGTGCAGGAAACCACTTTTGCACTTTTATTAGTGTGGAAAAACCACTTTTCGCACTTGTGTTAGTGTTGAAAAGCCACTTTTCCCACTTTCATTGGTGCAGGAAACCACTTTTGCACTTGTATTAGTGTGGAAAAACCACTTTTCGCACTTGTGTTAGTGTTGAAAACCACTTTTCGCACTTGTGTTAGTGTTGAAAAACCACTTTTCGCACTTGTGTTGGTGCAGGAAACCACTTTTGCACTTGTATTAGTGTGGAAAACACCACTTTTTGCACTTGTGTTGGTGCAGGAAACCACTTTTGCACTTGTATTAGTGTGGAAAAAACACTTTTCGCACTTGTGATAGTGCTGAAAACCCACTTTTCGCACATGTGTTAGTGAAGGAAACCACTTTTCGCACTTGTGTTGGTGCAGGAAACCACATTTGCACTTGTATTAGTGTGGAAAAAACACTTTTTGAACTTGTGATAGTGTTGAAAAACCACTTTTCACACTTGTGTTAGTGTTGAAAAACCACTTTTCGCACTTGTGTTGGTGCAGGAAACCACTTTTGCACTTGTTTTAGTGTGGAAAAACCACTTTTCGCACTTGTGTTAGTGTTGAAAAACCACTTTTCGCACTTGTGTTAGTGTTGAAAAACCACTTTTCGCACTTGTGTTAGTGTTGAAAAACCACTTTTCGCACTTGTGTTGGTGCAGGAAACCACTTTTGCACTTGTATTAGTGTGGAAAAACCACTTTTTGCCCTTGTGTTAGTGTTGAAAAACCACTTTTCGCACTTGTGTTAGTGTTGAAAAACCACTTTTCACACTTGTGTTGGTGCAGGAAACCACTTTTGCACTTGTATTAGTGTGGAAAAAATACTTTTTGCACTTGTGATAGTGTTGAAAAACCACTTTTCGGACTTGTGTTAGTGTTGAAAATCCAATTTTCGCACTTGTATTAGTGTGGAAAAAACACTTTTTGCACTTGTGATAGTGTTGAAAAACCACTTTTCGGACTTGTATTAGTGTTGAAAATCCAATTTTCGCACTTGTGTTGGTGCAGGAAACCACTTTTGCACTTGTATTAGTGTGGAAAAAACACTTTTTGCACTTGTGATAGTGTTGAAAAACCACTTTTCGCACTTGTGTTCATGTTGAAAAACCACTTTTCGCACTTGTGTTAGTGTTGAAAAAACACTTTTGCACTTGTATTAGTGTGGAAAAACCACTTTTCGCACTTGTGATAGTGTTGAAGACCCACTTTTCGCACTTGTGTTAGTGTTGAAAAACCACTTTTCGCACTTGTGTTAGTGTTGAAAAACCACTTTTCGCACTTGTGTTCGTGCAGGAAACCACGTTTGCGCTTGTATTAGTGTGGAAAAACCACTTTTCGCACTTGTGTTAGTGTTGAAAAACCACTTTTCGCACTTGTGTTAGTGTTGAAAAACCACTTTTCGCACTTGTGTTGGTGCAGGAAACCACTTTTGCACTTGTATTAGTGTGGAAAAACCACTTTTCGCCCTTGTGTTAGTGTTGAAAAACCACTTTCGCACTTGTGTTAGTGTTGAAAAACCACTTTTCGCACTTGTGTTGGTGCAGGAAACCACTTTTGCACTTGTATTAGTGTGGAAAAAATACTTTTTGCACTTGTGATAGTGTTGAAAAACCACTTTTCGGACTTGTGTTAGTGTTGAAAATCCAATTTTCGCACTTGTGTTGGTGCAGGAAACCACTTTTGCACTTGTATTAGTGTGGAAAAACCACTTTTCCCACTTGTGTTAGTGTTGAAAAACCACTGTTCGCACTTGTGTTGGTGCAGGAAACCAATTTTGCACTTGTATTAGTGTGGAAAAAACACTTTTTGCACTTGTGATAGTGTTGAAAAACCACTTTTCGCACTTGTGTTCGTGTTGAAAAACCACTTTTCGCACATGTGTTAGTGTTGAAAAAACACTTTTGCACTTGTATTAGTGTGGAAAAAACCACTTTTCGCACTTGTGATAGTGTTGAAAACCCACTTTTCGCACATGTGTTAGTGAAGGAAACCACTTTTCGCACTTGTGATAGTGTTGAAAACCCAGTTTTGCACATGTGTTAGTGAAGGAAACCACTTTTCGCACTTGGGTTAGTGTTGAAAAACCACTTTTCGCACTTGTGTTGGTGCAGGAAACCACTTTTGCACTTGTATTAGTGTGGAAAAACCACTTTTTGCACTTGTGATAGTGTTGAAAAACCACTTTTCGCACTTGTGTTAGTCTTGAAAAACCACTTTTCGCACTTGTGTTGGTGCAGGAAACCACTTTTGCACTTGTATTAATGTGGAAAAAACACTTTTTGCACTTGTGATAGTGTTGAAAAACCACTTTTCGCACTTGTGTTAATGTTGAAAAATCACTTTTCGCAGTTGTGTTAGTGTTGAAAAACCACTTTTCGCACTTGTGTTGGTGCAGGAAACCACTTTTGCACTTGTATTAGTGTGGAAAAACCACTTTTCGCACTTGTGTTAGTGTTGAAAAACCACTTTTCGCACTTGTGTTAGTGTTGAAAAACCACTTTTCGCACTTGTGTTCGTGCAGGAAACCACGTTTGCACTTGTATTAGTGTGGACAAACCACTTTTCGCACTTGAGTTAGTGTTGAAAAACCACTTTTCACACTTATGTTAGTGTTGAAAAACCACTTTTCGCACTTGTGTTAGTGTTGAAAAACCACTTTTCGCACTTGTGTTGGTGCAGGAAACCACTTTTGCACTTGTATTAGTGTGGAAAACCACTTTTTGCACTTGTGTTAGTGTTGAAAAACCACTTTTCGCACGTGTGTTAGTGTGGAAAAACCACTTTTCGCACTGGTGTTGGTGCAGGAAACCACTTTTGCACTTTTATTAGTGTGGAAAAACCACTTTTCGCACTTGTGTTAGTGTTGAAAAGCCACTTTTCCCACTTGCATTGGTGCAGGAAACCACTTTTGCACTTGTATTAGTGTGGAAAAACCACTTTTCGCACTTGTGTTAGTGTTGAAAACCACTTTTCGCACTTGTGTTAGTGTTGAAAAACCACTTTTCGCACTTGTGTTGGTGCAGGAAACCACTTTTGCACTTGTATTAGTGTGGAAAACACCACTTTTTGCACTTGTGTTGGTGCAGGAAACCACTTTTGCACTTGTATTAGTGTGGAAAAAACACTTTTCGCACTTGTGATAGTGCTGAAAACCCACTTTTCGCACATGTGTTAGTGAAGGAAACCACTTTTCGCACTTGTGTTGGTGCAGGAAACCACATTTGCACTTGTATTAGTGTGGAAAAAACACTTTTTGAACTTGTGATAGTGTTGAAAAACCACTTTTCACACTTGTGTTAGTGTTGAAAAACCACTTTTCGCACTTGTGTTGGTGCAGGAAACCACTTTTGCACTTGTTTTAGTGTGGAAAAACCACTTTTCGCACTTGTGTTAGTGTTGAAAAACCACTTTTCGCACTTGTGTTAGTGTTGAAAAACCACTTTTCGCACTTGTGTTAGTGTTGAAAAACCACTTTTCGCACTTGTGTTGGTGCAGGAAACCACTTTTGCACTTGTATTAGTGTGGAAAAACCACTTTTTGCCCTTGTGTTAGTGTTGAAAAACCACTTTTCGCACTTGTGTTAGTGTTGAAAAACCACTTTTCACACTTGTGTTGGTGCAGGAAACCACTTTTGCACTTGTATTAGTGTGGAAAAAATACTTTTTGCACTTGTGATAGTGTTGAAAAACCACTTTTCGGACTTGTGTTAGTGTTGAAAATCCAATTTTCGCACTTGTATTAGTGTGGAAAAAACACTTTTTGCACTTGTGATAGTGTTGAAAAACCACTTTTCGGACTTGTATTAGTGTTGAAAATCCAATTTTCGCACTTGTGTTGGTGCAGGAAACCACTTTTGCACTTGTATTAGTGTGGAAAAAACACTTTTTGCACTTGTGATAGTGTTGAAAAACCACTTTTCGCACTTGTGTTCGTGTTGAAAAACCACTTTTCGCACTTGTGTTAGTGTTGAAAAAACACTTTTGCACTTGAATTAGTGTGGAAAAACCACTTTTCGCACTTGTGATAGTGTTGAAGACCCACTTTTCGCACTTGTGTTAGTGTTGAAAAACCACTTTTCGCACTTGTGTTAGTGTTGAAAAACCACTTTTCGCACTTGTGTTCGTGCAGGAAACCACGTTTGCGCTTGTATTAGTGTGGAAAAACCACTTTTCGCACTTGTGTTAGTGTTGAAAAACCACTTTTCGCACTTGTGTTAGTGTTGAAAAACCACTTTTCGCACTTGTGTTGGTGCAGGAAACCACTTTTGCACTTGTATTAGTGTGGAAAAACCACTTTTCGCCCTTGTGTTAATGTTGAAAAACCACTTTCGCACTTGTGTTAGTGTTGAAAAACCACTTTTCGCACTTGTGTTGGTGCAGGAAACCACTTTTGCACTTGTATTAGTGTGGAAAAAATACTTTTTGCACTTGTGATAGTGTTGAAAAACCACTTTTCGGACTTGTGTTAGTGTTGAAAATCCAATTTTCGCACTTGTGTTGGTGCAGGAAACCACTTTTGCACTTGTATTAGTGTGGAAAAACCACTTTTCCCACTTGTGTTAGTGTTGAAAAACCACTGTTCGCACTTGTGTTGGTGCAGGAAACCAATTTTGCACTTGTATTAGTGTGGAAAAAACACTTTTTGCACTTGTGATAGTGTTGAAAAACCACTTTTCGCACTTGTGTTCGTGTTGAAAAACCACTTTTCGCACATGTGTTAGTGTTGAAAAAACACTTTTGCACTTGTATTAGTGTGGAAAAAACCACTTTTCGCACTTGTGATAGTGTTGAAAACCCACTTTTCGCACATGTGTTAGTGAAGGAAACCACTTTTCGCACTTGTGATAGTGTTGAAAACCCACTTTTTGCACATGTGTTAGTGAAGGAAACCACTTTTCGCACTTGGGTTAGTGTTGAAAAACCACTTTTCGCACTTGTGTTGGTGCAGGAAACCACTTTTGCACTTGTATTAGTGTGGAAAAACCACTTTTTGCACTTGTGATAGTGTTGAAAAACCACTTTTCGCACTTGTGTTAGTCTTGAAAAACCACTTTTCGCACTTGTGTTGGTGCAGGAAACCACTTTTGCACTTGTATTAATGTGGAAAAAACACTTTTTGCACTTGTGATAGTGTTGAAAAACCACTTTTCGCACTTGTGTTAATGTTGAAAAATCACTTTTCGCAGTTGTGTTAGTGTTGAAAAACCACTTTTCGCACTTGTGTTGGTGCAGGAAACCACTTTTGCACTTGTATTAGTGTGGAAAAACCACTTTTTCGCACTTGTGTTAGTGTTGAAAAACCACTTTTCGCACTTGTGTTAGTGTTGAAAAACCACTTTTCGCACTTGTGTTGGTGCAGGAAACCACTTTTGCACTTGTATTAGTGTGGAAAAACCACTTTTCGCACTTGTGTTAGTGTTGAAAAACCACTTTTCGCACTTGTGTTAGTGTTGAAAACCCACTTTTCACACATGTTTTAGTGAAGGAAACCACTTTTCGCACTTGTGTTGGTGCAGGAAACCACTTTTGCACTTGTATTAGTGTGGAAAAAACACTTTTTGCACTTGTGATAGTGTTGAAAAACCACTTTTCGGACTTGTGTTAGTGTTGAAAATCCAATTTTCGCACTTGTGTTGGTGCAGGAAACCACTTTTGCACTTGTATTAGTGTGGAAAAAACACTTTTTGCACTTGTGATAGTGTTGAAAAACCACTTTTCGCACTTGTGTTCGTGTTGAAAAACCACTTTTCGCACTTGTGTTAGTGTTGAAAAAACACTTTTGCACTTGTATTAGTGTGGCAAAACCACTTTTCGCACTTGTGATAGTGTTGAAGACCCACTTTTCGCACTTGTGTTAGTGTTGAAAAACCACTTTTCGCACTTGTGTTAGTGTTGAAAAACCACTTTTCGCACTTGTGTTCATGCAGGAAACCACGTTTGCACTTGTATTAGTGTGGAAAAACCACTTTTCGCACTTGAGTTAGTGTTGAAAAACCACTTTTCGCACTTGTGTTAGTGTTGAAAAACCACTTTTCGCACTTGTGTTCGTGCAGGAAACCACGTTTGCACTTGTATTAGTGTGGAAAAACCACTTTTCGCACTTGAGTTAGTGTTGAAAAACCACTTTTCGCACTTATGTTAGTGTTGAAAAACCACTTTTCGCACTTGTGTTCGTGTGGAAAAACCACTTTTCGCCCTTGTGTTAGTGTTGAAAAACCACTTTTCGCACTTGTGTTAGTGTTGAAAAACCACTTTTCGCACATGTGTTAGTGAAGGAAACCACTTTTTGCACTTGTGATAGTGTAGAAAACCCACTTTTTGCACATGTGTTAGTGAAGGAAACCACTTTTTGCACTTGGGTTAGTGTTGAAAAACCACTTTTCGCACTTGTGTTGGTGCAGGAAACCACTTTTGCACTTGTACTAGTGTGGAAAAACCACTTTTTGCACTTGTGATAGTGTTGAAAAACCACTTTTCGCACTTGTGTTACTGTTGAAAAACCACTTTTCGCACTTGTGTTGGTGCAGGAAACCACTTTTGCACTTGTATTAGTGTGGAAAAAACACTTTTTGCACTTGTGATAGTGTTGAAAAACGACTTTTCGCACTTGTGTTAGTGTTGAAAAATCTCTTTTCGCAGTTGTGTTAGTGTTGAAAAACCACTTTTCGCACTTGTGTTGGTGCAGGAAACCACTTTTGCACTTGTATTAATGTGGAAAAACCACTTTTCGCACTTGTGTTAGTGTTGAAAAACCACTTTTCGCACTTGTGTTAGTGTTGAAAAACCACTTTTCGCACTTGTTTTGGTGCAGGAAACCACTTTTGCACTTGTATTAGTGTGGAAAAACCACTTTTCGCACTTGTGTTAGTGTTGAAAAACCACTTTTCGCACTTGTGTTAGTGTTGAAAACCCACTTTTCGCACATGTTTTAGTGAAGGAAACCACTTTTCGCACTTGTGTTGGTGCAGGAAACCACTTTTGCACTTGTATTAGTGTGGAAAAAACACTTTTTGCACTTGTGATAGTGTTGAAAACCCACTTTTCGCACTTGTGTTAGTGTTGAAAAACCACTTTTCGCACATGTGTTGGTGCAGGAAACCACTTTTGCACTTGTATTAGTGTGGAAAAACCACTTTTCACACTTGTGTTAGTGTTGAAAAACCACTTTTCGCACTTGTGTTAGTGTTGAAAAACCACTTTTCGCACTTGTGTTAGTGTTGAAAAACCACTTTTCGCACTTGTGTTGGTGCAGGAAACCACTTTTGCACTTGTATTAGTGTGGAAAAACCACTTTTCGCCCTTGTGTTAGTGTTGAAAAACCACTTTTCGCACTTGTGTTAGTGTTGAAAAACCACTTTTCGTACTTGTGTTAGTGTTGAAAAACCACTTTTGCACTTGTATTTGTGTGGAAAAAACACTTTTTGCACTTGTGATAGTGTTGAAAAACCACTTTTCGCAGTTGTGTTAGTGTTGAAAAACCACTTTTCGCACTTGGGTTAGTGTTGAAAAACCACTTTTCGCACTTGTGTTAGTGTTGAAAAAACACTTTTGCACTTGTATTAGTGTGGAAAAACCACTTTTCGCACTTGTGATAGTGTTGAAGACCCACTTTTCGCACTTGTGTTAGTGTTGAAAAACCACTTTTCGCACTTGTGTTAGTGTTGAAAAACCACTTTTCGCACTTGTGTTCGTGCAGGAAACCACGTTTGCACTTGTATTAGTGTGGAAAAACCACTTTTCGCACTTGAGTTAGTGTTGAAAAACCACTTTTCGCACTTGTGTTAGTGTTGAAAAACCACTTTTCGCACTTGTGTTCGTGCAGGAAACCACGTTTGCACTTGTATTATTGTGGAAAAACCACTTTTCGCACTTGAGTTAGTGTTGAAAAACCACTTTTCGCACTTATGTTAGTGTTGAAAAACCACTTTTCGCACTTGTGTTAGTGTTTAAAAACCACTTCTCGCACTTGTGTTGGTGCAGGAAACCACTTTTGCACTTTTATTAGTGTGGAAAAAACACTTTTTGCACTTGTGATAGTGTTGAAAAACCACTTTTCGCACTTGTGTTAGTGTTGAAAAGCCACTTTTCCCACTTGCATTGGTGCAGGAAACCACTTTTGCACTTGTATTAGTGTGGAAAAACCACTTTTCGCACTTGTGTTAGTGTTGAAAAACCACTTTTCGCCCTTGTGTTAGTGTTGAAAAACGACTTTTCGCACTTGTGTTGGTGCAGGAAACCACTTTTGCACTTGTATTAGTGTGGAAAACACCACTTTTTGCACTTGTGTTGGTGCAGGAAACCACTTTTGCACTTGTATTAGTGTGGGAAAAACACTTTTCGCACTTGTGATAGTGCTGAAAACCCACTTTTCGCACATGTGTTAGTGAAGGAAACCACTTTTCGCACTTGTGTTGGTGCAGGAAACCACATTTGCACTTGTATTAGTGTGGAAAAAACACTTTTTGCACTTGTGATAGTGTTGAAAAACCACTTTTCGCACTTGTGTTAGTGTTGAAAAACCACTTTTCGCACTTGTGTTGGTGCAAGAAACCACTTTTGCACTTGTATTAGTGTGGAAAAACCACTTTTCGCACTTGTGTTAGTGTTGAAAAACCACTTTTCGCACTTATGTTAGTGTTGAAAAACCACTTTTCGCACTTGTGATAGTGCTGAAAACCCACTTTTCGCACATGTGTTAGTGAAGGAAACCACTTTTCGCACTTGTGTTAGTGTTGAAAAACCACTTTTCGCACTTGTGTTGGTGCAGGAAACCACTTTTGCACTTGTATTAGTGTGGAAAAAATACTTTTTGCACTTGTGATAGTGTAGAAAAACCACTTTTCGGACTTGTGTTAGTGTTGAAAATCCAATTTTCGCACTTGTGTTGGTGCAGGAAACCACTTTTGCACTTGTATTAGTGTGGAAAAACCACTTTTCGCACTTGTGTTAGTGTTGAAAAACCACTGTTCGCACTTGTGTTGGTGCAGGAAACCAATTTTGCACTTATATTAGTGTGGAAAAAACACTTTTTGCACTTGTGATAGTGTTGAAAAACCACTTTTCGCACTTGTGTTCGTGTTGAAAAACCACTTTTCGCACTTGTGTTAGTGTTGAAAAAACACTTTTGCACTTGTATTAGTGTGGAAAAACCACTTTTCGCACTTGTGATAGTTTGAAAACCCACTTTTCGCACATGTGTTAGTGAAGGAAACCACTTTTTGCACTTGTGATAGTGTTGAAAACCCACTTTTTGCACATGTGTTAGTGAAGGAAACCACTTTTTGCACTTGGGTTAGTGTTGAAAAACCACTTTTCGCACTTGTGTTGGTGCAGGAAACCACTTTTGCACTTGTACTAGTGTGGAAAAACCACTTTTTGCACTTGTGATAGTGTTGAAAAACCACTTTTCGCACTTGTGTTAGTGTTGAAAAACCACTTTTCGCACTTGTGTTGGTGCAGGAAACCACTTTTGCACTTGTATTAGTGTGGAAAAAACACTTTTTGCACTTGTGATAGTGTTGAAAACCCACTTTTCGCACTTGTGTTAGTGTTGAAAAACCACTTTTCGCACATGTGTTGGTGCAGGAAACCACTTTTGCACTTGTATTAGTGTGGAAAAACCACTTTTCGCACTTGTGTTAGTGTTGAAAAACCACTTTTCGCACTTGTGTTAGTGTTGAAAAACCACTTTTCGCACTTGTGTTAGTGTTGAAAAACCACTTTTCGCACTTGTGTTGGTGCAGGAAACCACTTTTGCACTTGTATTAGTGTGGAAAAACCACTTTTCGCCCTTGTGTTAGTGTTGAAAAACCACTTTTCGCACTTGTGTTAGTGTTGAAAAACCACTTTTCGTACTTGTGTTAGTGTTGAAAAACCACTTTTGCACTTGTATTTGTGTGGAAAAAACACTTTTTGCACTTGTGATAGTGTTGAAAAACCACTTTTCGCAGTTGTGTTAGTGTTGAAAAACCACTTTTCGCACTTGGGTTAGTGTTGAAAAACCACTTTTCGCACTTGTGTTAGTGTTGAAAAAACACTTTTGCACTTGTATTAGTGTGGAAAAACCACTTTTCGCACTTCTGATAGTGTTGAAGACCCACTTTTCGCACTTGTGTTAGTGTTGAAAAACCACTTTTCGCACTTGTGTTAGTGTTGAAAAACCACTTTTCGCACTTGTGTTCGTGCAGGAAACCACGTTTGCACTTGTATTAGTGTGGAAAAACCACTTTTCGCACGTGAGTTAGTGTTGAAAAACCACTTTTCGCACTTGTGTTAGTGTTGAAAAACCACTTTTCGCACTTGTGTTCGTGCAGGAAACCACGTTTGCACTTGTATTAGTGTGGAAAAACCACTTTTCGCACTTGAGTTAGTGTTGAAAAACCACTTTTCGCACTTATGTTAGTGTTGAAAAACCACTTTTCGCACTTGTGTTAGTGTTTAAAAACCACTTTTCGCACTTGTGTTGGTGCAGGAAACCACTTTTGCACTTGTATTAGTGTGGAAAACCACTTTTCGCACTTGTGTTAGTGTTGAAAAACCACTTTTCGCACGTGTGTTAGTGTGGAAAAACCACTTTTCGCACTTGTGTTGGTGCAGGAAACCACTTTTGCACTTTTATTAGTGTGGAAAAAACACTTTTTGCACTTGTGATAGTGTTGAAAAACCACTTTTCGCACTTGTGTTAGTGTTGAAAAGCCACTTTTCCCACTTGCATTGGTGCAGGAAACCACTTTTGCACTTGTATTAGTGTGGAAAAACCACTTTTCGCACTTGTGTTAGTGTTGAAAAACCACTTTTCGCCCTTGTGTTAGTGTTGAAAAACGACTTTTCGCACTTGTGTTGGTGCAGGAAACCACTTTTGCACTTGTATTAGTGTGGAAAACACCACTTTTTGCACTTGTGTTGGTGCAGGAAACCACTTTTGCACTTGTATTAGTGTGGAAAAAACACTTTTCGCACTTGTGATAGTGCTGAAAACCCACTTTTCGCACATGTGTTAGTGAAGGAAACCACTTTTCGAACTTGTGTTGGTGCAGGAAACCACATTTGCACTTGTATTAGTGTGGAAAAACCACTTTTCGCCCTTGTGTTAGTGTTGAAAAACCACTTTTCGCACTTGTGTTAGTGTTGAAAAACCACTTTTCGTACTTGTGTTAGTGTTGAAAAACCACTTTTGCACTTGTATTTGTGTGGAAAAAACACTTTTTGCACTTGTGATAGTGTTGAAAAACCACTTTTCGCAGTTGTGTTAGTGTTGAAAAACCACTTTTCGCACTTGGGTTAGTGTTGAAAAACCACTTTTCGCACTTGTGTTAGTGTTGAAAAAACACTTTTGCACTTGTGTTAGTGTGGAAAAACCACTTTTCGCACTTGTGATAGTGTTGAAGACCCACTTTTCGCACTTGTGTTGGTGCAGGAAACCACTTTTGCACTTGTATTAGTGTGGAAAAACCACTTTTCGCCCTTGTGTTAGTGTTGAAAAACCACTTTTCGCACTTGTGTTAGTGTTGAAAAACCACTTTTCGTACTTGTGTTAGTGTTGAAAAACCACTTTTGCACTTGTATTTGTGTGGAAAAAACACTTTTTGCACTTGTGATAGTGTTGAAAAACCACTTTTCGCAGTTGTGTTAGTGTTGAAAAACCACTTTTCGCACTTGGGTTAGTGTTGAAAAACCACTTTTCGCACTTGTGTTAGTGTTGAAAAAACACTTTTGCACTTGTATTAGTGTGGAAAAACCACTTTTCGCACTTGTGATAGTGTTGAAGACCCACTTTTCGCACTTGTGTTAGTGTTGAAAAACCACTTTTCGCACTTGTGTTAGTGTTGAAAAACCACTTTTCGCACTTGTGTTCGTGCAGGAAACCACGTTTGCACTTGTATTAGTGTGGAAAAACCACTTTTCGCACTTGAGTTAGTGTTGAAAAACCACTTTTCGCACTTGTGTTAGTGTTGAAAAACCACTTTTCGCACTTGTGTTCGTGCAGGAAACCACGTTTGCACTTGTATTATTGTGGAAAAACCACTTTTCGCACTTGAGTTAGTGTTGAAAAACCACTTTTCGCACTTATGTTAGTGTTGAAAAACCACTTTTCGCACTTGTGTTAGTGTTTAAAAACCACTCCTCGCACTTGTGTTGGTGCAGGAAACCACTTTTGCACTTTTATTAGTGTGGAAAAAACACTTTTTGCACTTGTGATAGTGTTGAAAAACCACTTTTCGCACTTGTGTTAGTGTTGAAAAGCCACTTTTCCCACTTGCATTGGTGCAGGAAACCACTTTTGCACTTGTATTAGTGTGGAAAAACCACTTTTCGCACTTGTGTTAGTGTTGAAAAACCACTTTTCGCCCTTGTGTTAGTGTTGAAAAACGACTTTTCGCACTTGTGTTGGTGCAGGAAACCACTTTTGCACTTGTATTAGTGTGGAAAACACCACTTTTTGCACTTGTGTTGGTGCAGGAAACCACTTTTGCACTTGTATTAGTGTGGGAAAAACACTTTTCGCACTTGTGATAGTGCTGAAAACCCACTTTTCGCACATGTGTTAGTGAAGGAAACCACTTTTCGCACTTGTGTTGGTGCAGGAAACCACATTTGCACTTGTATTAGTGTGGAAAAAACACTTTTTGCACTTGTGATAGTGTTGAAAAACCACTTTTCGCACTTGTGTTAGTGTTGAAAAACCACTTTTCGCACTTGTGTTGGTGCAAGAAACCACTTTTGCACTTGTATTAGTGTGGAAAAACCACTTTTCGCACTTGTGTTAGTGTTGAAAAACCACTTTTCGCACTTATGTTAGTGTTGAAAAACCACTTTTCGCACTTGTGATAGTGCTGAAAACCCACTTTTCGCACATGTGTTAGTGAAGGAAACCACTTTTCGCACTTGTGTTAGTGTTGAAAAACCACTTTTCGCACTTGTGTTGGTGCAGGAAACCACTTTTGCACTTGTATTAGTGTGGAAAAAATACTTTTTGCACTTGTGATAGTGTAGAAAAACCACTTTTCGGACTTGTGTTAGTGTTGAAAATCCAATTTTCGCACTTGTGTTGGTGCAGGAAACCACTTTTGCACTTGTATTAGTGTGGAAAAACCACTTTTCGCACTTGTGTTAGTGTTGAAAAACCACTGTTCGCACTTGTGTTGGTGCAGGAAACCAATTTTGCACTTATATTAGTGTGGAAAAAACACTTTTTGCACTTGTGATAGTGTTGAAAAACCACTTTTCGCACTTGTGTTCGTGTTGAAAAACCACTTTTCGCACTTGTGTTAGTGTTGAAAAAACACTTTTGCACTTGTATTAGTGTGGAAAAACCACTTTTCGCACTTGTGATAGTTTGAAAACCCACTTTTCGCACATGTGTTAGTGAAGGAAACCACTTTTTGCACTTGTGATAGTGTTGAAAACCCACTTTTTGCACATGTGTTAGTGAAGGAAACCACTTTTTGCACTTGGGTTAGTGTTGAAAAACCACTTTTCGCACTTGTGTTGGTGCAGGAAACCACTTTTGCACTTGTACTAGTGTGGAAAAACCACTTTTTGCACTTGTGATAGTGTTGAAAAACCACTTTTCGCACTTGTGTTAGTGTTGAAAAACCACTTTTCGCACTTGTGTTGGTGCAGGAAACCACTTTTGCACTTGTATTAGTGTGGAAAAAACACTTTTTGCACTTGTGATAGTGTTGAAAACCCACTTTTCGCACTTGTGTTAGTGTTGAAAAACCACTTTTCGCACATGTGTTGGTGCAGGAAACCACTTTTGCACTTGTATTAGTGTGGAAAAACCACTTTTCGCACTTGTGTTAGTGTTGAAAAACCACTTTTCGCACTTGTGTTAGTGTTGAAAAACCACTTTTCGCACTTGTGTTAGTGTTGAAAAACCACTTTTCGCACTTGTGTTGGTGCAGGAAACCACTTTTGCACTTGTATTAGTGTGGAAAAACCACTTTTCGCCCTTGTGTTAGTGTTGAAAAACCACTTTTCGCACTTGTGTTAGTGTTGAAAAACCACTTTTCGTACTTGTGTTAGTGTTGAAAAACCACTTTTGCACTTGTATTTGTGTGGAAAAAACACTTTTTGCACTTGTGATAGTGTTGAAAAACCACTTTTCGCAGTTGTGTTAGTGTTGAAAAACCACTTTTCGCACTTGGGTTAGTGTTGAAAAACCACTTTTCGCACTTGTGTTAGTGTTGAAAAAACACTTTTGCACTTGTATTAGTGTGGAAAAACCACTTTTCGCACTTCTGATAGTGTTGAAGACCCACTTTTCGCACTTGTGTTAGTGTTGAAAAACCACTTTTCGCACTTGTGTTAGTGTTGAAAAACCACTTTTCGCACTTGTGTTCGTGCAGGAAACCACGTTTGCACTTGTATTAGTGTGGAAAAACCACTTTTCGCACGTGAGTTAGTGTTGAAAAACCACTTTTCGCACTTGTGTTAGTGTTGAAAAACCACTTTTCGCACTTGTGTTCGTGCAGGAAACCACGTTTGCACTTGTATTAGTGTGGAAAAACCACTTTTCGCACTTGAGTTAGTGTTGAAAAACCACTTTTCGCACTTATGTTAGTGTTGAAAACCCACTTTTCGCACTTGTGTTAGTGTTTAAAAACCACTTTTCGCACTTGTGTTGGTGCAGGAAACCACTTTTGCACTTGTATTAGTGTGGAAAACCACTTTTCGCACTTGTGTTAGTGTTGAAAAACCACTTTTCGCACGTGTGTTAGTGTGGAAAAACCACTTTTCGCACTTGTGTTGGTGCAGGAAACCACTTTTGCACTTTTATTAGTGTGGAAAAAACACTTTTTGCACTTGTGATAGTGTTGAAAAACCACTTTTCGCACTTGTGTTAGTGTTGAAAAGCCACTTTTCCCACTTGCATTGGTGCAGGAAACCACTTTTGCACTTGTATTAGTGTGGAAAAACCACTTTTCGCACTTGTGTTAGTGTTGAAAAACCACTTTTCGCCCTTGTGTTAGTGTTGAAAAACGACTTTTCGCACTTGTGTTGGTGCAGGAAACCACTTTTGCACTTGTATTAGTGTGGAAAACACCACTTTTTGCACTTGTGTTGGTGCAGGAAACCACTTTTGCACTTGTATTAGTGTGGAAAAAACACTTTTCGCACTTGTGATAGTGCTGAAAACCCACTTTTCGCACATGTGTTAGTGAAGGAAACCACTTTTCGAACTTGTGTTGGTGCAGGAAACCACATTTGCACTTGTATTAGTGTGGAAAAAACACTTTTTGCACTTGTGATAGTGTTGAAAAACCACTTTTCGCACTTGTGTTAGTGTTGAAAAACGACTTTTCGCACTTGTGTTGGTGCAGGAAACCACTTTTGCACTTGTATTAGTGTGGAAAAACCACTTTTCGCACTTGTGTTAGTGTTGAAAAACCACTTTTCGCACTTGTGTTAGTGTTGAAAAACCACTTTTCGCACTTGTGATAGTGCTGAAAACCCACTTTTCGCACATGTGTTAGTGAAGGAAACCACTTTTCGCACTTGTGTTAGTGTTGAAAACCCACTTTTCGCACTTGTGTTGGTGCAGGAAACCACTTTTGCACTTGTATTAGTGTGGAAAAAATACTTTTTGCACTTGTGATAGTGTTGAAAAACCACTTTTCGGACTTGTGTTAGTGTTGAAAATCCAATTTTCGCACTTGTGTTGGTGCAGGAAACCACTTTTGCACTTGTATTAGTGTGGAAAAACCACTTTTCGCACTTGTGTTAGTGTTGAAAAACCACTGTTCGCACTTGTGTTGGTGCAGGAAACCAATTTTGCACTTGTATTAGTGTGGAAAAAACACTTTTTGCACTTGTGATAGTGTTGAAAAACCACTTTTCGCACTTGTGTTCGTGTTGAAAAACCACTTTTCGCACTTGTGTTAGTGTTGAAAAAACACTTTTGCACTTGTATTAGTGTGGAAAAACCACTTTTCGCACTTGTGATAGTTTGAAAACCCACTTTTCGCACATGTGTTAGTGAAGGAAACCACTTTTTGCACTTGTGATAGTGTTGAAAACCCACTTTTTGCACATGTGTTAGTGAAGGAAACCACTTTTTGCACTTGGGTTAGTGTTGAAAAACCACTTTTCGCACTTGTGTTGGTGCAGGAAACCACTTTTGCACTTGTACTAGTGTGGAAAAACCACTTTTTGCACTTGTGATAGTGTTGAAAAACCACTTTTCGCACTTGTGTTAGTGTTGAAAAACCACTTTTCGCACTTGTGTTGGTGCAGGAAACCACTTTTGCACTTGTATTAGTGTGGAAAAAACACTTTTTGCACTTGTGATAGTGTTGAAAAACCACTTTTCGCACTTGTGTTAGTGTTGAAAAATCACTTTTCGCAGTTGTGTTAGTGTTGAAAAACCACTTTTCGCACTTGTGTTGGTGCAGGAAACCACTTTTGCACTTGTATTAGTGTAGAAAAACCACTTTTCGCACTTGTGTTAGTGTTGAAAAACCACTTTTCGCACTTGTGTTAGTGTTGAAAAACCACTTTTCGCACTTGTGTTGGTGCAGGACACCACTTTTGCACTTGTATTAGTGTGGAAAAACCACTTTTCGCACTTGTGTTAGTGTTGAAAAACCACTTTTCGCACTTGTGTTAGTGTTGAAAACCCACTTTTCGCACATGTTTTAGTGAAGGAAACCACTTTTCGCACTTGTGTTGGTGCAGGAAACCACTTTTGCACTTGTATTATTGTGGAAAAAACACTTTTTGCACTTGTGATAGTGTTGAAAACCCACTTTTCGCACTTGTGTTAGTGTTGAAAAACCACTTTTCGCACATGTGTTGGTGCAGGAAACCACTTTTGCACTTGTATTAGTGTGGAAAAACCACTTTTCGCACTTGTGTTAGTGTTGAAAAACCACTTTTCGCACTTGTGTTAGTGTTGAAAAACCACTTTTCGCACTTGTGTTAGTGTTGAAAAACCACTTTTCGCACTTGTGTTGGTGCAGGAAACCACTTTTGCACTTGTATTAGTGTGGAAAAACCACTTTTCGCCCTTGTGTTAGTGTTGAAAAACCACTTTTCGCACTTGTGTTAGTGTTGAAAAACCACTTTTCGTACTTGTGTTAGTGTTGAAAAACCACTTTTGCACTTGTATTTGTGTGGAAAAAACACTTTTTGCACTTGTGATAGTGTTGAAAAACCACTTTTCGCAGTTGTGTTAGTGTTGAAAAACCACTTTTCGCACTTGGGTTAGTGTTGAAAAACCACTTTTCGCACTTGTGTTAGTGTTGAAAAAACACTTTTGCACTTGTATTAGTGTGGAAAAACCACTTTTCGCACTTGTGTTAGTGTTGAAAAACCACTGTTCGCACTTGTGTTGGTGCAGGAAACCAATTTTGCACTTGTATTAGTGTGGAAAAAACACTTTTTGCACTTGTGATAGTGTTGAAAAACCACTTTTCGCAGTTGTGTTAGTGTTGAAAAACCACTTTTCGCACTTGGGTTAGTGTTGAAAAACCACTTTTCGCACTTGTGTTAGTGTTGAAAAAACACTTTTGCACTTGTATTAGTGTGGAAAAACCACTTTTCGCACTTGTGTTAGTGTTGAAAAACCACTGTTCGCACTTGTGTTGGTGCAGGAAACCAATTTTGCACTTGTATTAGTGTGGAAAAAACACTTTTTGCACTTGTGATAGTGTTGAAAAACCACTTTTCGCACTTGTGTTCGTGTTGAAAAACCACTTTTCGCACTTGTGTTAGTGTTGAAAAAACACTTTTGCACTTGTATTAGTGTGGAAAAACCACTTTTCGCACTTGTGATAGTTTGAAAACCCACTTTTCGCACATGTGTTAGTGAAGGAAACCACTTTTTGCACTTGTGATAGTGTTGAAAACCCACTTTTTGCACATGTGTTAGTGAAGGAAACCACTTTTTGCACTTGGGTTAGTGTTGAAAAACCACTTTTCGCACTTGTGTTGGTGCAGGAAACCACTTTTGCACTTGTATTAGTGTGGAAAAACCACTTTTCCCACTTGTGTTAGTGTTGAAAAACCACTGTTCGCACTTGTGTTGGTGCAGGAAACCAATTTTGCACTTGTATTAGTGTGGAAAAAACACTTTTTGCACTTGTGATAGTGTTGAAAAACCACTTTTCGCACTTGTGTTCGTGTTGAAAAACCACTTTTCGCACATGTGTTAGTGTTGAAAAAACACTTTTGCACTTGTATTAGTGTGGAAAAAACCACTTTTCGCACTTGTGATAGTGTTGAAAACCCACTTTTCGCACATGTGTTAGTGAAGGAAACCACTTTTCGCACTTGTGATAGTGTTGAAAACCCACTTTTTGCACATGTGTTAGTGAAGGAAACCACTTTTCGCACTTGGGTTAGTGTTGAAAAACCACTTTTCGCACTTGTGTTGGTGCAGGAAACCACTTTTGCACTTGTATTAGTGTGGAAAAACCACTTTTTGCACTTGTGATAGTGTTGAAAAACCACTTTTCGCACTTGTGTTAGTCTTGAAAAACCACTTTTCGCACTTGTGTTGGTGCAGGAAACCACTTTTGCACTTGTATTAATGTGGAAAAAACACTTTTTGCACTTGTGATAGTGTTGAAAAACCACTTTTCGCACTTGTGTTAATGTTGAAAAATCACTTTTCGCAGTTGTGTTAGTGTTGAAAAACCACTTTTCGCACTTGTGTTGGTGCAGGAAACCACTTTTGCACTTGTATTAGTGTGGAAAAACCACTTTTCGCACTTGTGTTAGTGTTGAAAAACCACTTTTCGCACTTGTGTTAGTGTTGAAAAACCACTTTTCGCACTTGTGTTGGTGCAGGAAACCACTTTTGCACTTGTATTAGTGTGGAAAAACCACTTTTCGCACTTGTGTTAGTGTTGAAAAACCACTTTTCGCACTTGTGTTAGTGTTGAAAACCCACTTTTCGCACATGTTTTAGTGAAGGAAACCACTTTTCGCACTTGTGTTGGTGCAGGAAACCACTTTTGCACTTGTATTAGTGTGGAAAAAACACTTTTTGCACTTGTGATAGTGTTGAAAAACCACTTTTCGGACTTGTGTTAGTGTTGAAAATCCAATTTTCGCACTTGTGTTGGTGCAGGAAACCACTTTTGCACTTGTATTAGTGTGGAAAAAACACTTTTTGCACTTGTGATAGTGTTGAAAAACCACTTTTCGCACTTGTGTTCGTGTTGAAAAACCACTTTTCGCACTTGTGTTAGTGTTGAAAAAACACTTTTGCACTTGTATTAGTGTGGCAAAACCACTTTTCGCACTTGTGATAGTGTTGAAGACCCACTTTTCGCACTTGTGTTAGTGTTGAAAAACCACTTTTCGCACTTGTGTTAGTGTTGAAAAACCACTTTTCGCACTTGTGTTCATGCAGGAAACCACGTTTGCACTTGTATTAGTGTGGAAAAACCACTTTTCGCACTTGAGTTAGTGTTGAAAAACCACTTTTCGCACTTGTGTTAGTGTTGAAAAACCACTTTTCGCACTTGTGTTCGTGCAGGAAACCACTTTTGCACTTGTATTAGTGTGGAAAAACCACTTTTCGCACTTGAGTTAGTGTTGAAAAACCACTTTTCGCACTTATGTTAGTGTTGAAAAACCACTTTTCGCACTTGTGTTCGTGTTGAAAAACCACTTTTCGCACTTGTGTTAGTGTGGAAAAACCACTTTTCGCACTTGTGATAGTTTGAAAACCCACTTTTCGCACATGTGTTAGTGAAGGAAACCACTTTTTGCACTTGTGATAGTGTAGAAAACCCACTTTTTGCACATGTGTTAGTGAAGGAAACCACTTTTTGCACTTGGGTTAGTGTTGAAAAACCACTTTTCGCACTTGTGTTGGTGCAGGAAACCACTTTTGCACTTGTACTAGTGTGGAAAAACCACTTTTTGCACTTGTGATAGTGTTGAAAAACCACTTTTCGCACTTGTGTTACTGTTGAAAAACCACTTTTCGCACTTGTGTTGGTGCAGGAAACCACTTTTGCACTTGTATTAGTGTGGAAAAAACACTTTTTGCACTTGTGATAGTGTTGAAAAACGACTTTTCGCACTTGTGTTAGTGTTGAAAAATCTCTTTTCGCAGTTGTGTTAGTGTTGAAAAACCACTTTTCGCACTTGTGTTGGTGCAGGAAACCACTTTTGCACTTGTATTAGTGTGGAAAAACCACTTTTCGCACTTGTGTTAGTGTTGAAAAACCACTTTTCGCACTTGTGTTAGTGTTGAAAAACCACTTTTCGCACTTGTTTTGGTGCAGGAAACCACTTTTGCACTTGTATTAGTGTGGAAAAACCACTTTTCGCACTTGTGTTAGTGTTGAAAAACCACTTTTCGCACTTGTGTTAGTGTTGAAAACCCACTTTTCGCACATGTTTTAGTGAAGGAAACCACTTTTCGCACTTGTGTTGGTGCAGGAAACCACTTTTGCACTTGTATTAGTGTGGAAAAAACACTTTTTGCACTTGTGATAGTGTTGAAAACCCACTTTTCGCACTTGTGTTAGTGTTGAAAAACCACTTTTCGCACATGTGTTGGTGCAGGAAACCACTTTTGCACTTGTATTAGTGTGGAAAAACCACTTTTCACACTTGTGTTAGTGTTGAAAAACCACTTTTCGCACTTGTGTTAGTGTTGAAAAACCACTTTTCGCACTTGTGTTAGTGTTGAAAAACCACTTTTCGCACTTGTGTTGGTGCAGGAAACCACTTTTGCACTTGTATTAGTGTGGAAAAACCACTTTTCGCCCTTGTGTTAGTGTTGAAAAACCACTTTTCGCACTTGTGTTAGTGTTGAAAAACCACTTTTCGTACTTGTGTTAGTGTTGAAAAACCACTTTTGCACTTGTATTTGTGTGGAAAAAACACTTTTTGCACTTGTGATAGTGTTGAAAAACCACTTTTCGCAGTTGTGTTAGTGTTGAAAAACCACTTTTCGCACTTGGGTTAGTGTTGAAAAACCACTTTTCGCACTTGTGTTAGTGTTGAAAAAACACTTTTGCACTTGTATTAGTGTGGAAAAACCACTTTTCGCACTTGTGATAGTGTTGAAGACCCACTTTTCGCACTTGTGTTAGTGTTGAAAAACCACTTTTCGCACTTGTGTTAGTGTTGAAAAACCACTTTTCGCACTTGTGTTCGTGCAGGAAACCACGTTTGCACTTGTATTAGTGTGGAAAAACCACTTTTCGCACTTGAGTTAGTGTTGAAAAACCACTTTTCGCACTTGTGTTAGTGTTGAAAAACCACTTTTCGCACTTGTGTTCGTGCAGGAAACCACGTTTGCACTTGTATTATTGTGGAAAAACCACTTTTCGCACTTGAGTTAGTGTTGAAAAACCACTTTTCGCACTTATGTTAGTGTTGAAAAACCACTTTTCGCACTTGTGTTAGTGTTTAAAAACCACTTCTCGCACTTGTGTTGGTGCAGGAAACCACTTTTGCACTTTTATTAGTGTGGAAAAAACACTTTTTGCACTTGTGATAGTGTTGAAAAACCACTTTTCGCACTTGTGTTAGTGTTGAAAAGCCACTTTTCCCACTTGCATTGGTGCAGGAAACCACTTTTGCACTTGTATTAGTGTGGAAAAACCACTTTTCGCACTTGTGTTAGTGTTGAAAAACCACTTTTCGCCCTTGTGTTAGTGTTGAAAAACGACTTTTCGCACTTGTGTTGGTGCAGGAAACCACTTTTGCACTTGTATTAGTGTGGAAAACACCACTTTTTGCACTTGTGTTGGTGCAGGAAACCACTTTTGCACTTGTATTAGTGTGGAAAAAACACTTTTCGCACTTGTGATAGTGCTGAAAACCCACTTTTCGCACATGTGTTAGTGAAGGAAACCACTTTTCGCACTTGTGTTGGTGCAGGAAACCACATTTGCACTTGTATTAGTGTGGAAAAAGCACTTTTTGCACTTGTGATAGTGTTGAAAAACCACTTTTCGCACTTGTGTTAGTGTTGAAAAACCACTTTTCGCACTTGTGTTGGTGCAGGAAACCACTTTTGCACTTGTATTAGTGTGGAAAAACCACTTTTCGCACTTGTGTTAGTGTTGAAAAACCACTTTTCGCACTTATGTTAGTGTTGAAAAACCACTTTTCGCACTTGTGATAGTGCTGAAAACCCACTTTTCGCACATGTGTTAGTGAAGGAAACCACTTTTCGCACTTGTGTTAGTGTTGAAAAACCACTTTTCGCACTTGTGTTGGTGCAGGAAACCACTTTTGCACTTGTATTAGTGTGGAAAAAATACTTTTTGCACTTGTGATAGTGTAGAAAAACCACTTTTCGGACTTGTGTTAGTGTTGAAAATCCAATTTTCGCACTTGTGTTGGTGCAGGAAACCACTTTTGCACTTGTATTAGTGTGGAAAAACCACTTTTCGCACTTGTGTTAGTGTTGAAAAACCACTGTTCGCACTTGCGTTGGTGCAGGAAACCAATTTTGCACTTATATTAGTGTGGAAAAAACACTTTTTGCACTTGTGATAGTGTTGAAAAACCACTTTTCGCACTTGTGTTCGTGTTGAAAAACCACTTTTCGCACTTGTGTTAGTGTTGAAAAAACACTTTTGCACTTGTATTAGTGTGGAAAAACCACTTTTCGCACTTGTGATAGTTTGAAAACCCACTTTTCGCACATGTGTTAGTGAAGGAAACCACTTTTTGCACTTGTGATAGTGTTGAAAACCCACTTTTTGCACATGTGTTAGTGAAGGAAACCACTTTTTGCACTTGGGTTAGTGTTGAAAAACCACTTTTCGCACTTGTGTTGGTGCAGGAAACCACTTTTGCACTTGTACTAGTGTGGAAAAACCACTTTTTGCACTTGTGATAGTGTTGAAAAACCACTTTTCGCACTTGTGTTAGTGTTGAAAAACCACTTTTCGCACTTGTGTTGGTGCAGGAAACCACTTTTGCACTTGTATTAGTGTGGAAAAAACACTTTTTGCACTTGTGATAGTGTTGAAAACCCACTTTTCGCACTTGTGTTAGTGTTGAAAAACCACTTTTCGCACATGTGTTGGTGCAGGAAACCACTTTTGCACTTGTATTAGTGTGGAAAAACCACTTTTCGCACTTGTGTTAGTGTTGAAAAACCACTTTTCGCACTTGTGTTAGTGTTGAAAAACCACTTTTCGCACTTGTGTTAGTGTTGAAAAACCACTTTTCGCACTTGTGTTGGTGCAGGAAACCACTTTTGCACTTGTATTAGTGTGGAAAAACCACTTTTCGCCCTTGTGTTAGTGTTGAAAAACCACTTTTCGCACTTGTGTTAGTGTTGAAAAACCACTTTTCGTACTTGTGTTAGTGTTGAAAAACCACTTTTGCACTTGTATTTGTGTGGAAAAAACACTTTTTGCACTTGTGATAGTGTTGAAAAACCACTTTTCGCAGTTGTGTTAGTGTTGAAAAACCACTTTTCGCACTTGGGTTAGTGTTGAAAAACCACTTTTCGCACTTGTGTTAGTGTTGAAAAAACACTTTTGCACTTGTATTAGTGTGGAAAAACCACTTTTCGCACTTCTGATAGTGTTGAAGACCCACTTTTCGCACTTGTGTTAGTGTTGAAAAACCACTTTTCGCACTTGTGTTAGTGTTGAAAAACCACTTTTCGCACTTGTGTTCGTGCAGGAAACCACGTTTGCACTTGTATTAGTGTGGAAAAACCACTTTTCGCACTTGAGTTAGTGTTGAAAAACCACTTTTCGCACTTGTGTTAGTGTTGAAAAACCACTTTTCGCACTTGTGTTCGTGCAGGAAACCACGTTTGCACTTGTATTAGTGTGGAAAAACCACTTTTCGCACTTGAGTTAGTGTTGAAAAACCACTTTTCGCACTTATGTTAGTGTTGAAAAACCACTTTTCGCACTTGTGTTAGTGTTTAAAAACCACTTTTCGCACTTGTGTTGGTGCAGGAAACCACTTTTGCACTTGTATTAGTGTGGAAAACCACTTTTCGCACTTGTGTTAGTGTTGAAAAACCACTTTTCGCACGTGTGTTAGTGTGGAAAAACCACTTTTCGCACTTGTGTTGGTGCAGGAAACCACTTTTGCACTTTTATTAGTGTGGAAAAAAACACTTTTTGCACTTGTGATAGTGTTGAAAAACCACTTTTCGCACTTGTGTTAGTGTTGAAAAGCCACTTTTCCCACTTGCATTGGTGCAGGAAACCACTTTTGCACTTGTATTAGTGTGGAAAAACCACTTTTCGCACTTGTGTTAGTGTTGAAAAACCACTTTTCGCCCTTGTGTTAGTGTTGAAAAACGACTTTTCGCACTTGTGTTGGTGCAGGAAACCACTTTTGCACTTGTATTAGTGTGGAAAACACCACTTTTTGCACTTGTGTTGGTGCAGGAAACCACTTTTGCACTTGTATTAGTGTGGAAAAAACACTTTTCGCACTTGTGATAGTGCTGAAAACCCACTTTTCGCACATGTGTTAGTGAAGGAAACCACTTTTCGAACTTGTGTTGGTGCAGGAAACCACATTTGCACTTGTATTAGTGTGGAAAAAACACTTTTTGCACTTGTGATAGTGTTGATAAACCACTTTTCGCACTTGTGTTAGTGTTGAAAAACGACTTTTCGCACTTGTGTTGGTGCAGGAAACCACTTTTGCACTTGTATTAGTGTGGAAAAACCACTTTTCGCACTTGTGTTAGTGCTGAAAAACCACTTTTCGCACTTGTGTTAGTGTTGAAAAACCACTTTTCGCACTTGTGATAGTGCTGAAAACCCACTTTTCGCACATGTGTTAGTGAAGGAAACCACTTTTCGCACTTGTGTTAGTGTTGAAAACCCACTTTTCGCACTTGTGTTGGTGCAGGAAACCACTTTTGCACTTGTATTAGTGTGGAAAAAATACTTTTTGCACTTGTGATAGTGTTGAAAAACCACTTTTCGGACTTGTGTTAGTGTTGAAAATCCAATTTTCGCACTTGTGTTGGTGCAGGAAACCACTTTTGCACTTGTATTAGTGTGGAAAAACCACTTTTCGCACTTGTGTTAGTGTTGAAAAACCACTGTTCGCACTTGTGTTGGTGCAGGAAACCAATTTTGCACTTGTATTAGTGTGGAAAAAAACACTTTTTGCACTTGTGATAGTGTTGAAAAACCACTTTTCGCACTTGTGTTCGTGTTGAAAAACCACTTTTCGCACTTGTGTTAGTGTTGAAAAAACACTTTTGCACTTGTATTAGTGTGGAAAAACCACTTTTCGCACTTGTGATAGTTTGAAAACCCACTTTTCGCACATGTGTTAGTGAAGGAAACCACTTTTTGCACTTGTGATAGTGTTGAAAACCCACTTTTTGCACATGTGTTAGTGAAGGAAACCACTTTTTGCACTTGGGTTAGTGTTGAAAAACCACTTTTCGCACTTGTGTTGGTGCAGGAAACCACTTTTGCACTTGTACTAGTGTGGAAAAACCACTTTTTGCACTTGTGATAGTGTTGAAAAACCACTTTTCGCACTTGTGTTAGTGTTGAAAAACCACTTTTCGCACTTGTGTTGGTGCAGGAAACCACTTTTGCACTTGTATTAGTGTGGAAAAAACACTTTTTGCACTTGTGATAGTGTTGAAAAACCACTTTTCGCACTTGTGTTAGTGTTGAAAAATCTCTTTTGGCAGTTGTGTTAGTGTTGAAAAACCACTTTTCGCACTTGTGTTGGTGCAGGAAACCACTTTTGCACTTGTATTAGTGTAGAAAAACCACTTTTCGCACTTGTGTTAGTGTTGAAAAACCACTTTTCGCACTTGTGTTAGTGTTGAAAAACCACTTTTCGCACTTGTGTTGGTGCAGGACACCACTTTTGCACTTGTATTAGTGTGGAAAAACCACTTTTCGCACTTGTGTTAGTGTTGAAAAACCACTTTTCGCACTTGTGTTAGTGTTGAAAACCCACTTTTCGCACATGTTTTAGTGAAGGAAACCACTTTTCGCACTTGTGTTGGTGCAGGAAACCACTTTTGCACTTGTATTATTGTGGAAAAAACACTTTTTGCACTTGTGATAGTGTTGAAAACCCACTTTTCGCACTTGTGTTAGTGTTGAAAAACCACTTTTCGCACATGTGTTGGTGCAGGAAACCACTTTTGCACTTGTATTAGTGTGGAAAAACCACTTTTCGCACTTGTGTTAGTGTTGAAAAACCACTTTTCGCACTTGTGTTAGTGTTGAAAAACCACTTTTCGCACTTGTGTTAGTGTTGAAAAACCACTTTTCGCACTTGTGTTGGTGCAGGAAACCACTTTTGCACTTGTATTAGTGTGGAAAAACCACTTTTCGCCCTTGTGTTAGTGTTGAAAAACCACTTTTCGCACTTGTGTTAGTGTTGAAAAACCACTTTTCGTACTTGTGTTAGTGTTGAAAAACCACTTTTGCACTTGTATTTGTGTGGAAAAAACACTTTTTGCACTTGTGATAGTGTTGAAAAACCACTTTTCGCAGTTGTGTTAGTGTTGAAAAACCACTTTTCGCACTTGGGTTAGTGTTGAAAAACCACTTTTCGCACTTGTGTTAGTGTTGAAAAAACACTTTTGCACTTGTATTAGTGTGGAAAAACCACTTTTCGCACTTGTGTTAGTGTTGAAAAACCACTGTTCGCACTTGTGTTGGTGCAGGAAACCAATTTTGCACTTGTATTAGTGTGGAAAAAACACTTTTTGCACTTGTGATAGTGTTGAAAAACCACTTTTCGCAGTTGTGTTAGTGTTGAAAAACCACTTTTCGCACTTGGGTTAGTGTTGAAAAACCACTTTTCGCACTTGTGTTAGTGTTGAAAAAACACTTTTGCACTTGTATTAGTGTGGAAAAACCACTTTTCGCACTTGTGTTAGTGTTGAAAAACCACTGTTCGCACTTGTGTTGGTGCAGGAAACCAATTTTGCACTTGTATTAGTGTGGAAAAAACACTTTTTGCACTTGTGATAGTGTTGAAAAACCACTTTTCGCACTTGTGTTCGTGTTGAAAAACCACTTTTCGCACTTGTGTTAGTGTTGAAAAAACACTTTTGCACTTGTATTAGTGTGGAAAAACCACTTTTCGCACTTGTGATAGTTTGAAAACCCACTTTTCGCACATGTGTTAGTGAAGGAAACCACTTTTTGCACTTGTGATAGTGTTGAAAACCCACTTTTTGCACATGTGTTAGTGAAGGAAACCACTTTTTGCACTTGGGTTAGTGTTGAAAAACCACTTTTCGCACTTGTGTTGGTGCAGGAAACCACTTTTGCACTTGTACTAGTGTGGAAAAACCACTTTTTGCACTTGTGATAGTGTTGAAAAACCACTTTTCGCACTTGTGTTAGTGTTGAAAAACCACTTTTCGCACTTGTGTTGGTGCAGGAAACCACTTTTGCACTTGTATTAGTGTGGAAAAAACACTTTTTGCACTTGTGATAGTGTTGAAAAACCACTTTTCGCACTTGTGTTAGTGTTGAAAAATCTCTTTTCGCAGTTGTGTTAGTGTTGAAAAACCACTTTTCGCACTTGTGTTGGTGCAGGAAACCACTTTTGCACTTGTATTAGTGTGGAAAAACCACTTTTCGCACTTGTGTTAGTGTTGAAAAACCACTTTTCGCACTTGTGTTAGTGTTGAAAAACCACTTTTCGCACTTGTGTTGGTGCAGGAAACCACTTTTGCACTTGTATTAGTGTGGAAAAACCACTTTTCGCACTTGTGTTAGTGTTGAAAAACCACTTTTCGCACTTGTGTTAGTGTTGAAAACCCACTTTTCGCACATGTTTTAGTGAAGGAAACCACTTTTCGCACTTGTGTTGGTGCAGGAAACCACTTTTGCACTTGTATTAGTGTGGAAAAAACACTTTTTGCACTTGTGATAGTGTTGAAAACCCACTTTTCGCACTTGTGTTAGTGTTGAAAAACCACTTTTCGCACATGTGTTGGTGCAGGAAACCACTTTTGCACTTGTATTAGTGTGGAAAAAACCACTTTTCGCACTTGTGTTAGTGTTGAAAAACCACTTTTCGCACTTGTGTTAGTGTTGAAAAACCACTTTTCGCAATTGTGTTAGTGTTGAAAAACCACTTTTCGCACTTGTGTTGGTGCAGGAAACCACTTTTGCACTTGTATTAGTGTGGAAAAACCACTTTTCGCCCTTGTGTTAGTGTTGAAAAACCACTTTTCGCACTTGTGTTAGTGTTGAAAAACCACTTTTCGTACTTGTGTTAGTGTTGAAAAACCACTTTTGCACTTGTATTTGTGTGGAAAAAACACTTTTTGCACTTGTGATAGTGTTGAAAAACCACTTTTCGCAGTTGTGTTAGTGTTGAAAAACCACTTTTCGCACTTGGGTTAGTGTTGAAAAACCACTTTTCGCACTTGTGTTAGTGTTGAAAAAACACTTTTGCACTTGTATTAGTGTGGAAAAACCACTTTTCGCACTTGTGATAGTGTTGAAGACCCACTTTTCGCACTTGTGTTAGTGTTGAAAAACCACTTTTCGCACTTGTGTTAGTGTTGAAAAACCACTTTTCGCACTTGTGTTCGTGCAGGAAACCACGTTTGCACTTGTATTAGTGTGGAAAAACCACTTTTCGCACTTGAGTTAGTGTTGAAAAACCACTTTTCGCACTTGTGTTGGTGTTGAAAAACCACTTTTCGCACTTGTGTTCGTGCAGGAAACCACGTTTGCACTTGTATTATTGTGGAAAAACCACTTTTCGCACTTGAGTTAGTGTTGAAAAACCACTTTTCGCACTTATGTTAGTGTTGAAAAACCACTTTTCGCACTTGTGTTAGTGTTTAAAAACCACTTTTCGCACTTGTGTTGGTGCAGGAAACCACTTTTGCACTTGTATTAGTGTGGAAAACCACTTTTCGCACTTGTGTTAGTGTTGAAAAACCACTTTTCGCACGTGTGTTAGTGTGGAAAAACCACTTTTCGCACTTGTGTTGGTGCAGGAAACCACTTTTGCACTTTTATTAGTGTGGAAAAAACACTTTTTGCACTTGTGATAGTGTTGAAAAACCACTTTTCGCACTTGTGTTAGTGTTGAAAAGCCACTTTTCCCACTTGCATTGGTGCAGGAAACCACTTTTGCACTTGTATTAGTGTGGAAAAACCACTTTTCGCACTTGTGTTAGTGTTGAAAAACCACTTTTCGCCCTTGTGTTAGTGTTGAAAAACGACTTTTCGCACTTGTGTTGGTGCAGGAAACCACTTTTGCACTTGTATTAGTGTGGAAAACACCACTTTTTGCACTTGTGTTGGTGCAGGAAACCACTTTTGCACTTGTATTAGTGTGGAAAAAACACTTTTCGCACTTGTGATAGTGCTGAAAACCCACTTTTCGCACATGTGTTAGTGAAGGAAACCACTTTTCGCACTTGTGTTGGTGCAGGAAACCACATTTGCACTTGTATTAGTGTGGAAAAAACACTTTTTGCACTTGTGTTAGTGTTGAAAAACCACTTTTCGCACTTGTGTTGGTGCAGGAAACCACTTTTGCACTTGTATTAGTGTGGAAAAACCACTTTTCGCACTTGTGTTAGTGTTGAAAAACCACTTTTCGCACTTGTGTTAGTGTTGAAAAACCACTTTTCGCACTTGTGATAGTGCTGAAAACCCACTTTTCGCACATGTGTTAGTGAAGGAAACCACTTTTCGCACTTGTGTTAGTGTTGAAAAACCACTTTTCGCACTTGTGTTGGTGCAGGAAACCACTTTTGCACTTGTATTAGTGTGGAAAAAATACTTTTTGCACTTGTGATAGTGTTGAAAAACCACTTTTCGGACTTGTGTTAGTGTTGAAAATCCAATTTTCGCACTTGTGTTGGTGCAGGAAACCACTTTTGCACTTGTATTAGTGTGGAAAAACCACTTTTCGCACTTGTGTTAGTGTTGAAAAACCACTGTTCGCACTTGTGTTGGTGCAGGAAACCAATTTTGCACTTATATTAGTGTGGAAAAAACACTTTTTGCACTTGTGATAGTGTTGAAAAACCACTTTTCGCACTTGTGTTCGTGTTGAAAAACCACTTTTCGCACTTGTGTTAGTGTTGAAAAAACACTTTTGCACTTGTATTAGTGTGGAAAAACCACTTTTCGCACTTGTGATAGTTTGAAAACCCACTTTTCGCACATGTGTTAGTGAAGGAAACCACTTTTTGCACTTGTGATAGTGTTGAAAACCCACTTTTTGCACATGTGTTAGTGAAGGAAACCACTTTTTGCACTTGGGTTAGTGTTGAAAAACCACTTTTCGCACTTGTGTTGGTGCAGGAAACCACTTTTGCACTTGTACTAGTGTGGAAAAACCACTTTTTGCACTTGTGATAGTGTTGAAAAACCACTTTTCGCACTTGTGTTAGTGTTGAAAAACCACTTTTCGCACTTGTGTTGGTGCAGGAAACCACTTTTGCACTTGTATTAGTGTGGAAAAAACACTTTTTGCACTTGTGATAGTGTTGAAAAACCACTTTTCGCACTTGTGTTAGTGTTGAAAAATCTCTTTTCGCAGTTGTGTTAGTGTTGAAAAACCACTTTTCGCACTTGTGTTGGTGCAGGAAACCACTTTTGCACTTGTATTAGTGTGGAAAAACCACTTTTCGCACTTGTGTTAGTGTTGAAAAACCACTTTTCGCACTTGTGTTAGTGTTGAAAAACCACTTTTCGCACTTGTGTTGGTGCAGGAAACCACTTTTGCACTTGTATTAGTGTGGAAAAACCACTTTTCGCACTTGTGTTAGTGTTGAAAAACCACTTTTCGCACTTGTGTTAGTGTTGAAAACCCACTTTTCGCACATGTTTTAGTGAAGGAAACCACTTTTCGCACTTGTGTTGGTGCAGGAAACCACTTTTGCACTTGTATTAGTGTGGAAAAAACACTTTTTGCACTTGTGATAGTGTTGAAAACCCACTTTTCGCACTTGTGTTAGTGTTGAAAAACCACTTTTCGCACATGTGTTGGTGCAGGAAACCACTTTTGCACTTGTATTAGTGTGGAAAAACCACTTTTCGCACTTGTGTTAGTGTTGAAAAACCACTTTTTGCACTTGTGATAGTGTTGAAAACCCACTTTTCGCACTTGTGTTAGTGTTGAAAAACCACTTTTCGCACATGTGTTGGTGCAGGAAACCACTTTTGCACTTGTATTAGTGTGGAAAAACCACTTTTCGCCCTTGTGTTAGTGTTGAAAAACCACTTTTCGCACTTGTGTTAGTGTTGAAAAACCACTTTTCGTACTTGTGTTAGTGTTGAAAAACCGCTTTTGCACTTGTATTTGTGTGGAAAAAACACTTTTTGCACTTGTGATAGTGTTGAAAAACCACTTTTCGCAGTTGTGTTAGTGTTGAAAAACTACTTTTCGCACTTGGGTTAGTGTTGAAAAACCACTTTTCGCACTTGTGTTAGTGTTGAAAAAACACTTTTGCACTTGTATTAGTGTGGAAAAACCACTTTTCGCACTTGTGATAGTGTTGAAGACCCACTTTTCGCACTTGTGTTAGTGTTGAAAAACCACTTTTCGCACTTGTGTTAGTGTTGAAAAACCACTTTTCGCACTTGTCTTCGTGCAGGAAACCACGTTTGCACTTGTATTAGTGTGGAAAAACCACTTTTCGCACTTGAGTTAGTGTTGAAAAACCACTTTTCGCACTTGTGTTAGTGTTGAAAAACCACTTTTCGCACTTGTGTTCGTGCAGGAAACCACGTTTGCACTTGTATTATTGTGGAAAAACCACTTTTCGCACTTGAGTTAGTGTTGAAAAACCACTTTTCGCACTTATGTTAGTGTTGAAAAACCACTTTTCGCACTTGTGTTAGTGTTTAAAAACCACTTTTCGCACTTGTGTTGGTGCAGGAAACCACTTTTGCACTTGTATTAGTGTGGAAAACCACTTTTCGCACTTGTGTTAGTGTTGAAAAACCACTTTTCGCACGTGTGTTAGTGTGGAAAAACCACTTTTCGCACTTGTGTTGGTGCAGGAAACCACTTTTGCACTTTTATTAGTGTGGAAAAAACACTTTTTGCACTTGTGATAGTGTTGAAAAACCACTTTTCGCACTTGTGTTAGTGTTGAAAAGCCACTTTTCCCACTTGCATTGGTGCAGGAAACCACTTTTGCACTTGTATTAGTGTGGAAAAACCACTTTTCGCACTTGTGTTAGTGTTGAAAAACCACTTTTCGCACTTGTGTTAGTGTTGAAAAACGACTTTTCGCACTTGTGTTGGTGCAGGAAACCACTTTTGCACTTGTATTAGTGTGGAAAACACCACTTTTTGCACTTGTGTTGGTGCAGGAAACCACTTTTGCACTTGTATTAGTGTGGACAAAACACTTTTCGCACTTGTGATAGTGCTGAAAACCCACTTTTCGCACATGTGTTAGTGAAGGAAACCACTTTTCGCACTTGTGTTGGTGCAGGAAACCACATTTGCACTTGTATTAGTGTGGAAAAAACACTTTTTGCACTTGTGATAGTGTTGAAAAACCACTTTTCGCACTTGTGTTAGTGTTGAAAAACCACTTTTCGCACTTGTGTTGGTGCAGGAAACCACTTTTGCACTTGTATTAGTGTGTAAAAACCACTTTTCGCACTTGTGTTAGTGTTGAAAAACCACTGTTCGCACTTGTGTTGGTGCAGGAAACCAATTTTGCACTTGTATTAGTGTGGAAAAAACACTTTTTGCACTTGTGATAGTGTTGAAAAATCACTTTTCGCACTTGTGTTCGTGTTGAAAAACCACTTTTCGCACTTGTGTTAGTGTTGAAAAAACACTTTTGCACTTGTATTAGTGTGGAAAAACCACTTTTCGCACTTGTGATAGTGTTGAAAACCCACTTTTCGCACATGTGTTAGTGAAGGAAACCACTTTTGCACTTGTACTAGTGTGGAAAACACCACTTTTTGCACTTGTGTTGGTGCAGGAAACCACTTTTGCACTTGTATTAGTGTGGAAAAAACACTTTTCGCACTTGTGATAGTGCTGAAAACCCACTTTTCGCACATGTGTTAGTGAAGGAAACCACTTTTCGCACTTGTGTTGGTGCAGGAAACCACATTTGCACTTGTATTAGTGTGGAAAAAACACTTTTTGCACTTGTGATAGTGTTGAAAAACCACTTTTCGCACTTGTGTTAGTGTTGAAAAACCACTTTTCGCACTTGTGTTGGTGCAGGAAACCACTTTTGCACTTGTATTAGTGTGGAAAAACCACTTTTTGCACTTGGGTTAGTGTTGAAAAACCACTTTTCGCACTTGTGTTAGTGTTGAAAAACCACTTTTCGCACTTGTGTTAGTGTTGAAAAATCACTTTTCGCACTTGTGTTGGTGAAGGAAACCACTTTTGCACTTGTATTAGTGTGGAAAAACCACTTTTTGCCCTTGTGTTAGTGTTGAAAAACCACTTTTCGCACTTGTGTTAGTGTTGAAAAACCACTTTTCGCACTTGTGTTGGTGCAGGAAACCACTTTTGCACTTGTATTAGTGTGGAAAAAATACTTTTTGCACTTGTGATAGTGTTGAAAAACCACTTTTCGGACTTGTGTTAGTGTTGAAAATCCAATTTTCGCACTTGTGTTGGTGCAGGAAACCACTTTTTCACTTGTATTAGTGTGGAAAAACCACTTTTCGCACTTGTGTTAGTGTTGAAAAACCACTGTTCGCACTTGTGTTGGTGCAGGAAACCAATTTTGCACTTGTATTAGTGTGGAAAAAACACTTTTTGCACTTGTGATAGTGTTGAAAAACCACTTTTCGCACTTGTGTTCGTGTTGAAAAACCACTTTTCGCACTTGTGTTAGTGTTGAAAAAACACTTTTGCACTTGTATTAGTGTGGAAAAACCACTTTTCGCACTTGTGATAGTGTTGAAAACCCACTTTTCGCACATGTGTTAGTGAAGGAAACCACTTTTTGCACTTGTGATAGTGTTGAAAACCCACTTTTTGCACATGTGTTAGTGAAGGAAACCACTTTTTGCACTTGGGTTAGTGTTGAAAAACCACTTTTCGCACTTGTGTTGGTGCAGGAAACCACTTTTGCACTTGTATTAGTGTGGAAAAACCACTTTTTGCACTTGTGCTAGTGTTGAAAAACCACTTTTCGCATTTGTGTTAGTGTTGAAAAACCACTTTTCGCACTTGTGTTGGTGCAGGAAACCACTTTTGCACTTGTATTAGTGTGGAAAAAACACTTTTTGCAGTTGTGATAGTGTTGAAAAACCACTTTTCGCACTTGTGTTAGTGTTGAAAAATCACTTTTCGCAGTTGTGTTAGTGTTGAAAAACCACTTTTCGCACTTGTGTTGGTGCAGGAAACCACTTTTGCACTTGTATTAGTGTGGAAAAAACCACTTTTCGCACTTGTGTTAGTGTTGAAAAACCACTTTTCGCACTTGTGTTAGTGTTGAAAAACCACTTTTCGCACTTGTGTTGGTGCAGGAAACCACTTTTGCACTTGTATTAGTGTGGAAAAACCACTTTTCGCACTTGTGTTAGTGTTGAAAAACCACTTTTCGCACTTGTGTTAGTGTTGAAAACCCACTTTTCGCACATGTTTTAGTGAAGGAAACCACTTTTCGCACTTGTGTTGGTGCAGGAAACAACTTTTGCACTTGTATTAGTGTGGAAAAAACACTTTTTGCACTTGTGATAGTGTTGAAAACCCACTTTTCGCACTTGTGTTAGTGTTGAAAAACCACTTTTCGCACTTGTGTTGGTGCAGGAAACCACTTTTGCACTTGTATTAGTGTGGAAAAACCACTTTTCGCACTTGTGTTAGTGTTGAAAAACCACTTTTCGCACTTGTGTTAGTGTTGAAAAACCACTATTCGCACTTGTGTTAGTGTTGAAAAACCACTTTTCGCACTTGTGTTGGTGCAGGAAACCACTTTTGCACTTGTATTAGTGTGGAAAAACCACTTTTCGCCCTTGTGTTAGTGTTGAAAAACCACTTTTCGCACTTGTGTTAGTGTTGAAAAACCACTTTTCGCACTTGTGTTAGTGTTGAAAAACCACTTTTGCACTTGTATTTGTGTGGAAAAAACACTTTTTGCACTTGTGATAGTGTTGAAAAACCACTTTTCGCAGTTGTGTTAGTGTTGAAAAACCACTTTTCGCACTTGGGTTAGTGTTGAAAAACCACTTTTCGCACTTGTGTTAGTGTTGAAAAAACACTTTTGCACTTGTATTAGTGTGGAAAAACCACTTTTCGCACTTGTGATAGTGTTGAAGACCCACTTTTCGCACTTGTGTTAGTGTTGAAAAACCACTTTTCGCACTTGTGTTAGTGTTGAAAAACCACTTTTCGCACTTGTGTTCGTGCAGGAAACCACGTTTGCACTTGTATTAGTGTGGAAAAACCACTTTTCGCACTTGAGTTAGTGTTGAAAAAACACTTTTCGCACTTGTGTTAGTGTTGAAAAACCACTTTTCGCACTTGTGTTCGTGCAGGAAACCACGTTTGCACTTGTATTAGTGTGGAAAAACCACTTTTCGCACTTGAGTTAGTGTTGAAAAACCACTTTTCGCACTTATGTTAGTGTTGAAAAACCACTTTTCGCACTTGTGTTAGTGTTGAAAAACCACTTTTCGCACTTGTGTTGGTGCAGGAAACCACTTTTGCACTTGTATTAGTGTGGAAAACCACTTTTCGCACTTGTGTTAGTGTTGAAAAACCACTTTTCGCACGTGTGTTAGTGTGGAAAACCCACTTTTCGCACTTGTGTTGGTGCAGGAAACCACTTTTGCACTTTTATTAGTGTGGAAAAACCACTTTTCGCACTTGTGTTAGTGTTGAAAAGCCACTTTTCCCACTTGCATTGGTGCAGGAAACCACTTTTGCACTTGTATTAGTGTGGAAAAACCACTTTTCGCACTTGTGTTAGTGTTGAAAAACCACTTTTCGCACTTGTGTTAGTGTTGAAAAACCACTTTTCGCACTTGTGTTGGTGCAGGAAACCACTTTTGCACTTGTATTAGTGTGGAAAACACCACTTTTTGCACTTGTGTTGGTGCAGGAAACCACTTTTGCACTTGTATTAGTGTGGAAAAAACACTTTTCGCACTTGTGATAGTGCTGAAAACCCACTTTTCGCACATGTGTTAGTGAAGGAAACCACTTTTCGCACTTGTGTTGGTGCAGGAAACCATATTTGCACTTGTATTAGTGTGGAAAAAACACTTTTTGCACTTGTGATAGTGTTGAAAAACCACTTTTCGCACTTGTGTTCGTGTTGAAAAACCACTTTTCGCACTTGTGTTAGTGTTGAAAAAACACTTTTGCACTTGTATTAGTGTGGAAAAACCACTTTTCGCACTTGTGATAGTGTTGAAGACCCACTTTTCGCACTTGTGTTAGTGTTGAAAAACCACTTTTCGCACTTGTGTTAGTGTTGAAAAACCACTTTTCGCACTTGTGTCCGTGCAGGAAACCACGTTTGCACTTGTATTAGTGTGGAAAAACCACTTTTCGCACTTGAGTTAGTGTTGAAAAACCACTTTTCGCACTTGTGTTAGTGTTGAAAAACCACTTTTCGCACTTGTGTTCGTGCAGGAAACCACGTTTGCACTTGTATTATTGTGGAAAAACCACTTTTCGCACTTGAGTTAGTGTTGAAAAACCACTTTTCGCACTTATGTTAGTGTTGAAAAACCACTTTTCGCACTTGTGTTAGTGTTTAAAAACCACTTTTCGCACTTGTGTTGGTGCAGGAAACCACTTTTGCACTTGTATTAGTGTGGAAAACCACTTTTCGCACTTGTGTTAGTGTTGAAAAACCACTTTTCGCACGTGTGTTAGTGTGGAAAAACCACTTTTCGCACTTGTGTTGGTGCAGGAAACCACTTTTGCACTTTTATTAGTGTGGAAAAAACACTTTTTGCACTTGTGATAGTGTTGAAAAACCACTTTTCGCACTTGTGTTAGTGTTGAAAAGCCACTTTTCCCACTTGCATTGGTGCAGGAAACCACTTTTGCACTTGTATTAGTGTGGAAAAACCACTTTTCGCACTTGTGTTAGTGTTGAAAAACCACTTTTCGCACTTGTGTTAGTGTTGAAAAACGACTTTTCGCACTTGTGTTGGTGCAGGAAACCACTTTTGCACTTGTATTAGTGTGGAAAACACCACTTTTTGCACTTGTGTTGGTGCAGGAAACCACTTTTGCACTTGTATTAGTGTGGAAAAAACACTTTTCGCACTTGTGATAGTGCTGAAAACCCACTTTTCGCACATGTGTTAGTGAAGGAAACCACTTTTCGCACTTGTGTTGGTGCAGGAAACCACATTTGCACTTGTATTAGTGTGGAAAAAACACTTTTTGCACTTGTGATAGTGTTGAAAAACCACTTTTCGCACTTGTGTTAGTGTTGAAAAACCACTTTTCGCACTTGTGTTGGTGCAGGAAACCACTTTTGCACTTGTATTAGTGTGTAAAAACCACTTTTCGCACTTGTGTTAGTGTTGAAAAACCACTGTTCGCACTTGTGTTGGTGTGTAAAACCCACTTTTCGCACATGTGTTAGTGAAGGAAACCACTTTTGCACTTGTATTAGTGTGGAAAAACCACTTTTTGCACTTGGGTTAGTGTTGAAAAACCACTTTTCGCACTTGTGTTAGTGTTGAAAAACCACTTTTCGCACTTGTGTTAGTGTTGAAAAATCACTTTTCGCACTTGTGTTGGTGAAGGAAACCACTTTTGCACTTGTATTAGTGTGGAAAAACCACTTTTTGCCCTTGTGTTAGTGTTGAAAAACCACTTTTCGCACTTGTGTTAGTGTTGAAAAACCACTTTTCGCACTTGTGTTGGTGCAGGAAACCACTTTTGCACTTGTATTAGTGTGGAAAAAATACTTTTTGCACTTGTGATAGTGTTGAAAAACCACTTTTCGGACTTGTGTTAGTGTTGAAAATCCAATTTTCGCACTTGTGTTGGTGCAGGAAACCACTTTTTCACTTGTATTAGTGTGGAAAAACCACTTTTCGCACTTGTGTTAGTGTTGAAAAACCACTGTTCGCACTTGTGTTGGTGCAGGAAACCAATTTTGCACTTGTATTAGTGTGGAAAAAACACTTTTTGCACTTGTGATAGTGTTGAAAAACCACTTTTCGCACTTGTGTTCGTGTTGAAAAACCACTTTTCGCACTTGTGTTAGTGTTGAAAAAACACTTTTGCACTTGTATTAGTGTGGAAAAACCACTTTTCGCACTTGTGATAGTGTTGAAAACCCACTTTTCGCACATGTGTTAGTGAAGGAAACCACTTTTTGCACTTGTGATAGTGTTGAAAACCCACTTTTTGCACATGTGTTAGTGAAGGAAACCACTTTTTGCACTTGGGTTAGTGTTGAAAAACCACTTTTCGCACTTGTGTTGGTGCAGGAAACCACTTTTGCACTTGTATTAGTGTGGAAAAACCACTTTTTGCACTTGTGCTAGTGTTGAAAAACCACTTTTCGCATTTGTGTTAGTGTTGAAAAACCACTTTTCGCACTTGTGTTGGTGCAGGAAACCACTTTTGCACTTGTATTAGTGTGGAAAAAACACTTTTTGCAGTTGTGATAGTGTTGAAAAACCACTTTTCGCACTTGTGTTAGTGTTGAAAAATCACTTTTCGCAGTTGTGTTAGTGTTGAAAAACCACTTTTCGCACTTGTGTTGGTGCAGGAAACCACTTTTGCACTTGTATTAGTGTGGAAAAAACCACTTTTCGCACTTGTGTTAGTGTTGAAAAACCACTTTTCGCACTTGTGTTAGTGTTGAAAAACCACTTTTCGCACTTGTGTTGGTGCAGGAAACCACTTTTGCACTTGTATTAGTGTGGAAAAACCACTTTTCGCACTTGTGTTAGTGTTGAAAAACCACTTTTCGCACTTGTGTTAGTGTTGAAAACCCACTTTTCGCACATGTTTTAGTGAAGGAAACCACTTTTCGCACTTGTGTTGGTGCAGGAAACAACTTTTGCACTTGTATTAGTGTGGAAAAAACACTTTTTGCACTTGTGATAGTGTTGAAAACCCACTTTTCGCACTTGTGTTAGTGTTGAAAAACCACTTTTCGCACTTGTGTTGGTGCAGGAAACCACTTTTGCACTTGTATTAGTGTGGAAAAACCACTTTTCGCACTTGTGTTAGTGTTGAAAAACCACTTTTCGCACTTGTGTTAGTGTTGAAAAACCACTATTCGCACTTGTGTTAGTGTTGAAAAACCACTTTTCGCACTTGTGTTGGTGCAGGAAACCACTTTTGCACTTGTATTAGTGTGGAAAAACCACTTTTCGCCCTTGTGTTAGTGTTGAAAAACCACTTTTCGCACTTGTGTTAGTGTTGAAAAACCACTTTTCGCACTTGTGTTAGTGTTGAAAAACCACTTTTGCACTTGTATTTGTGTGGAAAAAACACTTTTTGCACTTGTGATAGTGTTGAAAAACCACTTTTCGCAGTTGTGTTAGTGTTGAAAAACCACTTTTCGCACTTGGGTTAGTGTTGAAAAACCACTTTTCGCACTTGTGTTAGTGTTGAAAAAACACTTTTGCACTTGTATTAGTGTGGAAAAACCACTTTTCGCACTTGTGATAGTGTTGAAGACCCACTTTTCGCACTTGTGTTAGTGTTGAAAAACCACTTTTCGCACTTGTGTTAGTGTTGAAAAACCACTTTTCGCACTTGTGTTCGTGCAGGAAACCACGTTTGCACTTGTATTAGTGTGGAAAAACCACTTTTCGCACTTGAGTTAGTGTTGAAAAAACACTTTTCGCACTTGTGTTAGTGTTGAAAAACCACTTTTCGCACTTGTGTTCGTGCAGGAAACCACGTTTGCACTTGTATTAGTGTGGAAAAACCACTTTTCGCACTTGAGTTAGTGTTGAAAAACCACTTTTCGCACTTATGTTAGTGTTGAAAAACCACTTTTCGCACTTGTGTTAGTGTTGAAAAACCACTTTTCGCACTTGTGTTGGTGCAGGAAACCACTTTTGCACTTGTATTAGTGTGGAAAACCACTTTTCGCACTTGTGTTAGTGTTGAAAAACCACTTTTCGCACGTGTGTTAGTGTGGAAAAACCACTTTTCGCACTTGTGTTGGTGCAGGAAACCACTTTTGCACTTTTATTAGTGTGGAAAAACCACTTTTCGCACTTGTGTTAGTGTTGAAAAGCCACTTTTCCCACTTGCATTGGTGCAGGAAACCACTTTTGCACTTGTATTAGTGTGGAAAAACCACTTTTCGCACTTGTGTTAGTGTTGAAAAACCACTTTTCGCACTTGTGTTAGTGTTGAAAAACCACTTTTCGCACTTGTGTTGGTGCAGGAAACCACTTTTGCACTTGTATTAGTGTGGAAAACACCACTTTTTGCACTTGTGTTGGTGCAGGAAACCACTTTTGCACTTGTATTAGTGTGGAAAAAACACTTTTCGCACTTGTGATAGTGCTGAAAACCCACTTTTCGCACATGTGTTAGTGAAGGAAACCACTTTTCGCACTTGTGTTGGTGCAGGAAACCATATTTGCACTTGTATTAGTGTGGAAAAAACACTTTTTGCACTTGTGATAGTGTTGAAAAACCACTTTTCGCACTTGTGTTAGTGTTGAAAAACCACTTTTCGCACTTGTGTTGGTGCAGGAAACCACTTTTGCACTTGTTTTAGTGTGGAAAAACCACTTTTCGCACTTGTGTTAGTGTTGAAAAACCACTTTTCGCACTTGTGTTAGTGTTGAAAAACCACTTTTCGCACTTGTGTTAGTGTTGAAAAACCACTTTTCGCACTTGTGTTGGTGCAGGAAACCACTTTTGCACTTGTATTGGTGTGGAAAAACCACTTTTTGCCCTTGTGTTAGTGTTGAAAACCCACTTTTCGCACTTGTGTTAGTGTTGAAAAACCACTTTTCGCACTTGTGTTGGTGCAGGAAACCACTTTTGCACTTGTATTAGTGTGGAAAAAATACTTTTTGCACTTGTGATAGTGTTGAAAAACCACTTTTCGGACTTGTGTTAGTGTTGAAAATCTAATTTTCGCACTTGTGTTGGTGCAGGAAACCACTTTTGCACTTGTATTAGTGTGGAAAAACCACTTTTCGCACTTGTGTTAGTGTTGAAAAACCACTGTTCGCACTTGTGTTGGTGCAGGAAACCAATTTTGCACTTGTATTAGTGTGGAAAAAACACTTTTTGCACTTGTGATAGTGTTGAAAAATCACTTTTCGCACTTGTGTTCGTGTTGAAAAACCACTTTTCGCACTTGTGTTAGTGTTGAAAAAACACTTTTGCACTTGTATTAGTGTGGAAAAACCACTTTTCGCACTTGTGATAGTGTTGAAAACCCACTTTTCGCACATGTGTTAGTGAAGGAAACCACTTTTCACACTTGTGATAGTGTTGAAAACCCACTTTTTGCACATGTGTTAGTGAAGGAAACCACTTTTTGCACTTGGGTTAGTGTTGAAAAACCACTTTTCGCACTTGTGTTGGTGCAGGAAACCACTTTTGCTCTTGTATTAGTGTGGAAAAACCACTTTTTGCACTTGTGATAGTGTTGAAAAACCACTTTTCGCACTTGTGTTAGTGTTGAAAAACCACTTTTCGCACTTGTGTTGGTGCAGGAAACCACTTTTGCACTTGTATTAGTGTGGAAAAAACACTTTTTGCACTTGTGATAATGTTGAAAAAACACTTTTGCACTTGTATTAGTGTGGAAAAACCACTTTTCGCACTTGTGATAGTGTTGAAGACCCACTTTTCGCACTTGTGTTAGTGTTGAAAAACCACTTTTCGCACTTGTGTTAGTGTTGAAAAACCACTTTTCGCACTTGTGTTCGTGCAGGAAACCACGTTTGCACTTGTATTAGTGTTGAAAACCCACTTTTTGCACATGTGTTAGTGAAGGAAACCACTTTTTGCACTTGGGTTAGTGTTGAAAAACCACTTTTCGCACTTGTGTTGGTGCAGGAAACCACTTTTGCACTTGTATTAGTGTGGAAAAACCACTTTTCGCACTTCTGATAGTGTTGAAGACCCACTTTTCGCACTTGTGTTAGTGTTGAAAAACCACTTTTCGCACTTGTGTTAGTGTTGAAAAACCACTTTTCGCACTTGTGTTCGTGCAGGAAACCACGTTTGCACTTGTATTAGTGTGGAAAAACCACTTTTCGCACTTGAGTTAGTGTTGAAAAACCACTTTTCGCACTTGTGTTAGTGTTGAAAAACCACTTTTCGCACTTGTGTTCGTGCAGGAAACCACGTTTGCACTTGTATTAGTGTGGAAAAACCACTTTTCGCACTTGAGTTAGTGTTGAAAAACCACTTTTCGCACTTATGTTAGTGTTGAAAAACCACTTTTCGCACTTGTGTTAGTGTTTAAAAACCACTTTTCGCACTTGTGTTGGTGCAGGAAACCACTTTTGCACTTGTATTAGTGTGGAAAACCACTTTTCGCACTTGTGTTAGTGTTGAAAAACCACTTTTCGCACGTGTGTTAGTGTGGAAAAACCACTTTTCGCACTTGTGTTGGTGCAGGAAACCACTTTTGCACTTTTATTAGTGTGGAAAAAACACTTTTTGCACTTGTGATAGTGTTGAAAAACCACTTTTCACACTTGTGTTAGTGTTGAAAAGCCACTTTTCCCACTTGCATTGGTGCAGGAAACCACTTTTGCACTTGTATTAGTGTGGAAAAACCACTTTTCGCACTTGTGTTAGTGTTGAAAAACCACTTTTCGCCCTTGTGTTAGTGTTGAAAAACGACTTTTCGCACTTGTGTTGGTGCAGGAAACCACTTTTGCACTTGTATTAGTGTGGAAAACACCACATTTTGCACTTGTGTTGGTGCAGGAAACCACTTTTGCACTTGTATTAGTGTGGAAAAAACACTTTTCGCACTTGTGATAGTGCTGAAAACCCACTTTTCGCACATGTGTTAGTGAAGGAAACCACTTTTCGAACTTGTGTTGGTGCAGGAAACCACATTTGCACTTGTATTAGTGTGGAAAAAACACTTTTTGCACTTGTGATAGTGTTGAAAAACCACTTTTCGCACTTGTGTTAGTGTTGAAAAACCACTTTTCGCACTTGTGTTGGTGCAGGAAACCACTTTTGCACTTGTATTAGTGTGGAAAAACCACTTTTCGCACTTGTGTTAGTGTTGAAAAACCACTTTTCGCACTTGTGTTAGTGTTGAAAAACCACTTTTCGCACTTGTGATAGTGCTGAAAACCCACTTTTCGCACATGTGTTAGTGAAGGAAACCACTTTTCGCACTTGTGTTAGTGTTGAAAACCCACTTTTCGCACTTGTGTTGGTGCAGGAAACCACTTTTGCACTTGTATTAGTGTGGAAAAAATTCTTTTTGCACTTGTGATAGTGTTGAAAAACCACTTTTCGGACTTGTGTTAGTGTTGAAAATCCAATTTTCGCACTTGTGTTGGTGCAGGAAACCACTTTTGCACTTGTATTAGTGTGGAAAAACCACTTTTCGCACTTGTGTTAGTGTTGAAAAACCACTGTTCGCACTTGTGTTGGTGCAGGAAACCAATTTTGCACTTGTATTAGTGTGGAAAAAACACTTTTTGCACTTGTGATAGTGTTGAAAAACCACTTTTCGCACTTGTGTTCGTGTTGAAAAACCACTTTTCGCACTTGTGTTAGTGTTGAAAAAACACTTTTGCACTTGTATTAGTGTGGAAAAACCACTTTTCGCACTTGTGATAGTTTGAAAACCCACTTTTCGCACATGTGTTAGTGAAGGAAACCACTTTTTGCACTTGTGATAGTGTTGAAAACCCACTTTTTGCACATGTGTTAGTGAAGGAAACCACTTTTTGCACTTGGGTTAGTGTTGAAAAACCACTTTTCGCACTTGTGTTGGTGCAGGAAACCACTTTTGCACTTGTACTAGTGTGGAAAAACCACTTTTTGCACTTGTGATAGTGTTGAAAAACCACTTTTCGCACTTGTGTTAGTGTTGAAAAACCACTTTTCGCACTTGTGTTGGTGCAGGAAACCACTTTTGCACTTGTATTAGTGTGGAAAAAACACTTTTTGCACTTGTGATAGTGTTGAAAAACCACTTTTCGCACTTGTGTTAGTGTTGAAAAATCTCTTTTCGCAGTTGTGTTAGTGTTGAAAAACCACTTTTCGCACTTGTGTTAGTGTTGAAAAACCACTTTTCGCACTTGTGTTGGTGCAGGAAACCACTTTTGCACTTGTATTAGTGTGGAAAAAACACTTTTTGCACTTGTGATAATGTTGAAAAAACACTTTTGCACTTGTATTAGTGTGGAAAAACCACTTTTCGCACTTGTGATAGTGTTGAAGACCCACTTTTCGCACTTGTGTTAGTGTTGAAAAACCACTTTTCGCACTTGTGTTAGTGTTGAAAAACCACTTTTCGCACTTGTGTTCGTGCAGGAAACCACGTTTGCACTTGTATTAGTGTTGAAAACCCACTTTTTGCACATGTGTTAGTGAAGGAAACCACTTTTTGCACTTGGGTTAGTGTTGAAAAACCACTTTTCGCACTTGTGTTGGTGCAGGAAACCACTTTTGCACTTGTATTAGTGTGGAAAAACCACTTTTCGCACTTCTGATAGTGTTGAAGACCCACTTTTCGCACTTGTGTTAGTGTTGAAAAACCACTTTTCGCACTTGTGTTAGTGTTGAAAAACCACTTTTCGCACTTGTGTTCGTGCAGGAAACCACGTTTGCACTTGTATTAGTGTGGAAAAACCACTTTTCGCACTTGAGTTAGTGTTGAAAAACCACTTTTCGCACTTGTGTTAGTGTTGAAAAACCACTTTTCGCACTTGTGTTCGTGCAGGAAACCACGTTTGCACTTGTATTAGTGTGGAAAAACCACTTTTCGCACTTGAGTTAGTGTTGAAAAACCACTTTTCGCACTTATGTTAGTGTTGAAAAACCACTTTTCGCACTTGTGTTAGTGTTTAAAAACCACTTTTCGCACTTGTGTTGGTGCAGGAAACCACTTTTGCACTTGTATTAGTGTGGAAAACCACTTTTCGCACTTGTGTTAGTGTTGAAAAACCACTTTTCGCACGTGTGTTAGTGTGGAAAAACCACTTTTCGCACTTGTGTTGGTGCAGGAAACCACTTTTGCACTTTTATTAGTGTGGAAAAAACACTTTTTGCACTTGTGATAGTGTTGAAAAACCACTTTTCGCACTTGTGTTAGTGTTGAAAAGCCACTTTTCCCACTTGCATTGGTGCAGGAAACCACTTTTGCACTTGTATTAGTGTGGAAAAACCACTTTTCGCACTTGTGTTAGTGTTGAAAAACCACTTTTCGCCCTTGTGTTAGTGTTGAAAAACGACTTTTCGCACTTGTGTTGGTGCAGGAAACCACTTTTGCACTTGTATTAGTGTGGAAAACACCACATTTTGCACTTGTGTTGGTGCAGGAAACCACTTTTGCACTTGTATTAGTGTGGAAAAAACACTTTTCGCACTTGTGATAGTGCTGAAAACCCACTTTTCGCACATGTGTTAGTGAAGGAAACCACTTTTCGAACTTGTGTTGGTGCAGGAAACCACATTTGCACTTGTATTAGTGTGGAAAAAACACTTTTTGCACTTGTGATAGTGTTGAAAAACCACTTTTCGCACTTGTGTTAGTGTTGAAAAACCACTTTTCGCACTTGTGTTGGTGCAGGAAACCACTTTTGCACTTGTATTAGTGTGGAAAAACCACTTTTCGCACTTGTGTTAGTAGTGTAATAATGTTGCTTCTGGGACACCTCCGTTTAACATGGGAAATCCCTATCTAATGTCATTTACCCCCTTGTCTTTTTCAAAAATCATAAACACCTCTATTTCTCCCACCCTCATCTTTATGAACCTTTTGTCTGTAGTACCTATCCTTAATGTTGTTCATTAGACCACTCAAACACTACAAATATTTGTTTTCTCTTATAGACCTATCATCCTTCTTCTACATATCATCTGGCAGATTAATCTTTGACCCATTCACTTCCATATTAATTCTTTCCCTCCCTCATTGCCCCTAAAGACCTCTATTTCTCTCACCCTGTTCTTTACGAACCTTCTAACCTTTTGACATGTTATCCTTATTCATTAGACCACTTAAACACCTGTGATCCTTCTGACCTTATGAACCTTTTAACCTTTTACTCTTAATATCATCTGGTGAATATAACCCACTCAAACAACGACCCTACAAATATTTGTTTATGCGTGGGAAATAATTTAATTCTCCTACAACTCTCTTCACCATCTAATATATTAACAAAAAATATGTTTGAGTTTGGTTCTTTATTAAGATATTTTAACTGAGCTAAGATAAAATGGTAAACCTCCCTCAATGTTCTTATTTGAGCGCCTCCAGTGCCACATACCATTTTTAAATTAAAGTATATATTTTCCTGACAACCATCAAAGTTTTCCGTCCACTCAAAAATATTTCCATCTTTTTTACCCAATTCACCGGTATTTAAATTAATTCTCTTATTTGTTTTGTGAACTTTTTTACCAGTTGCCTTTTCAATTATACCTATTTGATATTTTTCACATTCATTATGTTTTCCATTTATATACCAAGGTTGATTACACCTCCACTCTTTAGTCTGGTTGATACTTGGTTCTATCATTTATATAATAGTAAAAAAGGCGGCGGTAGCCCGTTAAAATCCCCAACCCCCCCCCCCTTTTTAACTTATCACTTATATATATCTTATCACTTATATATATCTTATCACTTATGTATATCTTATCACTTATATATATCTTATCACTTATATATATATCTTATCACTTATATACTTATATAACCATAAGGGAGACTATCAATTCCATTTTCTAAAATAAACCTCTTATCATCAAAAGCCCCCAATGCTTTCTTATTTATCTCTTCTGAATATAATTGATGTTTATAACTTCTTATTCCATTAATCTTTCTAAACTCTTCTTTCTTTGTTGTTAAACAGTTATAATAATCCTTAAAGTTTATTGTTTCTTTAATAACATTTTTCTTTACACCTTTTAACTTCTTATCAGTCTTTTCAACGTTATTCACAATGTATTTATAAGCATAAGCCTTTGACCTCAATCCCACAAATTCACTCATAACATTTCCTCCTAATTCATCCTTGAACTTTCCAATCACCTTTTTATTTTTAGAAGAGAACAACTCACTCTCTGGACTGTAATTACTCGTGTCATAGATATTAATGTCTCTTTTCATGTCTGAATAAACATCGTTGGTATTAATTTTCAAAATAAAACTATCTGTATCCATATAAAGTAGATTAACATCATTTTGATATTTCTTCCTCAAGTTATTATAAAAGTAATCATACATTAATGACTTTGATAAATCAAGAATTGTTGTTCCAATATAAATAGGTTTGTTCATTTCAATACTCTCTTTAATCAAATGGATCGCACAAAAGTTCTCAGTAAAGACCTCAGCTCGAGTAAAACTCGGTCTATTAATTAATTTTGATGCTTGTTCCCAAGATGTTGATAGTCTGATATTTTGTCTTTTCCTCACATTCTCCATAGTCTTACCAAAGACCGCATTATTCATCAATTTATAAAAGTCTTTCTCAAAATCTGTTTTTGACTCTGTTCTTCTTTGTGTATTAAAATCAATGTACCCCTTTAACCAATGACTTTGATTGAACTTTAGAACCCTATGGATCTTCTCTACTCTTAGACCTTTTGATAAATATTGTCGCAAATTTCTTTGGTGTAGAACATAATTTTTCTTGTTATATAATGTAGTAAGTAATTTTTCTGTTGATTCACCTATATCAAACGATCGTTGATAATCACTCAACCATTCTTTCTTTGGACTTTCTTTCTCACAAGCAAATGGGAGATCTTTGTGTAGGTTATGGAGTTCCTCTGGATATTTTAAATCAATTTCAAAATAATAACCAACTTTTTCTTCATCCAATTCTTTTTGTGTAGAGATACATACATCTTGTAAAACGTTTTTGTAGTCTTTTTCCTTTACCCATCTAAGTTTTCCATAAGGAAGAGCCTGAGACATTGCCCAGCCATACAGGTTGTTCGCGTCATAGTACATCAAGTAAGAACTCTCTTTCGTTGGATCATAATTTGGAAGATATTTGTTATTTGCTTTTGCGTATCGACTCGAGCAGACTTGTGAAATTCCACCTCTTTTTGCCTTTTCAATCATCAAAAGCATATCAACATCGGTTATCAAATCCAAATCTTGTTTTGTCATTTTCAACATCGCACTCCAGGCCAATCCAGGTGCTGTGTAGTAGTGAGCAGGATCCAATCCATATCCAGTGCGACAAACAGATCTAAAGGCTTCAAATACATCGGCCAATAAAAGCACATCAGTTTTGAGATACAAATCGTGATACTCGCCAAGATTCTTGATGTTATATTTTTCCCAAACATTTTGTGCGTGTACATAATCTTTATCAGATATATGACTATTATTTAATTTGTTATAGAAATTTTCTTTTGAAGGAAGTTGTGTTTCATTGAATCTCTCAAATGAGTCCATATAGTCATAGGGGTAAATTCCCTTTTGTGTTAGAAAATCTTTATCTAAAAAATACTCTGAAAGACATGGAAACTCTTTTAGATTTTGAACCAAGTTAACCAATGGACTTGCCATGAATTTAAATGTATCAAGAAATCTGATATGAGTAATAGGAGATGTGTGAATTGTTTTTGTGAATGAAATGTATTTCTGATCCGTGTTTGGAATTGCTGAGATACTTCCAGAAGTCTTTGAGAGTTCCTTGATAAATAGATGTGTATCATAATGAGCGTTGTTATGAAGAAAGACAGGAATGAAAGAGGGGAGTTGATAATTAATATTACAACTTTGATGAGCCGGACCTCTATATTTACCAGTGAGATGACAATGGTCTCTAACCTTTAGACCTTTACCAATTTTCTCCTCACAAATATGACAGACATTGTTTTTTATAAATTCCCTTTTTTCTTTACTTGTTAAGGACATTGGTTTATTGGTTTCTCTCATTATCTTGGTTAATCGAACACAGTCTTTTTCTAGTCGTTTCACAAACTCCTCTGGGGTATTTGAGCCTCTATACATCTCTAACTTGTTATATTTATCACCAACGGATGATTTGATATAATAACAAAAACCACAAGGAGTATGTTTTTGATATTTATTTGTGTATGATTCTTTTGGATCTTGAGAAGCAGTATCAATTTTTTCTAAAATACTTTCAAAATCAGCATATATAACAAATGGATGTTTGATCTTTTTATTTTCATCTTTGAATGTGATCTTTGAGCCTTCTTTAGGCATATTGATTACCGTTGATTTATGTTCGCCACAATAATTTGAATGTTTATCTAATCTTTCTTGTGAATTGAAGAAGTTAAGACAACGCAAACAAATATATATTTTATTTGTTCTCTTACAGACTTGTGGTTTTATTAATTTAGCAATATCTTTGATGTATGTATAATGTGAATTTTCGTCTGAATTAAAATATAGAAGATTAATATGAGTTTGTTTACAATTGTCAGAAAGCTTTAAAACCTGAATGTTGTTTGTTTCTGTTAGACCATAAACATTAACTGATAAATTATTCATCTTTTCAAATTTAGGAATATCATTTAAAGTCATCGGAAACTTTAGATCTTTCGTATTTAATGTATTCTCATATTTTTTATAATGAGATACTCTTTCATCATGAAAATGTGGAGGATGTAAGTGTGCTAAAATAGACCAGAGAAAACATTTATTGTCTTTATTTTTGATATTGATAACTGCTTTTCTATTTTTGATAACACTGGGTAAATCAATGTAAGAAGAAGCTTTTAGAGGATCTGATTTAAGAATATGAATGTCTATGTAAATAATTTTTCCTATATTGAATCCACTTCCTACGATTGAATTATCCACATCTTGCTCTTGTTTAATAAGTTCATCATAGACTCCTGATGTTTTAAAATCTTGATATGAAGATATAAAGTGTGGCTCAGTTCTCATGTATGGTGCATCTATAACTCCTTCATCCTTTGTCATTTCTAATTTTACTCCCATATAAAATTTAAGTGGTTTCATTTCCTTTAGTGTTTTTTCAATCAACGTTTGAACAGCAGGTTTAACTATTTCTACAGCATCAACTATAGACTCTGGTTCAGGAGGTTTGAAGTTAAAGACTCTTATTTTAATATGTCCTTTGAATGCTCCATCAGAGTTTTTAGTTGTGATAAAATTTGATAAATGTAGATTTGTTTTAAGATGTATTTTGAAGCCTTTCTTGAGGATATTTTTATTACATGTAGAACAGTGTTTTGTTTCAGGTGGAAGAGGGGAAAGTTTGTTTAAAATGTTGTATGTATGTTTTGCGGTGAGAATATGTTGTTTATAATATTTTACTTCCTTCTCGCAAGTATCACAATAAACCATATTTATAGCGTGAGAAAACGTGGTGTTTTATATATATCACTGTGCTTAAAATAAAACACTTTTGAGCTTTACAGCTCCGTTTTATATATATCACTGTGCTTAAACTAAAACACTTTTTCACTCAGAATCATCTAAGTCATAACTATCACATGAATACTCAGAATCATACTCAGAGTCATCAATAAAGCTACTCTCATAACTATCATTTGAGCACAAACTATTAGTATCATAACTATCATCTGTGTTCAATGAAATACTATCATCACCATCATCCAAGTTCAATGAAATACTATCATCACTATCGTCCGAGTTCAATGAAATAGTAAAATCTTCACTGCTGTATTGACTCATATTTAATTAGCAAGAAAAATATTCCCATCAATATCTATATACTTTCTTTCATTAACAGATTCAATCTCTACAATTTTTATATCAAAAGTTATCTTTAAATAATCTCTAACTATCATAGAACGAAATGACATTTCACCAGAAATATTAACATCATTCATTTTACTTAGATCTACACCCTTTGGATTATTAAAGAAAATACAAATGTCTCCTCTAGAATTATTAATGGTCTTATCATTCTTTTTCAAAGTATCGTGGTCAATCACTTTTTCAAGCTTTGAATAAATTGCCAGGAGTAGAGGAGAAACTTTTGTTAGATTTACTTTAATGGATGTCTTTCCAGGTATAGTTAGAGCTCTTCCTTTAAATGAAATAGAGGGGCTCATGTTATTTTCCATAACTGGTTTTACCCAAAAATTTCCATATTTATCTTTGTTCAATTTAACATCTTTGACATATTTTTCTATATCTTCCACCGAAGTAGAGATTGATTGAAATTTGTCTTTTGTGCTTTGAAACATTGTATTTATTAATGAATAAACTTGCGTTTAGTTTAAGTAAAAATTTACCACATAAATATGATAAGTTCTGAAGGATATTTAGAATTTCCAGACTCTCCATATGATAAATTAGAGAATTGTCCGGCTTGTGATAGAGTGGGGCTTAATGATGAGGATTCATATAAACAATGTTTATTCTGTGATTATATTCTAATTAATGATAATAAGAAATATAAAAAAACATATAACTCTTTTAAATTAGAACCAAAAATGAATTACTTTACAAGATTAATAAGAGAGATGAATGTTAAGCATTATGGTGATAATACACCATTTCTTACAAGGAAAGAGACTCTTTGTATTGAGGAAATGTATAAGGGTTTAATGATATTTATTATTCAAAATAATTTTAATGGAAATGTTAATACAAGATACTACATAAATAAAATAATGAATTATTTTGAAATTAAACCCGAACTCAGGATAAAATATAGAGTTTCTAAAATAGCTCAAAAAAAGTTGGATGACTTGTTTTCCAAATATATAAATGAATGATTTTTTACCCGTTTGGGAAAATAAGATAAAATTTAATAACCATAAAAACATTCCAAATTCATTGAGATGTCTAATAGTTGGTTCAAGCGGATGTGGGAAAACCTGTTTACTTTTAAAGATGCTCCTTGGTCCTAATTTTTTAGATTATGATAATTTAATAATTTTTACAAAGTCAAGTTTTCAACCCGAGTATCAACTACTCTCACAGGGTTTTAATGCAGGTCTTAAAAAGGAAGACATTATCGGTTTATTTAAACTTCAAAACAAACTGAATGATTATAATATTGAAGATATAATACAATTATTTTGTGATACACAGAAATCAAAATCGAAACCCATAACTTGTATTCTCAGTGATAATACGGATGATATACCTTCACCTCAAGATTTAGATAAATCAAAAAAGAACCTCGTCATCTTTGATGATTGTGTTAATGAGAGAAACCAAACAGTAATGGATAGCTACTATACAAGAGGGAGACATTCTTCTTGTAATTGTATATATCTTAGTCAATCATATTTTCAACTCCCTCGACGCTCAATAAGAAACAATGCCAATACTTTTATTTTATTTAAGTTAAATTCAATAGATGTAAATAATTTTTGGAGAGATAATTGCTCTACGTTATGTAGTAAAAAAGAATTTGAAAATTATATGAAACACACGATTGGAAAATATAAATATATTGTTGTGAAACAAGATGAGATACTAAATGATATTTTTCAATAAATAAATACAGAAAATGAATACCGAAGAAAGAGAAAGAAAGTTTAAGGAACATCAACAATTAGTTTCAAAAGTTGTTAAACAACAGGAAGAGATAAAGAAGAAACGGAGACAGAAACTAACTGGTGAAGAAGCCTTTGAAAGAAAACAAGAGAAATTCTTTAAACCACTTTTGAAAACTCAACACTCACCTACAGTTCCCACGGTAGAATTTACTCCGAAAAAACTTCAAATGCTCAAAGATTTTAGTCAGATAACAAAACAAGAACTTGGTGAATTAGAATATGATGACGAGGGATTATTTCGGAAACTTGAGGAGGTAAATCAACCCCCTAATTATGTTGTGGAAGCTCTTCAAAACAATGAATATTCGGTGGGTTCAAAAACCAGAGCAGGTCTCATTCCAACAGAAGAACCAGCAGTGTTTCATCTTGTGGAAGAAAAGGTATTGATATTTAATGATGAATTGATGTTCTTGAGTTCTACTCAACCAAATGTTAAATTAACTCCAAGATTAATGTTTCTTCTAACAAACCCCGGATTCAGCGGTTCAAAATATTTTGAGGAACCACTTGATATGGAAAGAGAGGAAGATAGGGTATATATTGAGTTGCTAAATGCACTTGATTATGGAGTTTCTGTTGCTGGTAAAAGTAAGAAGAATGCGAAGGAGAAACATATTATTGATGCTTTAAGTAAGCTTGGTTCGGGTGTTAGTTTTCTTCCAAATGACCCATCACAATTAGTTAATAGGCTATTATTGTTGTTAGGTAGTAAGAAGGCTGGAAACAACAATTGTTTTAATGAATCCTCAGCCATTTTAGATCAGTTGATGAACATGAAAATAATTAATAAATGTCAATACAAAGATATTTTATTAGATATTAAATAAGATGAGAAGCACAATTCTTAGTTTTAATTTCACAACGAGCGATTACACAGCTTCATTCCCTTACCCACTACAACTTGACCCCCTTACCTCATATGAGGCATCTTTGTTGTCAATGGAAACTTACAATACCCTTTTTAATATCACAGAGAAAAACAACAAGTTTAGTTATAATCCAGGAAGTGGATATAAAACTATAACCGTTTCACCTGGAGCTTACGAGATTTCTCAAATATCTTCAGAAGTCTCTCGCCTTATGAAAGAAAAAGGTGATGAACCAAAAAATATTGTAATAGATATTCAAAAACACACTTCAAAATCAACTATTAAACTTAAAAATAATTATAAAGTTGATTTCACGATTGAAAATTCGTTTAGAGAGCTATTGGGTTTCTCTTCAAAAAAGATTGAAAATAACGGGACGTTTTACAGTGATAATGTTATCCAAATATCCTCCGGTATAAATTCAGTATTAATTCATTGTGATTTGATTGATGGTGCTTATAACGATGGAATAAGAACAAATACAATATTTTCATTCAGTGCATACTCAACCCCGATTGGTTATAAATTTAATATGGAACCAAAAAATCTTGTCTATTTACCTGTGTCAGGAAAAACCATATACAGAGTAAATTTTAGGATAACCGACCAAGATAATCGTATGATATCCTTTAATGATGAAATTATATCCATCAGAATTCACCTACGTGAAGTTTTTCAATAAATAAATAATGGTTATTGTAAGAAAACACGAGTTGGGAAAATATAAAATAATTACAGGGGAGGGCATGTTCCTTTCACCAGACTATACAAGGTATGTGGGTAAAGGGTACTATAAACCTAAGAGACAACGGGGTGTGGGTCATCAATTTCGAAATAAAGGAGATGGGATAATTGATACTCTAATGGGTATTGGTTCAACCATCCTTAAACATAAAGACCTAATTGGTTCAACTGCTTCTGCCGTGGGCTCCGTTGCGGGTGCTATAAAGAGTATAAAAGATGCTCAAAAGGAGTCTCATAAATTACAAGCAATCAAAGAAATAAAAAAAGGTAAAACTCAACTATCTTCACAAGAACGACAAAAAATCATTAAAATACTTGGGTCAGGGTTTCAACAATTTTAATGCTATATAAATACAAGTATGGAAGCGATTGATAGTATCTATGATTTGGATGATACGATTATCATTTCAAACTCCACTAAAAAGGAAGACTATTTTAAGGTAAATGCTATAACAGGAACAGACTGGAATTCAAACGGAACAAAAAGTTTTGAAATAAATAATCAACAAACTTACTTGAATATAGCTGATAGTTTCTTGCTGTGTAAATTTAAATTCACTAAGGCTGCGAATAATACTAATGCTACACTCGTAAATGATTTCTTCTGGAAAATGTTTGACAGTGTCCGCCTGTATATTGGAACACAAGAGGTTGAAGCGGTTGATTATGTCTCTGCTACATCTGAAATGATGAAATTTACACTATATTCGTTTAGTGATAGAATGGGTAAGGGAGCTGTTGAAGGTTTTATTCCTGATATGTCAACGGGTACAAACGCAGACCCTGGTTATAGTCAAAGGAAGTCAATGTATAATGATGACGCAAAAGCTGAGAATAGTTTTACCGTAGCAGTACCTCTGAAAGGTATATTTGGATTTTGTGATTATGATAAAGTTTTGTATGGGCTTAAAATTAGATTTCAACTACAAAGGAATGATAATGTAAATAGATTGCTTTTTGGGGATGAAAATGCTTTTGGAGAAAATAATAAATTTGTTATTAATGATTTGTGTTGGTATATCAGTGAATATACTCCTAATCTTAAAACGGAAGAGATGTTAAATAGAAGACTTAACTCAAAGAAACCGCTAAATGTATCATACCTTAAAAGAAGATGTCAACACGTTAAACTGGAACACACTACCTACACTTGGAATTTAGGTGTTCTTCAAGGAAAGCCACGATACCTCTGGCTCATTTTTAAAAAACCAGATGGAGAGGACGGTACTAATAAGAATAATGCCCTGAGTGATAATGCAAAGGTGAAACAACTTCGGGTTTCTCTTGATGGCACATTTTATCCGCGAGATAGATTGGAAATTGATTGGGAAAAAAATGATTATGCGGAAGCCTACAAGTCCTACCAAAAGGTGTGTGAAAGTAATGGTAATAATGATCCTATTTTGGATATGGTTGCGTTTCAAAAACTTTATACAATCTACGCAATTGACCTGAGTTCTCAAAAGGAAACTATAAAGTCTAATCGAGTGGATACTTCTCTATACATTGAAAGAGGGGAGAGTGAAGAGGTTAATGCATATTGTTTGCTTTTGGAGGAAACAGAATTACAGATTAATACAGATAATGGTGTTATGATTAATATCACATAGGTTTTTTCTCATAAATAAATGGTTGGGGTATATGTTAATCAAATCAATCTTAATAAATTAACATCTTGTATTCAAAATCAAAAGCCTTGTATTATTAATGTTAATACAATTCAAAGAAAAGGAGCTGTAAGAATTGATGTTTTACTCACACACACACAAGTAAAAACACTAAATGATGTTGGATCACTTAAAATTAAAATGACGAAACCTATGTTAAAGAAATATTCAATAGACGAGTCAAGAGGAGGATTTCTCCCGTTTCTAATTCCTTTATTTGCTGGTTTAAGTGCGGCGGGAGCATTGACTGGTGGTATTTCAGCAGCGGTAAAAACTGCTAACGAAAGGAAGGCACAACTAAAAGCTCAAAAAGAATTGGAAAGACATAACAAGGAGTTGGAGAAACAAATTAGTGGAAGTGGTGTAATTGTAGATTTTGCTCAAAAACTTGAAAGTCTACCTGATAAAGCTAGATTGTTGGTTGGAGATATGCTTTCCTCTATCGCTCAAGCGGGTGTTAAACTAACTAAACGGGGTAATGGATTGTATCTTTCTCATAAATAAATGGATAAATGGTTTAAACAATTTGGAAAGAATACAACGTCAAATATAGAACTAGCTAAGTATTGTAAAACACTAAAAATTGATAATGTGGTTATTTGTATGAGAGATGAATTAATACATATAAATAAGAATACAAAGAATATTATTATGAATTTAGACACACAGAATGGTTCTCATTGGGTTTGTATTCATAATAGTCAGGATAAATATTATTTTGATAGTTATGGTATGCCACCACCTGTTGAAGTAATACAATTCTTACAGAATGGTGTTTATCAAACATTCCAAGTTCAAGAAATTAATTCTAAATGTTGTGGCCAATTATGTTTATATGTATTATTTCAACTCAACAATAATGAAAATTTTTATGATATCATTTTTTATCTAATATAAATGACCTATGTTGGAAAAGATGGTTCTATCTTTGGAAAATCCTCTCAGGATATTGATTTATCAAATTATTATACAAAGGCACAGGCTGAACGACAAAAATATAGTGTAAGTAAAAATATTAATATGAAGAATACTTATAAATTAATCAATTATCCAAACCCTACAGATGCGAATGACTTGATTAGATTCAGTGATTTATCACAATATATATCTTTAAAGAAAACAGCACGTTTTGTGAAACAAGTAAAATTTACAACCACAACACCTGGTTATACTGACCATACACCTTTCCTCATTGAATTTAACTACCTGCTTACAATTAAATTTTATAAAGAAGGACATTTAGTTAATATGCGAATTAATAAATGGGGGTATGATATGCCTGATTTAGGGTATAATTGGTCTTTTTCAATAAACATAGAAGACCTACATGATTTAAATCAGTCTCGTAAAGAAGAATATTATCCACTTGGTGAAGATAAGGATTTATGTGGAAGTACAATTAGTAAACAACAAATACGTGATTTTAAGAAAATAAAAATATATGATAGTATAGCGATGGTTCGCATGACAAAGAAGGAAGGTAATGAGATAAGGATAGAAAGCCGAGGAATACAAACCGATTTGGTAGTGGGAAGATGGGGTGGTATTACCTGTCATAATATTAATCTCACATATATTTCTGATACATAAATGGCAGGAAGAAGACTACAAGAGAATTATAATTTTTGTATTCAAGGATACCTACAAGAAAAGGGTGCTCGGTATTACATACCTTATGATTTGGAGCATATACATGGGAATTTTGTCATAAAAAACTGGCCTTATACTGATATTGTTAAACCCACAAATAGAGACTTGTTTAAAATATTAAATAAAAATGAACTTCTCAAAGTTATGAAATATAAAACTCTTTTAGAAATCGTCAACAAATCTTATTGGTATCCTATTATGAGAAAAATAATTATAGATACAAGAATATCTCAAAATCCAGATGAGTATATGTATAATATTCTTTGGGGTTTAAACTCAAGGGTAGCAAGGGATGAGGAAGGAGTTGAAGAAGAGAAGGAGAAAAGAGAGAAAAGAGAGAAGGAGGAGAGGGAACAAAGAGAGAGGGGGGAGAGGGAGATGGAAATCAGAGCGATTCAAAAAAGAGTGGATGTATTACAGCAAGAAGATAAATCTCAACTCACCGAAGAGGAAAATAAAGAAAGAATGAATGCTGTGAAAATATTGATATCAAAAATTGCTAAGATAAATGAGGAAGGAGTTAAAGAAGAGAAGGAGGAAAGAGAGAAAAAGGAGAAGGAGGAAAGGGAGAAAAAGGAGGAGGAGAGGGAGGAAAGGGAGAAAAGAGAGAAAAAGGAGAAGGAGGAAAGGGAGAAAAAGGAGGAGGAGAGGGAGGAAAGGGAGAAAAGAGAGAAGGAGGAAAGGGAGAAAAGAGAGAAGGAGGAGAGGGAGCAAAGAGAGAGGGAGGAAAAATATAAAAAGATGGAAATCAGTGAGATTAATAAAAGATTGAAGGTATTACAGCAAATAAATCAAACTCAACGCACTGAGGAGGAAAATAAAGAAATGAGAAGTCTAATGAAAATATTATTTTCAAGAATAACGACGTCAATGTCTTCAGTTTCAGGGAGGAGATTTAAATGAGAAAGTGGGGATAAAGAAGAAGAAGAAGGAAAAGATTATGTGGTTGATGATGTCGGTGTAATTGACTTTAGTTAGTTTTATTTGTAAATAAATGGAGGAGAGAGTGAAGGCATTCCTTAGGATTCTTTATGTTTTAAAAATCAAGATTGAAATGTATATGTTGAAAACCAAAAAGGTTTTGATACTCTGTCGGAATTTTTCTGATAAATAAATATGAGTTATTGTCTCAAATGTAAAAAGAAAACTAAATCTAAAAATATATCTTATGTTAAAGCTAAAAATAATAGAGTTTGTCAAAAAGGAATATGTCAAGTGTGTGGCTCTAAAAAGTGCCAATTCATCTCTCCTAAAAGAGGAGGAGACATACAAAAGTTTCTGTCAGGAAGTAAATTTACAACAACTGGAATTCCAGGGGAATTACACCTTCCAGGGTATTCTTTCTGTGGTCCAGGAACAAACTTGGATAAAAGATTAGATGAGGCTAACAATCCTAAACCTTGGTCTAAACCTACAAATAGGGTTGATGAAGTGTGTATGAAGCATGATATTGCTTATGGGGATACCACTACGTTGACTGAAAAACATAAAGCCGACAGCGAAATGTTGTATAATTTGTCTTTGATACAAAATCCAACGTTGAGAGAGAAAGTTGATAGGTTTATTGTGAGAAATTTGATAAATGCTAAATTGAAACTTGGTCTTGGTTATTCCTCAAAAAACTATTAGGCTCTAATGATGTCATCAAGACTGAGGAGCTTTTGGCTGAAGAATTACACAAACCTATAATCACAAAGTTTAAAAGAAGGAAGGTTTATTCTAAATACACCGACCACATATGGTCCGCTGATTTAATTGAATTGAATAATGACAGGGGATACAGGTATGCTTTAACCGTTATTGATTTGAGGAGTAGATTTGCCTGGGTTGTCCCTTTAAAAAATAAAAGGGGTGATACTTTAATGTTAGCCTTTAAGCGAATATTTGATCGGGATAAAAGGAAACCAAAGAAGTTATGGACTGATGAGGGAACAGAGTTCTATAACAAAATATTCATGAAATTTCTTAAGGGGAAGGGTATTAAATTATACAGCACCTTTAATGAAGGAAAGGCAGTTGTTATTGAGCGTTTTAATCGTACTTTAAAAGAGAAATTATATAAAAAATTCACACAACTCGGTTCTCAAAAATGGGTGTATTTAATTCAGGATATTGTAGATAATTACAATAATACAGTTCATTCATCAACACAATCAAAACCATCAGAAACATTTACAAAATTAGAATATGAAAAGGAGATTAATTTGAGAAAGCCCAAGTTTAAAGTTGGTGATATTGTAAGAATATACAAATGGAAAAGTCATTTTGAGAAAGGTTATACACAAAAATGGACTCGTGAATTATTTAAAATCATTGATGTAATGGATACAGTCCCTTGGACCTACAAATTATATGATTTAAATGGAGAAGAAATCTTGGGTTCATTTTACTCACAAGAATTACAAAAAACACAAGTAAGCAGATAATACCCTTGAAAATAATAAATAAATAAATAAAATGTAATGGGGATACGTTTTTAAATCTGTGAACCCCAAACACAGAATCCCACAACTTTTTAGTTGGGGCTTAACTTTTGTGTGTGTATAATGGGGATACGTTTTTAAATCTGTGAACCCCAAACACAGAATCCCACAACTTTTTAGTTGGGGCTTAACTTTTGTGTGTGTATAATGGGGATACGTTTTTAAATCTGTGAACCCCAAACACAGAATCCCACAACTTTTTAGTTGGGGCTTAACTTTTGTGTGTGTGTGTATGTGCGAGTGAGTCATAATAATATACAAACCCTAACCCAACCCAAGCCCTAACCCAACCCCATCCCTAACCCAAACCCATCCCTAACCCAACCCATCCCTAACCCAACCCCATCCCTAACCCAACCCCATCCCTAACCCAACCCCATCCCTAACCCAACCCCATCCCTAACCCAACCCCATCCCTAACCCAACCCCAACCCTAACCCAACCCCATCCCTAACCCAACCCCATCCCTAACCCAACCCATCCCTAACCCTCACATTCAAAATCCCAACCCTAACCCAATCCCATCCCTAACCCAACCCCAACCCTAACCCTCACATTCAAAATCCCAACCCTAACCCAACCCATCCCTAACCCAACCCCATCCCTAACCCAACCCCATCCCTAACCCAACCCCAACCCTAACCCTCACATTCAAAATCCCAACCCTAACCCAACCCCATCCCTAACCCTCACATTCAAAATCCCACCCAAACCCTAACATAATCTTTCTTTTCTTCTTTTTTAAATACGTATTTCTTTTTTTTTTTTTCCTCTTCCTCCAATTCTGTCTTTCAAGGCTTTTAAGTTTGAAGAAGTAGAAATGGGAAGAAAGAATTTTCCAGCATTTTCTTCCTCGAACTTTCTTGATATTGCTTAAATCAAGCGTCATTAAATAAAGAACATTGTTCATTGCTTTAGAATCCAAAGAGTCTCCAAGAGGAACCCCACAGGTAGAGTCTCCAAAATAAAACCAACTTTCCAAGTTCCCAAGGTATAACCACATTCCTGTTGAGCCTCCAAGATAGGTATCACATTCCGAGTCATCAAAACAAAACCCCCATTCCGAGTCTCCAAAAATATAACCATCTTTCCAAGTCCCCAAGGTAAAACCACAATTTTCAGAAATATTGGGGGTTTCCGTGATAAGTCTCACATAGTATAACTGCGGACCATCAGGGAAAACTTCCCTTTCCCAATTTTTTAGGGTTTCTATGATGTGTCTCACATAGTATAACTGCGGACCATCAGGGAGAATTCCCATTTCACAATTTTTTAGGGTTTCTATGATGTGTCTCACATAGTATAACTGCGGACCATCAGGGAGAACTCTCCTTGCCCAATTTTTTAGGGTTTCTATGATGTGTCTCACATAGTATAACTGCGGACCATCAGGGAGAACTCTCCTTGCCCAATTTTTTAGGGTTTCTATGATGTGTCTCACATAGTATAACTGCGGACCATCAGGGAGAACTCTCCTTGCCCAATTTTTTAGGGTTTCTATGATGTGTCTCACATAGTATAACTGCGGACCATCAGGGAGAACTCTCCTTTCCCAATTTTCAGAAATTTGTGGGTCTCCAATGTATGACTTGTATTCTGGCTCATCAAGGTAGAACTTGTTCAGTGGGTTTTGTTTTGATAACTCACAACAAGTATCATCATGGTAAAACTCTTTTTCAGGATTTTGTGGATCTCCAAGGTATAACTCTTTGGCTGGGTCATCAAGGTAGAACTCGTTCTGGGGGTCTTGGTTGTTCAAAATGTCTTCAAACAAAAAAATAACTTCATCCCAAGTTGTGTTAAAAGCAGAATTTTCATTTCGTATCTCAGATACAATTTCCTGTGAAAGAAAATAACAATGTATTAATTTAATACAATATTTTTTATTTGTATAAATCAAGCTCTATGAATATTAAAATAAACTTTGTTAACTCTTACACGAGTCTCATCTTAAAAAAAAAAAAAAAAAAAAAAAAAAAAAAATTAAATAAATAAATAAATAAATAAACAAACTTACCTCCATTGATAAGAGGTTCGAGTCCAGTTCATCAATCTGAAGGTTGAGTTCTACACAGGTAGTAGGACTCCATGGAATAGCAAAGTTATCCCATTCCATTTCGGCATAGTAGTCCATTCTCAAGTGAAGCAGAAAGCGTGTTTGAAAAAGCCTGTGTGGTCGGTGCCTTTTATAAGGACTGGGTGTGTCTTCCTGTGGAAATTCCCTGGGCGTGTCTTAACTGGAAATGATGTGATGGAAATTCCCTGAAAATGATGTAATGTATTACCTGGAAATGATACAATGCTGAAGAGTTTATAAAGTGGGTGGGACTTAGCAAAAGTGGGAGGAGCTTAGCAAAAGTGGGCGGGGCTTAGTAAAAAGTGGGCGTGGCTTAACAAAAAGTGGGCGGGCTTAGTAAAAAATGGGCGTGGTTTACCAAAAAGTGGGCGGAGCTTACCAAAAAATGGTATGTGGCACTGGAGGTGCTCAAACAAGAACATTGAGGGAGGTTTACCATTTTATCTTAGCTCAGTTAAAATATCTTAATAAAGAACCAAACTCAAACATATTTTTTGTTAATATATTAGATGGTGAAGAGAGTTGTAGGAGAATTAAATTATTTCCCACGCATAAACAAATATTTGTAGGGTCGTTGTTTGAGTGGGTTATATTCACCAGATGATATTAAGAGTAAAAGGTTAAAAGGTTCATAAGGTCAGAAGGATCACAGGTGTTTAAGTGGTCTAATGAATAAGGATAACATGTCAAAAGGTTAGAAGGTTCGTAAAGAACAGGGTGAGAGAAATAGAGGTCTTTAGGGGCAATGAGGGAGGGAAAGAATTAATATGGAAGTGAATGGGTCAAAGATTAATCTGCCAGATGATATGTAGAAGAAGGATGATAGGTCTATAAGAGAAAACAAATATTTGTAGTGTTTGAGTGGTCTAATGAACAACATTAAGGATAGGTACTACAGACAAAAGGTTCATAAAGATGAGGGTGGGAGAAATAGAGGTGTTTATGATTTTTGAAAAAGACAAGGGGGTAAATGACATTAGATAGGGATTTCCCATGTTAAACGGAGGTGTCCCAGAAGCAACATTATTACACTACTTGTGTTAGTGTTGAAAAACCACTTTTCGCACTTGTGTTAGTGTTGAAAAACCACTTTTCGCACTTGTGATAGTGCTGAAAACCCACTTTTCGCACATGTGTTAGTGAAGGAAACCACTTTTCGCACTTGTGTTAGTGTTGAAAACCCACTTTTCGCACTTGTGTTGGTGCAGGAAACCACTTTTGCACTTGTATTAGTGTGGAAAAAATACTTTTTGCACTTGTGATAGTGTTGAAAAACCACTTTTCGGACTTGTGTTAGTGTTGAAAATCCAATTTTCGCACTTGTGTTGGTGCAGGAAACCACTTTTGCACTTGTATTAGTGTGGAAAAACCACTTTTCGCACTTGTGTTAGTGTTGAAAAACCACTGTTCGCACTTGTGTTGGTGCAGGAAACCAATTTTGCACTTGTATTAGTGTGGAAAAAACACTTTTTGCACTTGTGATAGTGTTGAAAAACCACTTTTCGCACTTGTGTTCGTGTTGAAAAACCACTTTTCGCACTTGTGTTAGTGTTGAAAAAACACTTTTGCACTTGTATTAGTGTGGAAAAACCACTTTTCGCACTTGTGATAGTTTGAAAACCCACTTTTCGCACATGTGTTAGTGAAGGAAACCACTTTTTGCACTTGTGATAGTGTTGAAAACCCACTTTTTGCACATGTGTTAGTGAAGGAAACCACTTTTTGCACTTGGGTTAGTGTTGAAAAACCACTTTTCGCACTTGTGTTGGTGCAGGAAACCACTTTTGCACTTGTACTAGTGTGGAAAAACCACTTTTTGCACTTGTGATAGTGTTGAAAAACCACTTTTCGCACTTGTGTTAGTGTTGAAAAACCACTTTTCGCACTTGTGTTGGTGCAGGAAACCACTTTTGCACTTGTATTAGTGTGGAAAAAACACTTTTTGCACTTGTGATAGTGTTGAAAAACCACTTTTCGCACTTGTGTTAGTGTTGAAAAATCTCTTTTCGCAGTTGTGTTAGTGTTGAAAAACCACTTTTCGCACTTGTGTTGGTGCAGGAAACCACTTTTGCACTTGTATTAGTGTAGAAAAACCACTTTTCGCACTTGTGTTAGTGTTGAAAAACCACTTTTCGCACTTGTGTTAGTGTTGAAAAACCACTTTTCGCACTTGTGTTGGTGCAGGACACCACTTTTGCACTTGTATTAGTGTGGAAAAACCACTTTTCGCACTTGTGTTAGTGTTGAAAAACCACTTTTCGCACTTGTGTTAGTGTTGAAAACCCACTTTTCGCACATGTTTTAGTGAAGGAAACCACTTTTCGCACTTGTGTTGGTGCAGGAAACCACTTTTGCACTTGTATTATTGTGGAAAAAACACTTTTTGCACTTGTGATAGTGTTGAAAACCCACTTTTCGCACTTGTGTTAGTGTTGAAAAACCACTTTTCGCACATGTGTTGGTGCAGGAAACCACTTTTGCACTTGTATTAGTGTGGAAAAACCACTTTTCGCACTTGTGTTAGTGTTGAAAAACCACTTTTCGCACTTGTGTTAGTGTTGAAAAACCACTTTTCGCACTTGTGTTAGTGTTGAAAAACCACTTTTCGCACTTGTGTTGGTGCAGGAAACCACTTTTGCACTTGTATTAGTGTGGAAAAACCACTTTTCGCCCTTGTGTTAGTGTTGAAAAACCACTTTTCGCACTTGTGTTAGTGTTGAAAAACCACTTTTCGTACTTGTGTTAGTGTTGAAAAACCACTTTTGCACTTGTATTTGTGTGGAAAAAACACTTTTTGCACTTGTGATAGTGTTGAAAAACCACTTTTCGCAGTTGTGTTAGTGTTGAAAAACCACTTTTCGCACTTGGGTTAGTGTTGAAAAACCACTTTTCGCACTTGTGTTAGTGTTGAAAAAACACTTTTGCACTTGTATTAGTGTGGAAAAACCACTTTTTGCACTTGTGTTAGTGTTGAAAAACCACTGTTCGCACTTGTGTTGGTGCAGGAAACCAATTTTGCACTTGTATTAGTGTGGAAAAAACACTTTTTGCACTTGTGATAGTGTTGAAAAACCACTTTTCGCAGTTGTGTTAGTGTTGAAAAACCACTTTTCGCACTTGGGTTAGTGTTGAAAAACCACTTTTCGCACTTGTGTTAGTGTTGAAAAAACACTTTTGCACTTGTATTAGTGTGGAAAAACCACTTTTCGCACTTATGTTAGTGTTGAAAAACCACTGTTCGCACTTGTGTTGGTGCAGGAAACCAATTTTGCACTTGTATTAGTGTGGAAAAAACACTTTTTGCACTTGTGATAGTGTTGAAAAACCACTTTTCGCACTTGTGTTCGTGTTGAAAAACCACTTTTCGCACTTGTGTTAGTGTGGAAAAACCACTTTACGCACTTGTGATAGTTTGAAAACCCACTTTTCGCACATGTGTTAGTGAAGGAAACCACTTTTTGCACTTGTGATAGTGTTGAAAACCCACTTTTTGCACATGTGTTAGTGAAGGAAACCACTTTTTGCACTTGGGTTAGTGTTGAAAAACCACTTTTCGCACTTGTGTTGGTGCAGGAAACCACTTTTGCACTTGTACTAGTGTGGAAAAACCACTTTTTGCACTTGTGATAGTGTTGAAAAACCACTTTTCGCACTTGTGTTAGTGTTGAAAAACCACTTTTCGCACTTGTGTTGGTGCAGGAAACCACTTTTGCACTTGTATTAGTGTGGAAAAAACACTTTTTGCACTTGTGATAGTGTTGAAAAACCACTTTTCGCACTTGTGTTAGTGTTGAAAAATCTCTTTTCGCAGTTGTGTTAGTGTTGAAAAACCACTTTTCGCACTTGTGTTGGTGCAGGAAACCACTTTTGCACTTGTATTAGTGTGGAAAAACCACTTTTCGCACTTGTGTTAGTGTTGAAAAACCACTTTTCGCACTTGTGTTAGTGTTGAAAAACCACTTTTCGCACTTGTGTTGGTGCAGGAAACCACTTTTGCACTTGTATTAGTGTGGAAAAACCACTTTTCGCACTTGTGTTAGTGTTGAAAAACCACTTTTCGCACTTGTGTTAGTGTTGAAAACCCACTTTTCGCACATGTTTTAGTGAAGGAAACCACTTTTCGCACTTGTGTTGGTGCAGGAAACCACTTTTGCACTTGTATTAGTGTGGAAAAAACACTTTTTGCACTTGTGATAGTGTTGAAAACCCACTTTTCGCACTTGTGTTAGTGTTGAAAAACCACTTTTCGCACATGTGTTGGTGCAGGAAACCACTTTTGCACTTGTATTAGTGTGGAAAAACCACTTTTCGCACTTGTGTTAGTGTGGAAAAACCACTTTTCGCACTTGTGATAGTGTTGAAGACCCACTTTTCGCACTTGTGTTAGTGTTGAAAAACCACTTTTCGCACTTGTGTTAGTGTTGAAAAACCACTTTTCGCACTTGTGTTCGTGCAGGAAACCACGTTTGCACTTGTATTAGTGTGGAAAAACCACTTTTCGCACTTGAGTTAGTGTTGAAAAACCACTTTTCGCACTTGTGTTGGTGTTGAAAAACCACTTTTCGCACTTGTGTTCGTGCAGGAAACCACGTTTGCACTTGTATTATTGTGGAAAAACCACTTTTCGCACTTGAGTTAGTGTTGAAAAACCACTTTTCGCACTTATGTTAGTGTTGAAAAACCACTTTTCGCACTTGTGTTAGTGTTTAAAAACCACTTTTCGCACTTGTGTTGGTGCATGAAACCACTTTTGCACTTGTATTAGTGTGGAAAACCACTTTTCGCACTTGTGTTAGTGTTGAAAAACCACTTTTCGCACGTGTGTTAGTGTGGAAAAACCACTTTTCGCACTTGTGTTGGTGCAGGAAACCACTTTTGCACTTTTATTAGTGTGGAAAAAACACTTTTTGCACTTGTGATAGTGTTGAAAAACCACTTTTCGCACTTGTGTTAGTGTTGAAAAGCCACTTTTCCCACTTGCATTGGTGCAGGAAACCACTTTTGCACTTGTATTAGTGTGGAGAACCACTTTTCGCACTTGTGTTAGTGTTGAAAAACCACTTTTCGCCCTTGTGTTAGTGTTGATAAACGACTTTTCGCACTTGTGTTGGTGCAGGAAACCACTTTTGCACTTGTATTAGTGTGGAAAACACCACTTTTTGCACTTGTGTTGGTGCAGGAAACCACTTTTGCACTTGTATTAGTGTGGAAAAAACACTTTTCGCACTTGTGATAGTGCTGAAAACCCACTTTTCGCACATGTGTTAGTGAAGCAAACCACTTTTCGCACTTGTGTTGGTGCAGGAAACCACATTTGCACTTGTATTAGTGTGGAAAAAACACTTTTTGCACTTGTGTTAGTGTTGAAAAACCACTTTTCGCACTTGTGTTGGTGCAGGAAACCACTTTTGCACTTGTATTAGTGTGGAAAAACCACTTTTCGCACTTGTGTTAGTGTTGAAAAACCACTTTTCGCACTTGTGTTAGTGTTGAAAAACCACTTTTCGCACTTGTGATAGTGCTGAAAACCCACTTTTCGCACATGTGTTAGTGAAGGAAACCACTTTTCGCACTTGTGTTAGTGTTGAAAAACCACTTTTCGCACTTGTGTTGGTGCAGGAAACCACTTTTGCACTTGTATTAGTGTGGAAAAAATACTTTTTGCACTTGTGATAGTGTTGAAAAACCACTTTTCGGACTTGTGTTAGTGTTGAAAATCCAATTTTCGCACTTGTGTTGGTGCAGGAAACCACTTTTGCACTTGTATTAGTGTGGAAAAACCACTTTTCGCACTTGTGTTAGTGTTGAAAAACCACTGTTCGCACTTGTGTTGGTGCAGGAAACCAATTTTGCACTTATATTAGTGTGGAAAAAACACTTTTTGCACTTGTGATAGTGTTGAAAAACCACTTTTCGCACTTGTGTTCGTGTTGAAAAACCACTTTTCGCACTTGTGTTAGTGTTGAAAAAACACTTTTGCACTTGTATTAGTGTGGAAAAACCACTTTTCGCACTTGTGATAGTTTGAAAACCCACTTTTCGCACATGTGTTAGTGAAGGAAACCACTTTTTGCACTTGTGATAGTGTTGAAAACCCACTTTTTGCACATGTGTTAGTGAAGGAAACCACTTTTTGCACTTGGGTTAGTGTTGAAAAACCACTTTTCGCACTTGTGTTGGTGCAGGAAACCACTTTTGCACTTGTACTAGTGTGGAAAAACCACTTTTTGCACTTGTGATAGTGTTGAAAAACCACTTTTCGCACTTGTGTTAGTGTTGAAAAACCACTTTTCGCACTTGTGTTGGTGCAGGAAACCACTTTTGCACTTGTATTAGTGTGGAAAAAACACTTTTTGCACTTGTGATAGTGTTGAAAAACCACTTTTCGCACTTGTGTTAGTGTTGAAAAATCTCTTTTCGCAGTTGTGTTAGTGTTGAAAAACCACTTTTCGCACTTGTGTTGGTGCAGGAAACCACTTTTGCACTTGTATTAGTGTGGAAAAACCACTTTTCGCACTTGTGTTAGTGTTGAAAAACCACTTTTCGCACTTGTGTTAGTGTTGAAAAACCACTTTTCGCACTTGTGTTGGTGCAGGAAACCACTTTTGCACTTGTATTAGTGTGGAAAAACCACTTTTCGCACTTGTGTTAGTGTTGAAAAACCACTTTTCGCACTTGTGTTAGTGTTGAAAACCCACTTTTCGCACATGTTTTAGTGAAGGAAACCACTTTTCGCACTTGTGTTGGTGCAGGAAACCACTTTTGCACTTGTATTAGTGTGGAAAAAACACTTTTTGCACTTGTGATAGTGTTGAAAACCCACTTTTCGCACTTGTGTTAGTGTTGAAAAACCACTTTTCGCACATGTGTTGGTGCAGGAAACCACTTTTGCACTTGTATTAGTGTGGAAAAACCACTTTTCGCACTTGTGTTAGTGTTGAAAAACCACTTTTTGCACTTGTGATAGTGTTGAAAACCCACTTTTCGCACTTGTGTTAGTGTTGAAAAACCACTTTTCGCACATGTGTTGGTGCAGGAAACCACTTTTGCACTTGTATTAGTGTGGAAAAACCACTTTTCGCCCTTGTGTTAGTGTTGAAAAACCACTTTTCGCACTTGTGTTAGTGTTGAAAAACCACTTTTCGTACTTGTGTTAGTGTTGAAAAACCACTTTTGCACTTGTATTTGTGTGGAAAAAACACTTTTTGCACTTGTGATAGTGTTGAAAAACCACTTTTCGCAGTTGTGTTAGTGTTGAAAAACTACTTTTCGCACTTGGGTTAGTGTTGAAAAACCACTTTTCGCACTTGTGTTAGTGTTGAAAAAACACTTTTGCACTTGTATTAGTGTGGAAAAACCACTTTTCGCACTTGTGATAGTGTTGAAGACCCACTTTTCGCACTTGTGTTAGTGTTGAAAAACCACTTTTCGCACTTGTGTTAGTGTTGAAAAACCACTTTTCGCACTTGTGTTCGTGCAGGAAACCACGTTTGCACTTGTATTAGTGTGGAAAAACCACTTTTCGCACTTGAGTTAGTGTTGAAAAACCACTTTTCGCACTTGTGTTAGTGTTGAAAAACCACTTTTCGCACTTGTGTTCGTGCAGGAAACCACGTTTGCACTTGTATTATTGTGGAAAAACCACTTTTCGCACTTGAGTTAGTGTTGAAAAACCACTTTTCGCACTTATGTTAGTGTTGAAAAACCACTTTTCGCACTTGTGTTAGTGTTTAAAAACCACTTTTCGCACTTGTGTTGGTGCAGGAAACCACTTTTGCACTTGTATTAGTGTGGAAAACCACTTTTCGCACTTGTGTTAGTGTTTAAAAACCACTTTTCGCACGTGTGTTAGTGTGGAAAAACCACTTTTCGCACTTGTGTTGGTGCAGGAAACCACTTTTGCACTTTTATTAGTGTGGAAAAAACACTTTTTGCACTTGTGATAGTGTTGAAAAACCACTTTTCGCACTTGTGTTAGTGTTGAAAAGCCACTTTTCCCACTTGCATTGGTGCAGGAAACCACTTTTGCACTTGTATTAGTGTGGAAAAACCACTTTTCGCACTTGTGTTAGTGTTGAAAAACCACTTTTCGCACTTGTGTTAGTGTTGAAAAACGACTTTTCGCACTTGTGTTGGTGCAGGAAACCACTTTTGCACTTGTATTAGTGTGGAAAACACCACTTTTTGCACTTGTGTTGGTGCAGGAAACCACTTTTGCACTTGTATTAGTGTGGAAAAAACACTTTTCGCACTTGTGATAGTGCTGAAAACCCACTTTTCGCACATGTGTTAGTGAAGGAAACCACTTTTCGCACTTGTGTTGGTGCAGGAAACCACATTTGCACTTGTATTAGTGTGGAAAAAACACTTTTTGCACTTGTGATAGTGTTGAAAAACCACTTTTCGCACTTGTGTTAGTGTTGAAAAACCACTTTTCGCACTTGTGTTGGTGCAGGAAACCACTTTTGCACTTGTATTAGTGTGTAAAAACCACTTTTCGCACTTGTGTTAGTGTTGAAAAACCACTGTTCGCACTTGTGTTGGTGCAGGAAACCAATTTTGCACTTGTATTAGTGTGGAAAAAACACTTTTTGCACTTGTGATAGTGTTGAAAAATCACTTTTCGCACTTGTGTTCGTGTTGAAAAACCACTTTTCGCACTTGTGTTAGTGTTGAAAAAACACTTTTGCACTTGTATTAGTGTGGAAAAACCACTTTTCGCACTTGTGATAGTGTTGAAAACCCACTTTTCGCACATGTGTTAGTGAAGGAAACCACTTTTGCACTTGTACTAGTGTGGAAAACACCACTTTTTGCACTTGTGTTGGTGCAGGAAACCACTTTTGCACTTGTATTAGTGTGGAAAAAACACTTTTCGCACTTGTGATAGTGCTGAAAACCCACTTTTCGCACATGTGTTAGTGAAGGAAACCACTTTTCGCACTTGTGTTGGTGCAGGAAACCACATTTGCACTTGTATTAGTGTGGAAAAAACACTTTTTGCACTTGTGATAGTGTTGAAAAACCACTTTTCGCACTTGTGTTAGTGTTGAAAAACCACTTTTCGCACTTGTGTTGGTGCAGGAAACCACTTTTGCACTTGTATTAGTGTGGAAAAACCACTTTTTGCACTTGGGTTAGTGTTGAAAAACCACTTTTCGCACTTGTGTTAGTGTTGAAAAACCACTTTTCGCACTTGTGTTAGTGTTGAAAAATCACTTTTCGCACTTGTGTTGGTGCAGGAAACCACTTTTGCACTTGTATTAGTGTGGAAAAACCACTTTTTGCCCTTGTGTTAGTGTTGAAAAACCACTTTTCGCACTTGTGTTAGTGTTGAAAAACCACTTTTCGCACTTGTGTTGGTGCAGGAAACCACTTTTGCACTTGTATTAGTGTGGAAAAAATACTTTTTGCACTTGTGATAGTGTTGAAAAACCACTTTTCGGACTTGTGTTAGTGTTGAAAATCCAATTTTCGCACTTGTGTTGGTGCAGGAAACCACTTTTTCACTTGTATTAGTGTGGAAAAACCACTTTTCGCACTTGTGTTAGTGTTGAAAAACCACTGTTCGCACTTGTGTTGGTGCAGGAAACCAATTTTGCACTTGTATTAGTGTGGAAAAAACACTTTTTGCACTTGTGATAGTGTTGAAAAACCACTTTTCGCACTTGTGTTAGTGTTGAAAAAACACTTTTGCACTTGTATTAGTGTGGAAAAACCACTTTTCGCACTTGTGATAGTGTTGAAAACCCACTTTTCGCACATGTGTTAGTGAAGGAAACCACTTTTTGCACTTGTGATAGTGTTGAAAACCCACTTTTTGCACATGTGTTAGTGAAGGAAACCACTTTTTGCACTTGGGTTAGTGTTGAAAAACCACTTTTCGCACTTGTGTTGGTGCAGGAAACCACTTTTGCACTTGTATTAGTGTGGAAAAACCACTTTTTGCACTTGTGCTAGTGTTGAAAAACCACTTTTCGCATTTGTGTTAGTGTTGAAAAACCACTTTTCGCACTTGTGTTGGTGCAGGAAACCACTTTTGCACTTGTATTAGTGTGGAAAAAACACTTTTTGCAGTTGTGATAGTGTTGAAAAACCACTTTTCGCACTTGTGTTAGTGTTGAAAAATCACTTTTCGCAGTTGTGTTAGTGTTGAAAAACCACTTTTCGCACTTGTGTTGGTGCAGGAAACCACTTTTGCACTTGTATTAGTGTGGAAAAAACCACTTTTCGCACTTGTGTTAGTGTTGAAAAACCACTTTTCGCACTTGTGTTAGTGTTGAAAAACCACTTTTCGCACTTGTGTTGGTGCAGGAAACCACTTTTGCACTTGTATTAGTGTGGAAAAACCACTTTTCGCACTTGTGTTAGTGTTGAAAAACCACTTTTCGCACTTGTGTTAGTGTTGAAAACCCACTTTTCGCACATGTTTTAGTGAAGGAAACCACTTTTCGCACTTGTGTTGGTGCAGGAAACAACTTTTGCACTTGTATTAGTGTGGAAAAAACACTTTTTGCACTTGTGATAGTGTTGAAAACCCACTTTTCGCACTTGTGTTAGTGTTGAAAAACCACTTTTCGCACTTGTGTTGGTGCAGGAAACCACTTTTGCACTTGTATTAGTGTGGAAAAACCACTTTTCGCACTTGTGTTAGTGTTGAAAAACCACTTTTCGCACTTGTGTTAGTGTTGAAAAACCACTATTCGCACTTGTGTTAGTGTTGAAAAACCACTTTTCGCACTTGTGTTGGTGCAGGAAACCACTTTTGCACTTGTATTAGTGTGGAAAAACCACTTTTCGCACTTGTGTTAGTGTTGAAAAACCACTTTTCGCACTTGTGTTAGTGTTGAAAAACCACTTTTGCACTTGTATTTGTGTGGAAAAAACACTTTTTGCACTTGTGATAGTGTTGAAAAACCACTTTTCGCAGTTGTGTTAGTGTTGAAAAACCACTTTTCGCACTTGGGTTAGTGTTGAAAAACCACTTTTCGCACTTGTGTTAGTGTTGAAAAAACACTTTTGCACTTGTATTAGTGTGGAAAAACCACTTTTCGCACTTGTGATAGTGTTGAAGACCCACTTTTCGCACTTGTGTTAGTGTTGAAAAACCACTTTTCGCACTTGTGTTAGTGTTGAAAAACCACTTTTCGCACTTGTGTTCGTGCAGGAAACCACGTTTGCACTTGTATTAGTGTGGAAAAACCACTTTTCGCACTTGAGTTGGTGTTGAAAAAACACTTTTCGCACTTGTGTTAGTGTTGAAAAACCACTTTTCGCACTTGTGTTCGTGCAGGAAACCACGTTTGCACTTGTATTAGTGTGGAAAAACCACTTTTCGCACTTGAGTTAGTGTTGAAAAACCACTTTTCGCACTTATGTTAGTGTTGAAAAACCACTTTTCGCACTTGTGTTAGTGTTGAAAAACCACTTTTCGCACTTGTGTTGGTGCAGGAAACCACTTTTGCACTTGTATTAGTGTGGAAAACCACTTTTCGCACTTGTGTTAGTGTTGAAAAACCACTTTTCGCACGTGTGTTAGTGTGGAAAAACCACTTTTCGCACTTGTGTTGGTGCAGGAAACCACTTTTGCACTTTTATTAGTGTGGAAAAACCACTTTTCGCACTTGTGTTAGTGTTGAAAAGCCACTTTTCCACTTGCATTGGTGCAGGAAACCACTTTTGCACTTGTATTAGTGTGGAAAAACCACTTTTCGCACTTGTGTGAGTGTTGAAAAACCACTTTTCGCACTTGTGTTAGTGTTGAAAAAACCACTTTTCGCACTTGTGTTGGTGCAGGAAACACTTTTGCACTTGTATTAGTGTGGAAAACACCACTTTTTGCACTTGTGTTGGTGCAGGAAACCACTTTGCACTTGTATTAGTGTGGAAAAAACACTTTTCACACTTGTGATAGTGCTGAAAACCCCACTTTTCGCACATGTGTTAGTGAAGGGAAACCACTTTTCGCACTTGTTTTGGTGCAGGAAACCATATTTGCACTTGTATTAGTGTGGAAAAAACACTTTTTGCACTTGTGATAGTGTTGAAAAACCACTTTTCGCAGTTGTGTTAGTGTTGAAAACCACTTTTCGCACTTGTGTTGGTGCAGGAAACCACTTTTGCACTTGTTTTTAGTGTGGAAAAACCACTTTTCGCACTTGTGTTAGTGTTGAAAAACCACTTTTCGCACTTGTGTTAGTGTTGAAAAAACCACTTTTCGCACTTGTGTTAGTGTGAAAAACCACTTTTCGCACTTGTGTTGGTGCAGGAAACCACTTTTGCACTTGTATTGGTGTGGAAAAACCACTTTTTGCCCTTGTGTTAGTGTTGAAAACCCACTTTTCGCACTTGTGTTAGTGTTGAAAAACCACTTTTCGCACTTGTGTTGGTGCAGGGAAACCACTTTTTGCACTTGTATTAGTGTGGAAAAAATACTTTTTGCACTTGTGATAGTGTTGAAAAACCACTTTTCGGACTTGTGTTAGTGTTGAAAATCTAATTTTCGCACTTGTGTTGGTGCAGGAAACCACTTTTGCACTTGTATTAGTGTGGAAAAACCACTTTTCGCACTTGTGTTAGTGTTGAAAAACCACTGTTCGCACTTGTGTTGGTGCAGGAAACCAATTTTGCACTTGTATTAGTGTGGAAAAAACACTTTTTGCACTTGTGATAGTGTTGAAAAATCACTTTTCGCACTTGTGTTCGTGTTGAAAAACCACTTTTCGCACTTTGTGTTAGTGTTGAAAAAACACTTTTGCACTTGTATTAGTGTGGAAAACCACTTTTCGCACTTGTGATAGTGTTGAAAACCCACTTTTCGCACATGTGTTAGTGAAGGAAACCACTTTTCACACTTGTGATAGTGTTGAAACCCACTTTTTGCACATGTGTTAGTGAAGGAAACCACTTTTTGCACTTGGGTTAGTGTTGAAAAACCACTTTCGCACTTGTGTTGGTGCAGGAAACCACTTTTGCACTTGTATTAGTGTGGAAAAACCACTTTTTGCACTTGTGATAGTGTTGAAAAACCACTTTTCGCACTTGTGTTAGTGTTGAAAAACCACTTTTCGCACTTGTGTTGGTGCAGGAAACCACTTTTGCACTTGTATTAGTGTGGAAAAAACACTTTTTGCACTTGTGATAATGTTGAAAAAAACACTTTTGCACTTGTATTAGTGTGGAAAAACCACTTTTCGCACTTGTGATAGTGTTGAAGACCCACTTTTCGCACTTGTGTTAGTGTTGAAAAACCACTTTTCGCACTTGTGTTAGTGTTGAAAAACCACTTTTCGCACTTGTGTTCGTGCAGGAAACCACGTTTGCACTTGTATTAGTGTTGAAAACCCACTTTTTGCACATGTGTTAGTGAAGGAAACCACTTTTTGCACTTGGGTTAGTGTTGAAAAACCACTTTTCGCACTTGTGTTGGTGCAGGAAACCACTTTTGCACTTGTATTAGTGTGGAAAAACCACTTTTTGCACTTGGTGATAGTGTTGAAAAACCACTTTTCGCACTTGTGTTAGTGTTGAAAAACCACTTTTCGCACTTGTGTTGGTGCAGGAAACCACTTTTGCACTTGTATTAGTGTGGAAAAAACACTTTTTGCGCTTGTGATAGTGTTGAAAAACCACTTTTCGCACTTGTGTTAGTGTTGAAAAAATCACTTTTCGCAGTTGTGTTAGTGTTGAAAAACCACTTTTCGCACTTGTGTTGGTGCAGAAAACCACTTTTGCACTTGTATTAGTGTGGAAAAACCACTTTTCGCACTTGTGTTAGTGTTGAAAAACCACTTTTCGCACTTGTGTTAGTGTTGAAAAACCACTTTTCGCACTTGTGTTGGTGCAGGAAACCACTTTTGCACTTGTATTAGTGTGGAAAAACCACTTTTCGCACTTGTGTTAGTGTTGAAAAACCACTTTCGCAACTTGTGTTAGTGTTGAAAAACCACTTTTCGCACTTGTGTTGGTGCAGGAAACCACTTTTGCACTTGTTTTAGTGTGGAAAAACCACTTTTCGCACTTGTGTTAGTGTTGAAAAACCACTTTTCGCACTTGTGTTAGTGTTGAAAACCCACTTTTCGCACTTGTGTTAGTGTTGAAAAACCACTTTTCGCACTTGTGTTGGTGCAGGAAACCACTTTTGCACTTGTATTAGTGTGGAAAAACCACTTTTCGCACTTGTGTTAGTGTTGAAAAACCACTTTTCGCACTTGTGTTAGTGTTGAAAAACCACTATTCGCACTTGTGTTAGTGTTGAAAAACCACTTTTCGCACTTGTGTTGGTGCAGGAAACCACTTTTGCACTTGTATTAGTGTGGAAAAACCACTTTTCGCACTTGTGTTAGTGTTGAAAAACCACTTTTCGCACTTGTGTTAGTGTTGAAAAACCACTTTTGCACTTGTATTTGTGTGGAAAAAACACTTTTTGCACTTGTGATAGTGTTGAAAAACCACTTTTCGCAGTTGTGTTAGTGTTGAAAAACCACTTTTCGCACTTGGGTTAGGTGTTGAAAAACCACTTTTCGCACTTGTGTTAGTGTTGAAAAAACACTTTTGCACTTGGTATTAGTGTGGAAAAACCACTTTTCGCACTTGTGATAGTGTTGAAGACCCACCTTTTCGCACTTGTGTAAGTGTTGAAAAACCACTTTTCGCACTTGTGTTAGTGTTGAAAAACCACTTTTCGCACTTGTGTTCGTGCAGGAAACCACGTTTGCACTTGTATTAGTGTGGAAAAACCACTTTTCGCACTTGAGTTGGTGTTGAAAAAACACTTTTCGCACTTGTGTTTAGTGTTGAAAAACCACTTTTCGCACTTGTGTTCGTGCAGGAAACCACGTTTGCACTTGTATTAGTGTGGAAAAACCACTTTTCGCACTTGAGTTAGTGTTGAAAACCACTTTTCGCACTTATGTTAGTGTTGAAAAACCACTTTTCGCACTTGTGTTAGTGTTGAAAAACCACTTTCGCACTTGTGTTGGTGCAGGAAACCACTTTTGCACTTGTATTAGTGTGGAAACCACTTTTCGCACTTGTGTTAGTGTTGAAAAACCACTTTTCGCACGTGTGTTAGTGTGGAAAAACACTTTTCGCACTTGTGTTGGTGCAGGAAACCACTTTTGCACTTTTATTGTGTGGAAAAACCACTTTTCGCACTTGTGTTAGTGTTGAAAAGCCACTTTTCCCACTTGCATGGGTGCAGGAAACCACTTTTGCACTTGTATTAGTGTGGAAAAACCACTTTTCGCACTTGTGTGAGTGTTGAAAAAACCACTTTTCGCACTTGTGTTAGTGTTGAAAAACCACTTTTCGCACTTGTGTTGGTGCAGGAAACCACTTTTGCACTTGTATTAGTGTGGAAAACACCACTTTTTGCACTTGTGTTGGTGCAGGAAAACCACTTTTGCACTTGTATTAGTGTGGAAAAACACTTTTCACACTTGTGATAGTGCTGAAAACCCACTTTTCGCACATGTGTTAGTGAAGGAAACCACTTTTCGCACTTGTTTTGGTGCAGGAAACCATATTTGCACTTGTATTAGTGTGGAAAAAACACTTTTTGCACTTGTGATAGTGTTGAAAAACCACTTTTCGCAGTTGTGTTAGTGTCGAAAAACCACTTTTCGCACTTGTGTTGGTGCAGGAAACCACTTTTGCACTGTTTTAGTGTGGAAAAACCACTTTTCGCACTTGTGTTAGTGTTGAAAAACCACTTTTCGCACTTGTGTTAGTGTTGAAAAACCACCTTTTCGCACTTGTGTTAGTGTTGAAAAACCACTTTTCGCACTTGTGTTGGTGCAGGAAACCACTTTTGCACTTGTATTGGTGTGGAAAAACCACTTTTTGCCCTTGTGTTAGTGTTGAAAACCCACTTTTCGCACTTGTGTTAGTGTTGAAAAACCACTTTTCGCACTTGTGTTGGTGCAGGAAACCACTTTTGCACTTGTATTAGTGTGGAAAAAATACTTTTTGCACTTGTGATAGTGTTGAAAAACCACTTTTCGGACTTGTGTTAGTGTTGAAAATCTAATTTTCGCACTTGTGTTGGTGCAGGAAACCACTTTTGCACTTGTATTAGTGTGGAAAAACCACTTTTCGCACTTGTGTTAGTGTTGAAAAACCACTGTTCGCACTTGTGTTGGTGCAGGAAACCAATTTTGCACTTGTATTAGTGTGGAAAAAACACTTTTTGCACTTGTGATAGTGTTGAAAAATCACTTTTCGCACTTGTGTTCGTGTTGAAAAACCACTTTTCGCACTTGTGTTAGTGTTGAAAAAACACTTTGCACTTGTATTAGTGTGGAAAAAACCCACTTTTCGCACTTGTGATAGTGTTGAAAACCCACTTTTCGCACAAGTGTTAGTGAAGGAAACCACTTTTCACACTTGTGATAGTGTTGAAAACCCACTTTTTGCACATGTGTTAGTGAAGGAACCACTTTTTGCACTTGGGTTAGTGTTGAAAAACCACTTTTCGCACTTGTGTTGGTGCAGGAAACCACTTTTGCACTTGTATTAGTGTGGAAAAACCACTTTTTGCACTTGTGATAGTGTTGAAAAACCACTTTTCGCACTTGTGTTAGTGTTGAAAAACCACTTTTCGCACTTGTGTTGGTGCAGGAAACCACTTTTGCACTTGTATTAGTGTGGAAAAACACTTTTTGCACTTGTGATAATGTTGAAAAAACACTTTTGCACTTGTATTAGTGTGGAAAAACACTTTTCGCACTTGTGATAGTGTTGAAGACCCACTTTTCGCACTTGTGTTAGTGTTGAAAAACCACTTTTCGCACTTGTGTTAGTGTTGAAAAACCACTTTTCGCACTTGTGTTCGTGCAGGAAACCACGTTTGCACTTGTATTAGTGTTGAAAACCCACTTTTTGCACATGTGTTAGTGAAGGAAACCACTTTTTGCACTTGGGTTAGTGTTGAAAAACCACTTTTCGCACTTGTGTTGGTGCAGGAAACCACTTTTGCACTTGTATTAGTGTGGAAAAACCACTTTTTGCACTTGTGATAGTGTTGAAAAACCACTTTTCGCACTTGTGTTAGTGTTGAAAAACCACTTTTCGCACTTGTGTTGGTGCAGGAAACCACTTTTGCACTTGTATTAGTGTGGAAAAAACACTTTTTGCGCTTGTGATAGTGTTGAAAAACCACTTTTCGCACTTGTGTTAGTGTTGAAAAATCACTTTTCGCAGTTGTGTTAGTGTTGAAAAACCACTTTTCGCACTTGTGTTGGTGCAGAAAACCACTTTTGCACTTGTATTAGTGTGGAAAAACCACTTTTCGCACTTGTGTTAGTGTTGAAAAACCACTTTTCGCACTTGTGTTAGTGTTGAAAAACCACTTTTCGCACTTGTGTTGGTGCAGGAAACCACTTTTGCACTTGTATTAGTGTGGAAAAACCACTTTTCGCACTTGTGTTAGTGTTGAAAAACCACTTTTCGCACTTGTGTTAGTGTTGAAAAACCACTTTTCGCACTTGTGTTGGTGCAGGAAACCACTTTTGCACTTGTTTTAGTGTGGAAAAACCACTTTTCGCACTTGTGTTAGTGTTGAAAAACCACTTTTCGCACTTGTGTTAGTGTTGAAAAACCACTTTTCGCACTTGTGTTAGTGTTGAAAAACCACTTTTCGCACTTGTGTTGGTGCAGGAAACCACTTTTGCACTTGTATTGGTGTGGAAAAACCACTTTTTGCCCTTGTGTTAGTGTTGAAAACCCACTTTTCGCACTTGTGTTAGTGTTGAAAAACCACTTTTCGCACTTGTGTTGGTGCAGGAAACCACTTTTGCACTTGTATTAGTGTGGAAAAAATACTTTTTGCACTTGTGATAGTGTTGAAAAACCACTTTTCGGACTTGTGTTAGTGTTGAAAATCTAATTTTCGCACTTGTGTTGGTGCAGGAAACCACTTTTGCACTTGTATTAGTGTGGAAAAACCACTTTTCGCACTTGTGTTAGTGTTGAAAAACCACTGTTCGCACTTGTGTTGGTGCAGGAAACCAATTTTGCACTTGTATTAGTGTGGAAAAAACACTTTTTGCACTTGTGATAGTGTTGAAAAATCACTTTTCGCACTTGTGTTCGTGTTGAAAAACCACTTTTCGCACTTGTGTTAGTGTTGAAAAAACACTTTTGCACTTGTATTAGTGTGGAAAAACCACTTTTCGCACTTGTGATAGTGTTGAAAACCCACTTTTCGCACATGTGTTAGTGAAGGAAACCACTTTTCACACTTGTGATAGTGTTGAAAACCCACTTTTTGCACATGTGTTAGTGAAGGAAACCACTTTTTGCACTTGGGTTAGTGTTGAAAAACCACTTTTCGCACTTGTGTTGGTGCAGGAAACCACTTTTGCACTTGTATTAGTGTGGAAAAACCACTTTTTGCACTTGTGATAGTGTTGAAAAACCACTTTTCGCACTTGTGTTAGTGTTGAAAAACCACTTTTCGCACTTGTGTTGGTGCAGGAAACCACTTTTGCACTTGTATTAGTGTGGAAAAAACACTTTTTGCACTTGTGATAATGTTGAAAAAACACTTTTGCACTTGTATTAGTGTGGAAAAACCACTTTTCGCACTTGTGATAGTGTTGAAGACCCACTTTTCGCACTTGTGTTAGTGTTGAAAAACCACTTTTCGCACTTGTGTTAGTGTTGAAAAACCACTTTTCGCACTTGTGTTCGTGCAGGAAACCACGTTTGCACTTGTATTAGTGTTGAAAACCCACTTTTTGCACATGTGTTAGTGAAGGAAACCACTTTTTGCACTTGGGTTACTGTTGAAAAACCACTTTTCGCACTTGTGTTGGTGCAGGAAACCACTTTTGCACTTGTATTAGTGTGGAAAAACCACTTTTTGCACTTGTGATAGTGTTGAAAAACCACTTTTCGCACTTGTGTTAGTGTTGAAAAACCACTTTTCGCACTTGTGTTGGTGCAGGAAACCACTTTTGCACTTGTATTAGTGTGGAAAAAACACTTTTTGCGCTTGTGATAGTGTTGAAAAACCACTTTTCGCACTTGTGTTAGTGTTGAAAAATCACTTTTCGCAGTTGTGTTAGTGTTGAAAAACCACTTTTCGCACTTGTGTTGGTGCAGAAAACCACTTTTGCACTTGTATTAGTGTGGAAAAACCACTTTTCGCACTTGTGTTAGTGTTGAAAAACCACTTTTCGCACTTGTGTTAGTGTTGAAAAACCACTTTTCGCACTTGTGTTGGTGCAGGAAACCACTTTTGCACTTGTATTAGTGTGGAAAAACCACTTTTCGCACTTGTGTTAGTGTTGAAAAACCACTTTTCGCACTTGTGTTAGTGTTGAAAACCCACTTTTCGCACATGTTTTAGTGAAGGAAACCACTTTTCGCACTTGTGTTGGTGCAGGAAACCACTTTTGCACTTGTATTAGTGTGGAAAAACCACTTTTCGCCCTTGTGTTAGTGTTGAAAAACCACTTTTCGCACTTGTGTTAGTGTTGAAAAACCACTTTTCGCACTTGTGTTAGTGTTGAAAAACCACTTTTGCACTTGTATTTGTGTGGAAAAAACACTTTTTGCACTTGTGATAGTGTTGAAAAACCACTTTTCGCAGTTGTGTTAGTGTTGAAAAACCACTTTTCGCACTTGGGTTAGTGTTGAAAAACCACTTTTCGCACTTGTGTTAGTGTTGAAAAAACACTTTTGCACTTGTATTAGTGTGGAAAAACCACTTTTCGCACTTGTGATAGTGTTGAAGACCCACTTTTCGCACTTGTGTTAGTGTTGAAAAACCACTTTTCGCACTTGTGTTAGTGTTGAAAAACCACTTTTCGCACTTGTGTTCGTGCAGGAAACCACGTTTGCACTTGTATTAGTGTGGAAAAACCACTTTTCGCACTTGAGTTAGTGTTGAAAAACCAATTTTCGCACTTGTGTTAGTGTTGAAAAACCACTTTTCGCACTTGTGTTCGTGCAGGAAACCACGTTTGCACTTGTATTAGTGTGGACAAACCACTTTTCGCACTTGAGTTAGTGTTGAAAAACCACTTTTCACACTTATGTTAGTGTTGAAAAACCACTTTTCGCACTTGTGTTAGTGTTGAAAAACCACTTTTCGCACTTGTGTTGGTGCAGGAAACCACTTTTGCACTTGTATTAGTGTGGAAAACCACTTTTCGCACTTGTGTTAGTGTTGAAAAACCACTTTTCGCACGTGTGTTAGTGTGGAAAAACCACTTTTCGCACTGGTGTTGGTGCAGGAAACCACTTTTGCACTTTTATTAGTGTGGAAAAACCACTTTTCGCACTTGTGTTAGTGTTGAAAAGCCACTTTTCCCACTTGCATTGGTGCAGGAAACCACTTTTGCACTTGTATTAGTGTGGAAAAACCACTTTTCGCACTTGTGTTAGTGTTGAAAACCACTTTTCGCACTTGTGTTAGTGTTGAAAAACCACTTTTCGCACTTGTGTTGGTGCAGGAAACCACTTTTGCACTTGTATTAGTGTGGAAAACACCACTTTTTGCACTTGTGTTGGTGCAGGAAACCACTTTTGCACTTGTATTAGTGTGGAAAAAACACTTTTCGCACTTGTGATAGTGCTGAAAACCCACTTTTCGCACATGTGTTAGTGAAGGAAACCACTTTTCGCACTTGTGTTGGTGCAGGAAACCACATTTGCACTTGTATTAGTGTGGAAAAAACACTTTTTGAACTTGTGATAGTGTTGAAAAACCACTTTTCACACTTGGGTTAGTGTTGAAAAACCACTTTTCGCACTTGTGTTGGTGCAGGAAACCACTTTTGCACTTGTTTTAGTGTGGAAAAACCACTTTTCGCACTTGTGTTAGTGTTGAAAAACCACTTTTCGCACTTGTGTTAGTGTTGAAAAACCACTTTTCGCACTTGTGTTAGTGTTGAAAAACCACTTTTCGCACTTGTGTTGGTGCAGGAAACCACTTTTGCACTTGTATTAGTGTGGAAAAACCACTTTTTGCCCTTGTGTTAGTGTTGAAAAACCACTTTTCGCACTTGTGTTAGTGTTGAAAAACCACTTTTCGCACTTGTGTTGGTGCAGGAAACCACTTTTGCACTTGTATTAGTGTGGAAAAAATACTTTTTGCACTTGTGATAGTGTTGAAAAACCACTTTTCGGACTTGTGTTAGTGTTGAAAATCCAATTTTCGCACTTGTATTAGTGTGGAAAAAACACTTTTTGCACTTGTGATAGTGTTGAAAAACCACTTTTCGGACTTGTATTAGTGTTGAAAATCCAATTTTCGCACTTGTGTTGGTGCAGGAAACCACTTTTGCACTTGTATTAGTGTGGAAAAAACACTTTTTGCACTTGTGATAGTGTTGAAAAACCACTTTTCGCACTTGTGTTCGTGTTGAAAAACCACTTTTCGCACTTGTGTTAGTGTTGAAAAAACACTTTTGCACTTGTATTAGTGTGGAAAAACCACTTTTCGCACTTGTGATAGTGTTGAAGACCCACTTTTCGCACTTGTGTTAGTGTTGAAAAACCACTTTTCGCACTTGTGTTAGTGTTGAAAAACCACTTTTCGCACTTGTGTTCGTGCAGGAAACCACGTTTGCGCTTGTATTAGTGTGGAAAAACCACTTTTCGCACTTGTGTTAGTGTTGAAAAACCACTTTTCGCACTTGTGTTAGTGTTGAAAAACCACTTTTCGCACTTGTGTTGGTGCAGGAAACCACTTTTGCACTTGTATTAGTGTGGAAAAACCACTTTTCGCCCTTGTGTTAGTGTTGAAAAACCACTTTCGCACTTGTGTTAGTGTTGAAAAACCACTTTTCGCACTTGTGTTGGTGCAGGAAACCACTTTTGCACTTGTATTAGTGTGGAAAAAATACTTTTTGCACTTGTGATAGTGTTGAAAAACCACTTTTCGGACTTGTGTTAGTGTTGAAAATCCAATTTTCGCACTTGTGTTGGTGCAGGAAACCACTTTTGCACTTGTATTAGTGTGGAAAAACCACTTTTCCCACTTGTGTTAGTGTTGAAAAACCACTGTTCGCACTTGTGTTGGTGCAGGAAACCAATTTTGCACTTGTATTAGTGTGGAAAAAACACTTTTTGCACTTGTGATAGTGTTGAAAAACCACTTTTCGCACTTGTGTTCGTGTTGAAAAACCACTTTTCGCACATGTGTTAGTGTTGAAAAAACACTTTTGCACTTGTATTAGTGTGGAAAAAACCACTTTTCGCACTTGTGATAGTGTTGAAAACCCACTTTTCGCACATGTGTTAGTGAAGGAAACCACTTTTCGCACTTGTGATAGTGTTGAAAACCCACTTTTTGCACATGTGTTAGTGAAGGAAACCACTTTTCGCACTTGGGTTAGTGTTGAAAAACCACTTTTCGCACTTGTGTTGGTGCAGGAAACCACTTTTGCACTTGTATTAGTGTGGAAAAACCACTTTTTGCACTTGTGATAGTGTTGAAAAACCACTTTTCGCACTTGTGTTAGTCTTGAAAAACCACTTTTCGCACTTGTGTTGGTGCAGGAAACCACTTTTGCACTTGTATTAATGTGGAAAAAACACTTTTTGCACTTGTGATAGTGTTGAAAAACCACTTTTCGCACTTGTGTTAATGTTGAAAAATCACTTTTCGCAGTTGTGTTAGTGTTGAAAAACCACTTTTCGCACTTGTGTTGGTGCAGGAAACCACTTTTGCACTTGTATTAGTGTGGAAAAACCACTTTTCGCACTTGTGTTAGTGTTGAAAAACCACTTTTCGCACTTGTGTTAGTGTTGAAAAACCACTTTTCGCACTTGTGTTGGTGCAGGAAACCACTTTTGCACTTGTATTAGTGTGGAAAAACCACTTTTCGCACTTGTGTTAGTGTTGAAAAACCACTTTTCGCACTTGTGTTAGTGTTGAAAACCCACTTTTCGCACATGTTTTAGTGAAGGAAACCACTTTTCGCACTTGTGTTGGTGCAGGAAACCACTTTTGCACTTGTATTAGTGTGGAAAAAACACTTTTTGCACTTGTGATAGTGTTGAAAAACCACTTTTCGGACTTGTGTTAGTGTTGAAAATCCAATTTTCGCACTTGTGTTGGTGCAGGAAACCACTTTTGCACTTGTATTAGTGTGGAAAAAACACTTTTTGCACTTGTGATAGTGTTGAAAAACCACTTTTCGCACTTGTGTTAGTGTTGAAAAACCACTTTTCGCACTTGTGTTAGTGTTGAAAAACCACTTTTCGCACTTGTGTTGGTGCAGGAAACCACTTTTGCACTTGTATTGGTGTGGAAAAACCACTTTTTGCCCTTGTGTTAGTGTTGAAAACCCACTTTTCGCACTTGTGTTAGTGTTGAAAAACCACTTTTCGCACTTGTGTTGGTGCAGGAAACCACTTTTGCACTTGTATTAGTGTGGAAAAAATACTTTTTGCACTTGTGATAGTGTTGAAAAACCACTTTTCGGACTTGTGTTAGTGTTGAAAATCTAATTTTCGCACTTGTGTTGGTGCAGGAAACCACTTTTGCACTTGTATTAGTGTGGAAAAACCACTTTTCGCACTTGTGTTAGTGTTGAAAAACCACTGTTCGCACTTGTGTTGGTGCAGGAAACCAATTTTGCACTTGTATTAGTGTGGAAAAAACACTTTTTGCACTTGTGATAGTGTTGAAAAATCACTTTTCGCACTTGTGTTCGTGTTGAAAAACCACTTTTCGCACTTGTGTTAGTGTTGAAAAAACACTTTTGCACTTGTATTAGTGTGGAAAAACCACTTTTCGCACTTGTGATAGTGTTGAAAACCCACTTTTCGCACATGTGTTAGTGAAGGAAACCACTTTTCACACTTGTGATAGTGTTGAAAACCCACTTTTTGCACATGTGTTAGTGAAGGAAACCACTTTTTGCACTTGGGTTAGTGTTGAAAAACCACTTTTCGCACTTGTGTTGGTGCAGGAAACCACTTTTGCACTTGTATTAGTGTGGAAAAACCACTTTTTGCACTTGTGATAGTGTTGAAAAACCACTTTTCGCACTTGTGTTAGTGTTGAAAAACCACTTTTCGCACTTGTGTTGGTGCAGGAAACCACTTTTGCACTTGTATTAGTGTGGAAAAAACACTTTTTGCACTTGTGATAATGTTGAAAAAACACTTTTGCACTTGTATTAGTGTGGAAAAACCACTTTTCGCACTTGTGATAGTGTTGAAGACCCACTTTTCGCACTTGTGTTAGTGTTGAAAAACCACTTTTCGCACTTGTGTTAGTGTTGAAAAACCACTTTTCGCACTTGTGTTCGTGCAGGAAACCACGTTTGCACTTGTATTAGTGTTGAAAACCCACTTTTTGCACATGTGTTAGTGAAGGAAACCACTTTTTGCACTTGGGTTAGTGTTGAAAAACCACTTTTCGCACTTGTGTTGGTGCAGGAAACCACTTTTGCACTTGTATTAGTGTGGAAAAACCACTTTTTGCACTTGTGATAGTGTTGAAAAACCACTTTTCGCACTTGTGTTAGTGTTGAAAAACCACTTTTCGCACTTGTGTTGGTGCAGGAAACCACTTTTGCACTTGTATTAGTGTGGAAAAAACACTTTTTGCGCTTGTGATAGTGTTGAAAAACCACTTTTCGCACTTGTGTTAGTGTTGAAAAATCACTTTTCGCAGTTGTGTTAGTGTTGAAAAACCACTTTTCGCACTTGTGTTGGTGCAGAAAACCACTTTTGCACTTGTATTAGTGTGGAAAAACCACTTTTCGCACTTGTGTTAGTGTTGAAAAACCACTTTTCGCACTTGTGTTAGTGTTGAAAAACCACTTTTCGCACTTGTGTTGGTGCAGGAAACCACTTTTGCACTTGTATTAGTGTGGAAAAACCACTTTTCGCACTTGTGTTAGTGTTGAAAAACCACTTTTCGCACTTGTGTTAGTGTTGAAAAACCACTTTTCGCACTTGTGTTGGTGCAGGAAACCACTTTTGCACTTGTTTTAGTGTGGAAAAACCACTTTTCGCACTTGTGTTAGTGTTGAAAAACCACTTTTCGCACTTGTGTTAGTGTTGAAAAACCACTTTTCGCACTTGTGTTAGTGTTGAAAAACCACTTTTCGCACTTGTGTTGGTGCAGGAAACCACTTTTGCACTTGTATTGGTGTGGAAAAACCACTTTTTGCCCTTGTGTTAGTGTTGAAAACCCACTTTTCGCACTTGTGTTAGTGTTGAAAAACCACTTTTCGCACTTGTGTTGGTGCAGGAAACCACTTTTGCACTTGTATTAGTGTGGAAAAAATACTTTTTGCACTTGTGATAGTGTTGAAAAACCACTTTTCGGACTTGTGTTAGTGTTGAAAATCTAATTTTCGCACTTGTGTTGGTGCAGGAAACCACTTTTGCACTTGTATTAGTGTGGAAAAACCACTTTTCGCACTTGTGTTAGTGTTGAAAAACCACTGTTCGCACTTGTGTTGGTGCAGGAAACCAATTTTGCACTTGTATTAGTGTGGAAAAAACACTTTTTGCACTTGTGATAGTGTTGAAAAATCACTTTTCGCACTTGTGTTCGTGTTGAAAAACCACTTTTCGCACTTGTGTTAGTGTTGAAAAAACACTTTTGCACTTGTATTAGTGTGGAAAAACCACTTTTCGCACTTGTGATAGTGTTGAAAACCCACTTTTCGCACATGTGTTAGTGAAGGAAACCACTTTTCACACTTGTGATAGTGTTGAAAACCCACTTTTTGCACATGTGTTAGTGAAGGAAACCACTTTTTGCACTTGGGTTAGTGTTGAAAAACCACTTTTCGCACTTGTGTTGGTGCAGGAAACCACTTTTGCACTTGTATTAGTGTGGAAAAACCACTTTTTGCACTTGTGATAGTGTTGAAAAACCACTTTTCGCACTTGTGTTAGTGTTGAAAAACCACTTTTCGCACTTGTGTTGGTGCAGGAAACCACTTTTGCACTTGTATTAGTGTGGAAAAAACACTTTTTGCACTTGTGATAATGTTGAAAAAACACTTTTGCACTTGTATTAGTGTGGAAAAACCACTTTTCGCACTTGTGATAGTGTTGAAGACCCACTTTTCGCACTTGTGTTAGTGTTGAAAAACCACTTTTCGCACTTGTGTTAGTGTTGAAAAACCACTTTTCGCACTTGTGTTCGTGCAGGAAACCACGTTTGCACTTGTATTAGTGTTGAAAACCCACTTTTTGCACATGTGTTAGTGAAGGAAACCACTTTTTGCACTTGGGTTACTGTTGAAAAACCACTTTTCGCACTTGTGTTGGTGCAGGAAACCACTTTTGCACTTGTATTAGTGTGGAAAAACCACTTTTTGCACTTGTGATAGTGTTGAAAAACCACTTTTCGCACTTGTGTTAGTGTTGAAAAACCACTTTTCGCACTTGTGTTGGTGCAGGAAACCACTTTTGCACTTGTATTAGTGTGGAAAAAACACTTTTTGCGCTTGTGATAGTGTTGAAAAACCACTTTTCGCACTTGTGTTAGTGTTGAAAAATCACTTTTCGCAGTTGTGTTAGTGTTGAAAAACCACTTTTCGCACTTGTGTTGGTGCAGAAAACCACTTTTGCACTTGTATTAGTGTGGAAAAACCACTTTTCGCACTTGTGTTAGTGTTGAAAAACCACTTTTCGCACTTGTGTTAGTGTTGAAAAACCACTTTTCGCACTTGTGTTGGTGCAGGAAACCACTTTTGCACTTGTATTAGTGTGGAAAAACCACTTTTCGCACTTGTGTTAGTGTTGAAAAACCACTTTTCGCACTTGTGTTAGTGTTGAAAACCCACTTTTCGCACATGTTTTAGTGAAGGAAACCACTTTTCGCACTTGAGTTGGTGCAGGAAACCACTTTTGCACTTGTATTAGTGTGGAAAAACCACTTTTCGCCCTTGTGTTAGTGTTGAAAAACCACTTTTCGCACTTGTGTTAGTGTTGAAAAACCACTTTTCGCACTTGTGTTAGTGTTGAAAAACCACTTTTGCACTTGTATTTGTGTGGAAAAAACACTTTTTGCACTTGTGATAGTGTTGAAAAACCACTTTTCGCAGTTGTGTTAGTGTTGAAAAACCACTTTTCGCACTTGGGTTAGTGTTGAAAAACCACTTTTCGCACTTGTGTTAGTGTTGAAAAAACACTTTTGCACTTGTATTAGTGTGGAAAAACCACTTTTCGCACTTGTGATAGTGTTGAAGACCCACTTTTCGCACTTGTGTTAGTGTTGAAAAACCACTTTTCGCACTTGTGTTAGTGTTGAAAAACCACTTTTCGCACTTGTGTTCGTGCAGGAAACCACGTTTGCACTTGTATTAGTGTGGAAAAACCACTTTTCGCACTTGAGTTAGTGTTGAAAAACCAATTTTCGCACTTGTGTTAGTGTTGAAAAACCACTTTTCGCACTTGTGTTCGTGCAGGAAACCACGTTTGCACTTGTATTAGTGTGGACAAACCACTTTTCGCACTTGAGTTAGTGTTGAAAAACCACTTTTCACACTTATGTTAGTGTTGAAAAACCACTTTTCGCACTTGTGTTAGTGTTGAAAAACCACTTTTCGCACTTGTGTTGGTGCAGGAAACCACTTTTGCACTTGTATTAGTGTGGAAAACCACTTTTCGCACTTGTGTTAGTGTTGAAAAACCACTTTTCGCACGTGTGTTAGTGTGGAAAAACCACTTTTCGCACTGGTGTTGGTGCAGGAAACCACTTTTGCACTTTTATTAGTGTGGAAAAACCACTTTTCGCACTTGTGTTAGTGTTGAAAAGCCACTTTTCCCACTTGCATTGGTGCAGGAAACCACTTTTGCACTTGTATTAGTGTGGAAAAACCACTTTTCGCACTTGTGTTAGTGTTGAAAACCACTTTTCGCACTTGTGTTAGTGTTGAAAAACCACTTTTCGCACTTGTGTTGGTGCAGGAAACCACTTTTGCACTTGTATTAGTGTGGAAAACACCACTTTTTGCACTTGTGTTGGTGCAGGAAACCACTTTTGCACTTGTATTAGTGTGGAAAAAACACTTTTCGCACTTGTGATAGTGCTGAAAACCCACTTTTCGCACATGTGTTAGTGAAGGAAACCACTTTTCGCACTTGTGTTGGTGCAGGAAACCACATTTGCACTTGTATTAGTGTGGAAAAAACACTTTTTGAACTTGTGATAGTGTTGAAAAACCACTTTTCACACTTGGGTTAGTGTTGAAAAACCACTTTTCGCACTTGTGTTGGTGCAGGAAACCACTTTTGCACTTGTTTTAGTGTGGTAAAACCACTTTTCGCACTTGTGTTAGTGTTGAAAAACCACTTTTCGCACTTGTGTTAGTGTTGAAAAACCACTTTTCGCACTTGTGTTAGTGTTGAAAAACCACTTTTCGCACTTGTGTTGGTGCAGGAAACCACTTTTGCACTTGTATTAGTGTGGAAAAACCACTTTTTGCCCTTGTGTTAGTGTTGAAAAACCACTTTTCGCACTTGTGTTAGTGTTGAAAAACCACTTTTCGCACTTGTGTTGGTGCAGGAAACCACTTTTGCACTTGTATTAGTGTGGAAAAAATACTTTTTGCACTTGTGATAGTGTTGAAAAACCACTTTTCGGACTTGTGTTAGTGTTGAAAATCCAATTTTCGCACTTGTATTAGTGTGGAAAAAACACTTTTTGCACTTGTGATAGTGTTGAAAAACCACTTTTCGGACTTGTATTAGTGTTGAAAATCCAATTTTCGCACTTGTGTTGGTGCAGGAAACCACTTTTGCACTTGTATTAGTGTGGAAAAAACACTTTTTGCACTTGTGATAGTGTTGAAAAACCACTTTTCGCACTTGTGTTCGTGTTGAAAAACCACTTTTCGCACTTGTGTTAGTGTTGAAAAAACACTTTTGCACTTGTATTAGTGTGGAAAAACCACTTTTCGCACTTGTGATAGTGTTGAAGACCCACTTTTCGCACTTGTGTTAGTGTTGAAAAACCACTTTTCGCACTTGTGTTAGTGTTGAAAAACCACTTTTCGCACTTGTGTTCGTGCAGGAAACCACGTTTGCGCTTGTATTAGTGTGGAAAAACCACTTTTCGCACTTGTGTTAGTGTTGAAAAACCACTTTTCGCACTTGTGTTAGTGTTGAAAAACCACTTTTCGCACTTGTGTTGGTGCAGGAAACCACTTTTGCACTTGTATTAGTGTGGAAAAACCACTTTTCGCCCTTGTGTTAGTGTTGAAAAACCACTTTCGCACTTGTGTTAGTGTTGAAAAACCACTTTTCGCACTTGTGTTGGTGCAGGAAACCACTTTTGCACTTGTATTAGTGTGGAAAAAATACTTTTTGCACTTGTGATAGTGTTGAAAAACCACTTTTCGGACTTGTGTTAGTGTTGAAAATCCAATTTTCGCACTTGTGTTGGTGCAGGAAACCACTTTTGCACTTGTATTAGTGTGGAAAAACCACTTTTCCCACTTGTGTTAGTGTTGAAAAACCACTGTTCGCACTTGTGTTGGTGCAGGAAACCAATTTTGCACTTGTATTAGTGTGGAAAAAACACTTTTTGCACTTGTGATAGTGTTGAAAAACCACTTTTCGCACTTGTGTTCGTGTTGAAAAACCACTTTTCGCACATGTGTTAGTGTTGAAAAAACACTTTTGCACTTGTATTAGTGTGGAAAAAACCACTTTTCGCACTTGTGATAGTGTTGAAAACCCACTTTTCGCACATGTGTTAGTGAAGGAAACCACTTTTCGCACTTGTGATAGTGTTGAAAACCCACTTTTTGCACATGTGTTAGTGAAGGAAACCACTTTTCGCACTTGGGTTAGTGTTGAAAAACCACTTTTCGCACTTGTGTTGGTGCAGGAAACCACTTTTGCACTTGTATTAGTGTGGAAAAACCACTTTTTGCACTTGTGATAGTGTTGAAAAACCACTTTTCGCACTTGTGTTAGTCTTGAAAAACCACTTTTCGCACTTGTGTTGGTGCAGGAAACCACTTTTGCACTTGTATTAATGTGGAAAAAACACTTTTTGCACTTGTGATAGTGTTGAAAAACCACTTTTCGCACTTGTGTTAATGTTGAAAAATCACTTTTCGCAGTTGTGTTAGTGTTGAAAAACCACTTTTCGCACTTGTGTTGGTGCAGGAAACCACTTTTGCACTTGTATTAGTGTGGAAAAACCACTTTTCGCACTTGTGTTAGTGTTGAAAAACCACTTTTCGCACTTGTGTTAGTGTTGAAAAACCACTTTTCGCACTTGTGTTGGTGCAGGAAACCACTTTTGCACTTGTATTAGTGTGGAAAAACCACTTTTCGCACTTGTGTTAGTGTTGAAAAACCACTTTTCGCACTTGTGTTAGTGTTGAAAACCCACTTTTCGCACATGTTTTAGTGAAGGAAACCACTTTTCGCACTTGTGTTGGTGCAGGAAACCACTTTTGCACTTGTATTAGTGTGGAAAAAACACTTTTTGCACTTGTGATAGTGTTGAAAAACCACTTTTCGGACTTGTGTTAGTGTTGAAAATCCAATTTTCGCACTTGTGTTGGTGCAGGAAACCACTTTTGCACTTGTATTAGTGTGGAAAAAACACTTTTTGCACTTGTGATAGTGTTGAAAAACCACTTTTCGCACTTGTGTTCGTGTTGAAAAACCACTTTTCGCACTTGTGTTAGTGTTGAAAAAACACTTTTGCACTTGTATTAGTGTGGCAAAACCACTTTTCGCACTTGTGATAGTGTTGAAGACCCACTTTTCGCACTTGTGTTAGTGTTGAAAAACCACTTTTCGCACTTGTGTTGGTGCAGGAAACCAATTTGGACTTGTATTAGTGTGGAAAACACCACTTTTTGCACTTGTGTTGGTGCAGGAAACCACTTTTGCACTTGTATTAGTGTGGAAAAAACACTTTTCGCACTTGTGATAGTGCTGAAAACCCACTTTTCGCACATGTGTTAGTGAAGGAAACCACTTTTCGCACTTGTGTTGGTGCAGGAAACCATATTTGCACTTGTATTAGTGTGGAAAAAACACTTTTTGCACTTGTGATAGTGTTGAAAAACCACTTTTCGCACTTGTGTTAGTGTTGAAAAACCACTTTTCGCACTTGTGTTGCTGCAGGAAACCACTTTTGCACTTGTTTTAGTGTGGAAAAACCACTTTTCGCACTTGTGTTAGTGTTGAAAAACCACTTTTCGCACTTGTGTTAGTGTTGAACAACCACTTTTCGCACTTGTGTTAGTGTTGAAAAACCACTTTTCGCACTTGTGTTGGTGCAGGAAACCACTTTTGCACTTGTATTGGTGTGGAAAAACCACTTTTTGCCCTTGTGTTAGTGTTGAAAACCCACTTTTTGCACTTGTGTTAGTGTTGAAAAACCACTTTTCGCACTTGTGTTGGTGCAGGAAACCACTTTTGCACTTGTATTAGTGTGGAAAAAATACTTTTGCACTTGTGATAGTGTTGAAAAACCACTTTTCGGACTTGTGTTAGTGTTGAAAATCTAATTTTCGCACTTGTGTTGGTGCAGGAAACCACTTTTGCACTTGTATTAGTGTGGAAAAACCACTTTTCGCACTTGTGTTAGTGTTGAAAAACCACTGTTCGCACTTGTGTTGGTGCAGGAAACCAATTTTGCACTTGTATTAGTGTGGAAAAAACACTTTTTGCACTTGTGATAGTGTTGAAAAATCACTTTTCGCACTTGTGTTCGTGTTGAAAAACCACTTTTCGCACTTGTGTTAGTGTTGAAAAAACACTTTTGCACTTGTATTAGTGTGGAAAAACCACTTTTCGCACTTGTGATAGTGTTGAAAACCCACTTTTCGCACATGTGTTAGTGAAGGAAACCACTTTTCACACTTGTGATAGTGTTGAAAACCCACTTTTTGCACATGTGTTAGTGAAGGAAACCACTTTTTGCACTTGGGTTAGTGTTGAAAAACCACTTTTCGCACTTGTGTTGGTGCAGGAAACCACTTTTGCACTTGTATTAGTGTGGAAAAACCACTTTTTGCACTTGTGATAGTGTTGAAAAACCACTTTTCGCACTTGTGTTAGTGTTGAAAAACCACTTTTCGCACTTGTGTTGGTGCAGGAAACCACTTTTGCACTTGTATTAGTGTGGAAAAAACACTTTTTGCACTTGTGATAATGTTGAAAAAACACTTTTGCACTTGTATTAGTGTGGAAAAACCACTTTTCGCACTTGTGATAGTGTTGAAGACCCACTTTTCGCACTTGTGTTAGTGTTGAAAAACCACTTTTCGCACTTGTGTTAGTGTTGAAAAACCACTTTTCGCACTTGTGTTCGTGCAGGAAACCACGTTTGCACTTGTATTAGTGTTGAAAACCCACTTTTTGCACATGTGTTAGTGAAGGAAACCACTTTTTGCACTTGGGTTAGTGTTGAAAAACCACTTTTCGCACTTGTGTTGGTGCAGGAAACCACTTTTGCACTTGTATTAGTGTGGAAAAACCACTTTTTGCACTTGTGATAGTGTTGAAAAACCACTTTTCGCACTTGTGTTAGTGTTGAAAAACCACTTTTCGCACTTGTGTTGGTGCAGGAAACCACTTTTGCACTTGTATTAGTGTGGAAAAAACACTTTTTGCGCTTGTGATAGTGTTGAAAAACCACTTTTCGCACTTGTGTTAGTGTTGAAAAACCACTTTTCGCACTTGTGTTAGTGTTGAAAAACCACTTTTCGCACTTGTGTTGGTGCAGGAAACCACTTTTGCACTTGTATTAGTGTGGAAAAACCACTTTTCGCACTTGTGTTAGTGTTGAAAAACCACTTTTCGCACTTGTGTTAGTGTTGAAAACCCACTTTTCGCACATGTTTTAGTGAAGGAAACCACTTTTCGCACTTGTGTTGGTGCAGGAAACCACTTTTGCACTTGTATTAGTGTGGAAAAACCACTTTTCGCCCTTGTGTTAGTGTTGAAAAACCACTTTTCGCACTTGTGTTAGTGTTGAAAAACCACTTTTCGCACTTGTGTTAGTGTTGAAAAACCACTTTTGCACTTGTATTTGTGTGGAAAAAACACTTTTTGCACTTGTGATAGTGTTGAAAAACCACTTTTCGCAGTTGTGTTAGTGTTGAAAAACCACTTTTCGCACTTGGGTTAGTGTTGAAAAACAACTTTTCGCACTTGTGTTAGTGTTGAAAAAACACTTTTGCACTTGTATTAGTGTGGAAAAACCACTTTTCGCACTTGTGATAGTGTTGAAGACCCACTTTTCGCACTTGTGTTAGTGTTGAAAAACCACTTTTCGCACTTGTGTTAGTGTTGAAAAACCACTTTTCGCACTTGTGTTCGTGCAGGAAACCACGTTTGCACTTGTATTAGTGTGGAAAAACCACTTTTCGCACTTGAGTTAGTGTTGAAAAACCACTTTTCGCACTTGTGTTAGTGTTGAAAAACCACTTTTCGCACTTGTGTTCGTGCAGGAAACCACGTTTGCACTTGTATTAGTGTGGACAAACCACTTTTCGCACTTGAGTTAGTGTTGAAAAACCACTTTTCACACTTATGTTAGTGTTGAAAAACCACTTTTCGCACTTGTGTTAGTGTTGAAAAACCACTTTTCGCACTTGTGTTGGTGCAGGAAACCACTTTTGCACTTGTATTAGTGTGGAAAACCACTTTTCGCACTTGTGTTAGTGTTGAAAAACCACTTTTCGCACGTGTGTTAGTGTGGAAAAACCACTTTTCGCACTGGTGTTGGTGCAGGAAACCACTTTTGCACTTTTATTAGTGTGGAAAAACCACTTTTCGCACTTGTGTTAGTGTTGAAAAGCCACTTTTCCCACTTGCATTGGTGCAGGAAACCACTTTTGCACTTGTATTAGTGTGGAAAAACCACTTTTCGCACTTGTGTTAGTGTTGAAAACCACTTTTCGCACTTGTGTTAGTGTTGAAAAACCACTTTTCGCACTTGTGTTGGTGCAGGAAACCACTTTTGCACTTGTATTAGTGTGGAAAACACCACTTTTTGCACTTGTGTTGGTGCAGGAAACCACTTTTGCACTTGTATTAGTGTGGAAAAAACACTTTTCGCACTTGTGATAGTGCTGAAAACCCACTTTTCGCACATGTGTTAGTGAAGGAAACCACTTTTCGCACTTGTGTTGGTGCAGGAAACCACATTTGCACTTGTATTAGTGTGGAAAAAACACTTTTTGAACTTGTGATAGTGTTGAAAAACCACTTTTCACACTTGTGTTAGTGTTGAAAAACCACTTTTCGCACTTGTGTTGGTGCAGGAAACCACTTTTGCACTTGTTTTAGTGTGGAAAAACCACTTTTCGCACTTGTGTTAGTGTTGAAAAACCACTTTTCGCACTTGTGTTAGTGTTGAAAAACCACTTTTCGCACTTGTGTTAATGTTGAAAAACCACTTTTCGCACTTGTGTTGGTGCAGGAAACCACTTTTGCACTTGTATTAGTGTGGAAAACCACTTTTTGCCCTTGTGTTAGTGTTGAAAAACCACTTTTCGCACTTGTGTTAGTGTTGAAAAACCACTTTTCACACTTGTGTTGGTGCAGGAAACCACTTTTGCACTTGTATTAGTGTGGAAAAAATACTTTTTGCACTTGTGATAGTGTTGAAAAACCACTTTTCGGACTTGTGTTAGTGTTGAAAATCCAATTTTCGCACTTGTATTAGTGTGGAAAAAACACTTTTTGCACTTGTGATAGTGTTGAAAAACCACTTTTCGGACTTGTATTAGTGTTGAAAATCCAATTTTCGCACTTGTGTTGGTGCAGGAAACCACTTTTGCACTTGTATTAGTGTGGAAAAAACACTTTTTGCACTTGTGATAGTGTTGAAAAACCACTTTTCGCACTTGTGTTCGTGTTGAAAAACCACTTTTCGCACTTGTGTTAGTGTTGAAAAAACACTTTTGCACTTGTATTAGTGTGGAAAAACCACTTTTCGCACTTGTGATAGTGTTGAAGACCCACTTTTCGCACTTGTGTTAGTGTTGAAAAACCACTTTTCGCACTTGTGTTAGTGTTGAAAAACCACTTTTCGCACTTGTGTTCGTGCAGGAAACCACGTTTGCGCTTGTATTAGTGTGGAAAAACCACTTTTCGCACTTGTGTTAGTGTTGAAAAACCACTTTTCGCACTTGTGTTAGTGTTGAAAAACCACTTTTCGCACTTGTGTTGGTGCAGGAAACCACTTTTGCACTTGTATTAGTGTGGAAAAACCACTTTTCGCCCTTGTGTTAGTGTTGAAAAACCACTTTCGCACTTGTGTTAGTGTTGAAAAACCACTTTTCGCACTTGTGTTGGTGCAGGAAACCACTTTTGCACTTGTATTAGTGTGGAAAAAATACTTTTTGCACTTGTGATAGTGTTGAAAAACCACTTTTCGGACTTGTGTTAGTGTTGAAAATCCAATTTTCGCACTTGTGTTGGTGCAGGAAACCACTTTTGCACTTGTATTAGTGTGGAAAAACCACTTTTCCCACTTGTGTTAGTGTTGAAAAACCACTGTTCGCACTTGTGTTGGTGCAGGAAACCAATTTTGCACTTGTATTAGTGTGGAAAAACCACTTTTCGCACTTGTGTTCGTGTTGAAAAACCACTTTTCGCACATGTGTTAGTGTTGAAAAAACACTTTTGCACTTGTATTAGTGTGGAAAAAACCACTTTTCGCACTTGTGATAGTGTTGAAAACCCACTTTTCGCACATGTGTTAGTGAAGGAAACCACTTTTCGCACTTGTGATAGTGTTGAAAACCCACTTTTTGCACATGTGTTAGTGAAGGAAACCACTTTTCGCACTTGGGTTAGTGTTGAAAAACCACTTTTCGCACTTGTGTTGGTGCAGGAAACCACTTTTGCACTTGTATTAGTGTGGAAAAACCACTTTTTGCACTTGTGATAGTGTTGAAAAACCACTTTTCGCACTTGTGTTAGTCTTGAAAAACCACTTTTCGCACTTGTGTTGGTGCAGGAAACCACTTTTGCACTTGTATTAATGTGGAAAAAACACTTTTTGCACTTGTGATAGTGTTGAAAAACCACTTTTCGCACTTGTGTTAATGTTGAAAAATCACTTTTCGCAGTTGTGTTAGTGTTGAAAAACCACTTTTCGCACTTGTGTTGGTGCAGGAAACCACTTTTGCACTTGTATTAGTGTGGAAAAACCACTTTTCGCACTTGTGTTAGTGTTGAAAAACCACTTTTCGCACTTGTGTTAGTGTTGAAAAACCACTTTTCGCACTTGTGTTGGTGCAGGAAACCACTTTTGCACTTGTATTAGTGTGGAAAAACCACTTTTCGCACTTGTGTTAGTGTTGAAAAACCACTTTTCGCACTTGTGTTAGTGTTGAAAACCCACTTTTCGCACATGTTTTAGTGAAGGAAACCACTTTTCGCACTTGTGTTGGTGCAGGAAACCACTTTTGCACTTGTATTAGTGTGGAAAAAACACTTTTTGCACTTGTGATAGTGTTGAAAAACCACTTTTCGGACTTGTGTTAGTGTTGAAAATCCAATTTTCGCACTTGTGTTGGTGCAGGAAACCACTTTTGCACTTGTATTAGTGTGGAAAAAACACTTTTTGCACTTGTGATAGTGTTGAAAAACCACTTTTCGCACTTGTGTTCGTGTTGAAAAACCACTTTTCGCACTTGTGTTAGTGTTGAAAAAACACTTTTGCACTTGTATTAGTGTGGCAAAACCACTTTTCGCACTTGTGATAGTGTTGAAGACCCACTTTTCGCACTTGTGTTAGTGTTGAAAAACCACTTTTCGCACTTGTGTTAGTGTTGAAAAACCACTTTTCGCACTTGTGTTCATGCAGGAAACCACGTTTGCACTTGTATTAGTGTGGAAAAACCACTTTTCGCACTTGAGTTAGTGTTGAAAAACCACTTTTCGCACTTGTGTTAGTGTTGAAAAACCACTTTTCGCACTTGTGTTCGTGCAGGAAACCACGTTTGCACTTGTATTAGTGTGGAAAAACCACTTTTCGCACTTGAGTTAGTGTTGAAAAACCACTTTTCGCACTTATGTTAGTGTTGAAAAACCACTTTTCGCACTTGTGTTAGTGTTGAAAAACCACTTTTCGCACTTGTGTTGGTGCAGGAAACCACTTTTGCACTTGTATTAGTGTGGAAAACCACTTTTCGCACTTGTGTTAGTGTTGAAAAACCACTTTACGCACGTGTGTTAGTGTGGAAAAACCACTTTTCGCACTTGTGTTGGTGCAGGAAACCACTTTTGCACTTTTATTAGTGTGGAAAAAACACTTTTTGCACTTGTGATAGTGTTGAAAAACCACTTTTCGCACTTGTGTTAGTGTTGAACAGCCACTTTTCCCACTTGCATTGGTGCAGGAAACCACTTTTGCACTTGTATTAGTGTGGAAAAACCACTTTTCGCACTTGTGTTAGTGTTGAAAAACCACTTTTCGCACTTGTGTTAGTGTTGAAAAACCACTTTTCGCACTTGTGTTGGTGCAGGAAACCACTTTTGCATTTGTACTAGTGTGGAAAACACCACTTTTTGCACTTGTGTTGGTGCAGGAAACCACTTTTGCACTTGTATTAGTGTGGAAAAACACTTTTCGCACTTGTGATAGTGCTGAAAACCCACTTTTCGCACATGTGTTAGTGAAGGAAACCACTTTTCGCACTTGTGTTGGTGCAGGAAACCACATTTGCACTTGTATTAGTGTGGAAAAAACACTTTTTGCACTTGTGATAGTGTTGAAAAACCACTTTTCGCACTTGTGTTAGTGTTGAAAAACCACTTTTCGCACTTGTGTTGGTGCAGGAAACCACTTTTGCACTTGTATTAGTGTGGAAAAACCACTTTTCGCACTTGTGTTAGTGTTGAAAAACCACTTTTCGCACTTGTGTTAGTGTTGAAAAACCACTTTTCGCACTTGTGTTAGTGTTGAAAAACCACTTTTCGCACTTGTGTTGGTGCAGGAAACCACTTTTGCACTTGTATTAGTGTGGAAAAACCACTTTTTGCCCTTGTGTTAGTGTTGAAAAACCACTTTTCGCACTTGTGTTAGTGTTGAAAAACCACTTTTCGCACTTGTGTTGGTGCAGGAAACCACTTTTGCACTTGTATTAGTGTGGAAAAAATACTTTTTGCACTTGTGATAGTGTTGAAAAACCACTTTTCGGACTTGTGTTAGTGTTGAAAATCCAATTTTCGCACTTGTGTTGGTGCAGGAAACCACTTTTGCACTTGTATTAGTGTGGAAAAACCACTTTTCGCACTTGTGTTAGTGTTGAAAAACCACTGCTCGCACTTGTGTTGGTGCAGGAAACCAATGTTGCACTTGTATTAGTGTGGAAAAAACACTTTTTGCACTTGTGATAGTGTTGAAAAACCACTTTTCGCACTTGTGTTCGTGTTGAAAAACCACTTTTCGCACTTGTGTTAGTGTTGAAAAAACACTTTTGCACTTGTATTAGTGTGGAAAAACCACTTTTCGCACTTGTGATAGTTTGAAAACCCACTTTTCGCACATGTGTTAGTGAAGGAAACCACTTTTTGCACTTGTGATAGTGTAGAAAACCCACTTTTTGCACATGTGTTAGTGAAGGAAACCACTTTTTGCACTTGGGTTAGTGTTGAAAAACCACTTTTCGCACTTGTGTTGGTGCAGGAAACCACTTTTGCACTTGTATTAGTGTGGAAAAACCACTTTTTGCACTTGTGATAGTGTTGAAAAACCACTTTTCGCACTTGTGTTAGTGTTGAAAAACCACTTTTCGCACTTGTGTTGGTGCAGGAAACCACTTTTGCACTTGTATTAGTGTGGAAAAAACACTTTTTGCACTTGTGATAGTGTTGAAAAACCACTTTTCGCACTTGTGTTAGTGTTGAAAAACCACTTTTCGCACTTGTGTTGGTGCAGGAAACCACTTTTGCACTTGTATTAGTGTGGAAAAACCACTTTTCGCACTTGTGTTAGTGTTGAAAAACCACTTTTCGCACTTGTGTTAGTGTTGAAAAACCACTTTTCGCACTTGTGTTGGTGCAGGAAACCACTTTTGCACTTGTATTAGTGTGGAAAAACCACTTTTCGCACTTGTGTTAGTGTGGAAAAACCACTTTTCGCACTTGTGTTAGTGTTGAAAAACCACTTTTCGCACTTGTGTTAGTGTTGAAAAACCACTTTTCGCACTTGTGTTAGTGTTGAAAAACCACTTTTCGCACTTGTGTTGGTGCAGGAAACCACTTTTGCACTTGTATTAGTGTGGAAAAAACACTTTTTGCACTTGTGATAGTGTTGAAAAACCACTTTTCGCACTTGTGTTAGTGTTGAAAAACCACTTTTCGCACTTGTGTTGGTGCAGGAAACCACTTTTGCACTTGTATTAGTGTGGAAAAACCACTTTTCGCACTTGTGTTAGTGTTGAAAAACCACTTTTCGCACTTGTGTTAGTGTTGAAAAACCACTTTTCGCACTTGTGTTGGTGCAGGAAACCACTTTTGCACTTGTATTAGTGTGGAAAAACCACTTTTCGCACTTGTGTTAGTGTTGAAAAACCACTTTTCGCACTTGTGTTAGTGTTGAAAACCCACTTTTCGCACATGTTTTAGTGAAGGAAACCACTTTTCGCACTTGTGTTGGTGCAGGAAACCACTTTTGCACTTGTATTAGTGTGGAAAAAACACTTTTTGCACTTGTGATAGTGTTGAAAAACCACTTTTCGGACTTGTGTTAGTGTTGAAAATCCAATTTTCGCACTTGTGTTGGTGCAGGAAACCACTTTTGCACTTGTATTAGTGTGGAAAAAACACTTTTTGCACTTGTGATAGTGTTGAAAAACCACTTTTCGCACTTGTGTTCGTGTTGAAAAACCACTTTTCGCACTTGTGTTAGTGTTGAAAAAACACTTTTGCACTTGTATTAGTGTGGCAAAACCACTTTTCGCACTTGTGATAGTGTTGAAGACCCACTTTTCGCACTTGTGTTAGTGTTGAAAAACCACTTTTCGCACTTGTGTTAGTGTTGAAAAACCACTTTTCGCACTTGTGTTCATGCAGGAAACCACGTTTGCACTTGTATTAGTGTGGAAAAACCACTTTTCGCACTTGAGTTAGTGTTGAAAAACCACTTTTCGCACTTGTGTTAGTGTTGAAAAACCACTTTTCGCACTTGTGTTCGTGCAGGAAACCACGTTTGCACTTGTATTAGTGTGGAAAAACCACTTTTCGCACTTGAGTTAGTGTTGAAAAACCACTTTTCGCACTTATGTTAGTGTTGAAAAACCACTTTTCGCACTTGTGTTAGTGTTGAAAAACCACTTTTCGCACTTGTGTTGGTGCAGGAAACCACTTTTGCACTTGTATTAGTGTGGAAAACCACTTTTCGCACTTGTGTTAGTGTTGAAAAACCACTTTACGCACGTGTGTTAGTGTGGAAAAACCACTTTTCGCACTTGTGTTGGTGCAGGAAACCACTTTTGCACTTTTATTAGTGTGGAAAAAACACTTTTTGCACTTGTGATAGTGTTGAAAAACCACTTTTCGCACTTGTGTTAGTGTTGAACAGCCACTTTTCCCACTTGCATTGGTGCAGGAAACCACTTTTGCACTTGTATTAGTGTGGAAAAACCACTTTTCGCACTTGTGTTAGTGTTGAAAAACCACTTTTCGCACTTGTGTTAGTGTTGAAAAACCACTTTTCGCACTTGTGTTGGTGCAGGAAACCACTTTTGCATTTGTACTAGTGTGGAAAACACCACTTTTTGCACTTGTGTTGGTGCAGGAAACCACTTTTGCACTTGTATTAGTGTGGAAAAACACTTTTCGCACTTGTGATAGTGCTGAAAACCCACTTTTCGCACATGTGTTAGTGAAGGAAACCACTTTTCGCACTTGTGTTGGTGCAGGAAACCACATTTGCACTTGTATTAGTGTGGAAAAAACACTTTTTGCACTTGTGATAGTGTTGAAAAACCACTTTTCGCACTTGTGTTAGTGTTGAAAAACCACTTTTCGCACTTGTGTTGGTGCAGGAAACCACTTTTGCACTTGTATTAGTGTGGAAAAACCACTTTTCGCACTTGTGTTAGTGTTGAAAAACCACTTTTCGCACTTGTGTTAGTGTTGAAAAACCACTTTTCGCACTTGTGTTAGTGTTGAAAAACCACTTTTCGCACTTGTGTTGGTGCAGGAAACCACTTTTGCACTTGTATTAGTGTGGAAAAACCACTTTTTGCCCTTGTGTTAGTGTTGAAAAACCACTTTTCGCACTTGTGTTAGTGTTGAAAAACCACTTTTCGCACTTGTGTTGGTGCAGGAAACCACTTTTGCACTTGTATTAGTGTGGAAAAAATACTTTTTGCACTTGTGATAGTGTTGAAAAACCACTTTTCGGACTTGTGTTAGTGTTGAAAATCCAATTTTCGCACTTGTGTTGGTGCAGGAAACCACTTTTGCACTTGTATTAGTGTGGAAAAACCACTTTTCGCACTTGTGTTAGTGTTGAAAAACCACTGTTCGCACTTGTGTTGGTGCAGGAAACCAATTTTGCACTTGTATTAGTGTGGAAAAAACACTTTTTGCACTTGTGATAGTGTTGAAAAACCACTTTTCGCACTTGTGTTCGTGTTGAAAAACCACTTTTCGCACTTGTGTTAGTGTTGAAAAAACACTTTTGCACTTGTATTAGTGTGGAAAAACTACTTTTCGCACTTGTGATAGTTTGAAAACCCACTTTTCGCACATGTGTTAGTGAAGGAAACCACTTTTTGCACTTGTGATAGTGTAGAAAACCCACTTTTTGCACATGTGTTAGTGAAGGAAACCACTTTTTGCACTTGGGTTAGTGTTGAAAAACCACTTTTCGCACTTGTGTTGGTGCAGGAAACCACTTTTGCACTTGTATTAGTGTGGAAAAACCACTTTTTGCACTTGTGATAGTGTTGAAAAACCACTTTTCGCACTTGTGTTAGTGTTGAAAAACCACTTTTCGCACTTGTGTTGGTGCAGGAAACCACTTTTGCACTTGTATTAGTGTGGAAAAAACACTTTTTGCACTTGTGATAGTGTTGAAAAACCACTTTTCGCACTTGTGTTAGTGTTGAAAAACCACTTTTCGCACTTGTGTTGGTGCAGGAAACCACTTTTGCACTTGTATTAGTGTGGAAAAACCACTTTTCGCACTTGTGTTAGTGTTGAAAAACCACTTTTCGCACTTGTGTTAGTGTTGAAAAACCACTTTTCGCACTTGTGTTGGTGCAGGAAACCACTTTTGCACTTGTATTAGTGTGGAAAAACCACTTTTCGCACTTGTGTTAGTGTGGAAAAACCACTTTTCGCACTTGTGTTAGTGTTGAAAAACCACTTTTCGCACTTGTGTTAGTGTTGAAAAACCACTTTTCGCACTTGTGTTAGTGTCGAAAAACCACTTTTCGCACTTGTGTTGGTGCAGGAAACCACTTTTGCACTTGTATTAGTGTGGAAAAAACACTTTTTGCACTTGTGATAGTGTTGAAAAACCACTTTTCGCACTTGTGTTAGTGTTGAAAAACCACTTTTCGCACTTGTGTTGGTGCAGGAAACCACTTTTGCACTTGTATTAGTGTGGAAAAACCACTTTTCGCACTTGTGTTAGTGTTGAAAAACCACTTTTCGCACTTGTGTTAGTGTTGAAAAACCACTTTTCGCACTTGTGTTGGTGCAGGAAACCACTTTTGCACTTGTATTAGTGTGGAAAAACCACTTTTCGCACTTGTGTTAGTGTTGAAAAACCACTTTTCGCACTTGTGTTAGTGTTGAAAACCCACTTTTCGCACATGTTTTAGTGAAGGAAACCACTTTTCGCACTTGTGTTGGTGCAGGAAACCACTTTTGCACTTGTATTAGTGTGGAAAAAACACTTTTTGCACTTGTGATAGTGTTGAAAAACCACTTTTCGGACTTGTGTTAGTGTTGAAAATCCAATTTTCGCACTTGTGTTGGTGCAGGAAACCACTTTTGCACTTGTATTAGTGTGGAAAAACCACTTTTCGCACTTGTGTTAGTGTTGAAAAACCACTTTTCGCACTTGTGTTAGTGTTGAAAAACCACTTTTCGCACTTGTGTTGGTGCAGGAAACCACTTTTGCACTTGTATTAGTGTGGAAAAACCACTTTTCGCACTTGTGTTAGTGTGGAAAAACCACTTTTCGCACTTGTGTTAGTGTTGAAAAACCACTTTTCGCACTTGTGTTAGTGTTGAAAAACCACTTTTCGCACTTGTGTTAGTGTTGAAAAACCACTTTTCGCACTTGTGTTGGTGCAGGAAACCACTTTTGCACTTGTATTAGTGTGGAAAAAACACTTTTTGCACTTGTGATAGTGTTGAAAAACCACTTTTCGCACTTGTGTTAGTGTTGAAAAACCACTTTTCGCACTTGTGTTGGTGCAGGAAACCACTTTTGCACTTGTATTAGTGTGGAAAAACCACTTTTCGCACTTGTGTTAGTGTTGAAAAACCACTTTTCGCACTTGTGTTAGTGTTGAAAAACCACTTTTCGCACTTGTGTTGGTGCAGGAAACCACTTTTGCACTTGTATTAGTGTGGAAAAACCACTTTTCGCACTTGTGTTAGTGTTGAAAAACCACTTTTCGCACTTGTGTTAGTGTTGAAAACCCACTTTTCGCACATGTTTTAGTGAAGGAAACCACTTTTCGCACTTGTGTTGGTGCAGGAAACCACTTTTGCACTTGTATTAGTGTGGAAAAAACACTTTTTGCACTTGTGATAGTGTTGAAAAACCACTTTTCGGACTTGTGTTAGTGTTGAAAATCCAATTTTCGCACTTGTGTTGGTGCAGGAAACCACTTTTGCACTTGTATTAGTGTGGAAAAAACACTTTTTGCACTTGTGATAGTGTTGAAAAACCACTTTTCGCACTTGTGTTCGTGTTGAAAAACCACTTTTCGCACTTGTGTTAGTGTTGAAAAAACACTTTTGCACTTGTATTAGTGTGGCAAAACCACTTTTCGCACTTGTGATAGTGTTGAAGACCCACTTTTCGCACTTGTGTTAGTGTTGAAAAACCACTTTTCGCACTTGTGTTAGTGTTGAAAAACCACTTTTCGCACTTGTGTTCATGCAGGAAACCACGTTTGCACTTGTATTAGTGTGGAAAAACCACTTTTCGCACTTGAGTTAGTGTTGAAAAACCACTTTTCGCACTTGTGTTAGTGTTGAAAAACCACTTTTCGCACTTGTGTTTGTGCAGGAAACCACGTTTGCACTTGTATTAGTGTGGAAAAACCACTTTTCGCACTTGAGTTAGTGTTGAAAAACCACTTTTCGCACTTATGTTAGTGTTGAAAAACCACTTTTCGCACTTGTGTTAGTGTTGAAAAACCACTTTTCGCACTTGTGTTGGTGCAGGAAACCACTTTTGCACTTGTATTAGTGTGGAAAACCACTTTTCGCACTTGTGTTAGTGTTGAAAAACCACTTTACGCACGTGTGTTAGTGTGGAAAAACCACTTTTCGCACTTGTGTTGGTGCAGGAAACCACTTTTGCACTTTTATTAGTGTGGAAAAAACACTTTTTGCACTTGTGATAGTGTTGAAAAACCACTTTTCGCACTTGTGTTAGTGTTGAACAGCCACTTTTCCCACTTGCATTGGTGCAGGAAACCACTTTTGCACTTGTATTAGTGTGGAAAAACCACTTTTCGCACTTGTGTTAGTGTTGAAAAACCACTTTTCGCACTTGTGTTAGTGTTGAAAAACCACTTTTCGCACTTGTGTTGGTGCAGGAAACCACTTTTGCATTTGTACTAGTGTGGAAAACACCACTTTTTGCACTTGTGTTGGTGCAGGAAACCACTTTTGCACTTGTATTAGTGTGGAAAAACACTTTTCGCACTTGTGATAGTGCTGAAAACCCACTTTTCGCACATGTGTTAGTGAAGGAAACCACTTTTCGCACTTGTGTTGGTGCAGGAAACCACATTTGCACTTGTATTAGTGTGGAAAAAACACTTTTTGCACTTGTGATAGTGTTGAAAAACCACTTTTCGCACTTGTGTTAGTGTTGAAAAACCACTTTTCGCACTTGTGTTGGTGCAGGAAACCACTTTTGCACTTGTATTAGTGTGGAAAAACCACTTTTCGCACTTGTGTTAGTGTTGAAAAACCACTTTTCGCACTTGTGTTAGTGTTGAAAAACCACTTTTCGCACTTGTGTTAGTGTTGAAAAACCACTTTTCGCACTTGTGTTGGTGCAGGAAACCACTTTTGCACTTGTATTAGTGTGGAAAAACCACTTTTTGCCCTTGTGTTAGTGTTGAAAAACCACTTTTCGCACTTGTGTTAGTGTTGAAAAACCACTTTTCGCACTTGTGTTGGTGCAGGAAACCACTTTTGCACTTGTATTAGTGTGGAAAAAATACTTTTTGCACTTGTGATAGTGTTGAAAAACCACTTTTCGGACTTGTGTTAGTGTTGAAAATCCAATTTTCGCACTTGTGTTGGTGCAGGAAACCACTTTTGCACTTGTATTAGTGTGGAAAAACCACTTTTCGCACTTGTGTTAGTGTTGAAAAACCACTGTTCGCACTTGTGTTGGTGCAGGAAACCAATTTTGCACTTGTATTAGTGTGGAAAAAACACTTTTTGCACTTGTGATAGTGTTGAAAAACCACTTTTCGCACTTGTGTTCGTGTTGAAAAACCACTTTTCGCACTTGTGTTAGTGTTGAAAAAACACTTTTGCACTTGTATTAGTGTGGAAAAACTACTTTTCGCACTTGTGATAGTTTGAAAACCCACTTTTCGCACATGTGTTAGTGAAGGAAACCACTTTTTGCACTTGTGATAGTGTAGAAAACCCACTTTTTGCACATGTGTTAGTGAAGGAAACCACTTTTTGCACTTGGGTTAGTGTTGAAAAACCACTTTTCGCACTTGTGTTGGTGCAGGAAACCACTTTTGCACTTGTATTAGTGTGGAAAAACCACTTTTTGCACTTGTGATAGTGTTGAAAAACCACTTTTCGCACTTGTGTTAGTGTTGAAAAACCACTTTTCGCACTTGTGTTGGTGCAGGAAACCACTTTTGCACTTGTATTAGTGTGGAAAAAACACTTTTTGCACTTGTGATAGTGTTGAAAAACCACTTTTCGCACTTGTGTTAGTGTTGAAAAACCACTTTTCGCACTTGTGTTGGTGCAGGAAACCACTTTTGCACTTGTATTAGTGTGGAAAAACCACTTTTCGCACTTGTGTTAGTGTTGAAAAACCACTTTTCGCACTTGTGTTAGTGTTGAAAAACCACTTTTCGCACTTGTGTTGGTGCAGGAAACCACTTTTGCACTTGTATTAGTGTGGAAAAACCACTTTTCGCACTTGTGTTAGTGTGGAAAAACCACTTTTCGCACTTGTGTTAGTGTTGAAAAACCACTTTTCGCACTTGTGTTAGTGTTGAAAAACCACTTTTCGCACTTGTGTTAGTGTCGAAAAACCACTTTTCGCACTTGTGTTGGTGCAGGAAACCACTTTTGCACTTGTATTAGTGTGGAAAAAACACTTTTTGCACTTGTGATAGTGTTGAAAAACCACTTTTCGCACTTGTGTTAGTGTTGAAAAACCACTTTTCGCACTTGTGTTGGTGCAGGAAACCACTTTTGCACTTGTATTAGTGTGGAAAAACCACTTTTCGCACTTGTGTTAGTGTTGAAAAACCACTTTTCGCACTTGTGTTAGTGTTGAAAAACCACTTTTCGCACTTGTGTTGGTGCAGGAAACCACTTTTGCACTTGTATTAGTGTGGAAAAACCACTTTTCGCACTTGTGTTAGTGTTGAAAAACCACTTTTCGCACTTGTGTTAGTGTTGAAAACCCACTTTTCGCACATGTTTTAGTGAAGGAAACCACTTTTCGCACTTGTGTTGGTGCAGGAAACCACTTTTGCACTTGTATTAGTGTGGAAAAAACACTTTTTGCACTTGTGATAGTGTTGAAAAACCACTTTTCGGACTTGTGTTAGTGTTGAAAATCCAATTTTCGCACTTGTGTTGGTGCAGGAAACCACTTTTGCACTTGTATTAGTGTGGAAAAAACACTTTTTGCACTTGTGATAGTGTTGAAAAACCACTTTTCGCACTTGTGTTCGTGTTGAAAAACCACTTTTCGCACTTGTGTTAGTGTTGAAAAAACACTTTTGCACTTGTATTAGTGTGGCAAAACCACTTTTCGCACTTGTGATAGTGTTGAAGACCCACTTTTCGCATTTGTGTTAGTGTTGAAAAACCACTTTTCGCACTTGTGTTAGTGTTGAAAAACCACTTTTCGCACTTGTGTTCATGCAGGAAACCACGTTTGCACTTGTATTAGTGTGGAAAAACCACTTTTCGCACTTGAGTTAGTGTTGAAAAACCACTTTTCGCACTTGTGTTAGTGTTGAAAAACCACTTTTCGCACTTGTGTTCGTGCAGGAAACCACGTTTGCACTTGTATTAGTGTGGAAAAACCACTTTTCGCACTTGAGTTAGTGTTGAAAAACCACTTTTCGCACTTATGTTAGTGTTGAAAAACCACTTTTCGCACTTGTGTTAGTGTTGAAAAACCACTTTTCGCACTTGTGTTGGTGCAGGAAACCACTTTTGCACTTGTATTAGTGTGGAAAACCACTTTTCGCACTTGTGTTAGTGTTGAAAAACCACTTTACGCACGTGTGTTAGTGTGGAAAAACCACTTTTCGCACTTGTGTTGGTGCAGGAAACCACTTTTGCACTTTTATTAGTGTGGAAAAAACACTTTTTGCACTTGTGATAGTGTTGAAAAACCACTTTTCGCACTTGTGTTAGTGTTGAACAGCCACTTTTCCCACTTGCATTGGTGCAGGAAACCACTTTTGCACTTGTATTAGTGTGGAAAAACCACTTTTCGCACTTGTGTTAGTGTTGAAAAACCACTTTTCGCACTTGTGTTAGTGTTGAAAAACCACTTTTCGCACTTGTGTTGGTGCAGGAAACCACTTTTGCATTTGTACTAGTGTGGAAAACACCACTTTTTGCACTTGTGTTGGTGCAGGAAACCACTTTTGCACTTGTATTAGTGTGGAAAAACACTTTTCGCACTTGTGATAGTGCTGAAAACCCACTTTTCGCACATGTGTTAGTGAAGGAAACCACTTTTCGCACTTGTGTTGGTGCAGGAAACCACATTTGCACTTGTATTAGTGTGGAAAAAACACTTTTTGCACTTGTGATAGTGTTGAAAAACCACTTTTCGCACTTGTGTTAGTGTTGAAAAACCACTTTTCGCACTTGTGTTGGTGCAGGAAACCACTTTTGCACTTGTATTAGTGTGGAAAAACCACTTTTCGCACTTGTGTTAGTGTTGAAAAACCACTTTTCGCACTTGTGTTAGTGTTGAAAAACCACTTTTCGCACTTGTGTTAGTGTTGAAAAACCACTTTTCGCACTTGTGTTGGTGCAGGAAACCACTTTTGCACTTGTATTAGTGTGGAAAAACCACTTTTTGCCCTTGTGTTAGTGTTGAAAAACCACTTTTCGCACTTGTGTTAGTGTTGAAAAACCACTTTTCGCACTTGTGTTGGTGCAGGAAACCACTTTTGCACTTGTATTAGTGTGGAAAAAATACTTTTTGCACTTGTGATAGTGTTGAAAAACCACTTTTCGGACTTGTGTTAGTGTTGAAAATCCAATTTTCGCACTTGTGTTGGTGCAGGAAACCACTTTTGCACTTGTATTAGTGTGGAAAAACCACTTTTCGCACTTGTGTTAGTGTTGAAAAACCACTGTTCGCACTTGTGTTGGTGCAGGAAACCAATTTTGCACTTGTATTAGTGTGGAAAAAACACTTTTTGCACTTGTGATAGTGTTGAAAAACCACTTTTCGCACTTGTGTTCGTGTTGAAAAACCACTTTTCGCACTTGTGTTAGTGTTGAAAAAACACTTTTGCACTTGTATTAGTGTGGAAAAACCACTTTTCGCACTTGTGATAGTTTGAAAACCCACTTTTCGCACATGTGTTAGTGAAGGAAACCACTTTTTGCACTTGTGATAGTGTTGAAAACCCACTTTTTGCACATGTGTTAGTGAAGGAAACCACTTTTTGCACTTGGGTTAGTGTTGAAAAACCACTTTTCGCACTTGTGTTGGTGCAGGAAACCACTTTTGCACTTGTATTAGTGTGGAAAAACCACTTTTTGCACTTGTGATAGTGTTGAAAAACCACTTTTCGCACTTGTGTTAGTGTTGAAAAACCACTTTTCGCACTTGTGTTGGTGCAGGAAACCACTTTTGCACTTGTATTAGTGTGGAAAAAACACTTTTTGCACTTGTGATAGTGTTGAAAAACCACTTTTCGCACTTGTGTTAGTGTTGAAAAATCTCTTTTCGCAGTTGTGTTAGTGTTGAAAAACCACTTTTCGCACTTGTGTTGGTGCAGGAAACCACTTTTGCACTTGTATTAGTGTGGAAAAACCACTTTTCGCACTTGTGTTAGTGTTGAAAAACCACTTTTCGCACTTGTGTTAGTGTTGAAAACCCACTTTTCGCACATGTTTTAGTGAAGGAAACCACTTTTCGCACTTGTGTTGGTGCAGGAAACCACTTTTGCACTTGTATTAGTGTGGAAAAAACACTTTTTGCACTTGTGATAGTGTTGAAAAACCACTTTTCGGACTTGTGTTAGTGTTGAAAATCCAATTTTCGCACTTGTGTTGGTGCAGGAAACCACTTTTGCACTTGTATTAGTGTGGAAAAAACACTTTTTGCACTTGTGATAGTGTTGAAAAACCACTTTTCGCACTTGTGTTCGTGTTGAAAAACCACTTTTCGCACTTGTGTTAGTGTTGAAAAAACACTTTTGCACTTGTATTAGTGTGGCAAAACCACTTTTCGCACTTGTGATAGTGTTGAAGACCCACTTTTCGCACTTGTGTTAGTGTTGAAAAACCACTTTTCGCACTTGTGTTAGTGTTGAAAAACCACTTTTCGCACTTGTGTTCATGCAGGAAACCACGTTTGCACTTGTATTAGTGTGGAAAAACCACTTTTCGCACTTGAGTTAGTGTTGAAAAACCACTTTTCGCACTTGTGTTAGTGTTGAAAAACCACTTTTCGCACTTGTGTTCGTGCAGGAAACCACGTTTGCACTTGTATTAGTGTGGAAAAACCACTTTTCGCACTTGAGTTAGTGTTGAAAAACCACTTTTCGCACTTATGTTAGTGTTGAAAAACCACTTTTCGCACTTGTGTTAGTGTTGAAAAACCACTTTTCGCACTTGTGTTGGTGCAGGAAACCACTTTTGCACTTGTATTAGTGTGGAAAACCACTTTTCGCACTTGTGTTAGTGTTGAAAAACCACTTTTCGCACGTGTGTTAGTGTGGAAAAACCACTTTTCGCACTTGTGTTGGTGCAGGAAACCACTTTTGCACTTTTATTAGTGTGGAAAAAACACTTTTTGCACTTGTGATAGTGTTGAAAAACCACTTTTCGCACTTGTGTTAGTGTTGAACAGCCACTTTTCCCACTTGCATTGGTGCAGGAAACCACTTTTGCACTTGTATTAGTGTGGAAAAACCACTTTTCGCACTTGTGTTAGTGTTGAAAAACCACTTTTCGCACTTGTGTTAGTGTTGAAAAACCACTTTTCGCACTTGTGTTGGTGCAGGAAACCACTTTTGCATTTGTACTAGTGTGGAAAACACCACTTTTTGCACTTGTGTTGGTGCAGGAAACCACTTTTGCACTTGTATTAGTGTGGAAAAACACTTTTCGCACTTGTGATAGTGCTGAAAACCCACTTTTCGCACATGTGTTAGTGAAGGAAACCACTTTTCGCACTTGTGTTGGTGCAGGAAACCACATTTGCACTTGTATTAGTGTGGAAAAAACACTTTTTGCACTTGTGATAGTGTTGAAAAACCACTTTTCGCACTTGTGTTAGTGTTGAAAAACCACTTTTCGCACTTGTGTTGGTGCAGGAAACCACTTTTGCACTTGTATTAGTGTGGAAAAACCACTTTTCGCACTTGTGTTAGTGTTGAAAAACCACTTTTCGCACTTGTGTTAGTGTTGAAAAACCACTTTTCGCACTTGTGTTAGTGTTGAAAAACCACTTTTCGCACTTGTGTTGGTGCAGGAAACCACTTTTGCACTTGTATTAGTGTGGAAAAACCACTTTTTGCCCTTGTGTTAGTGTTGAAAAACCACTTTTCGCACTTGTGTTAGTGTTGAAAAACCACTTTTCGCACTTGTGTTGGTGCAGGAAACCACTTTTGCACTTGTATTAGTGTGGAAAAAATACTTTTTGCACTTGTGATAGTGTTGAAAAACCACTTTTCGGACTTGTGTTAGTGTTGAAAATCCAATTTTCGCACTTGTGTTGGTGCAGGAAACCACTTTTGCACTTGTATTAGTGTGGAAAAACCACTTTTCGCACTTGTGTTAGTGTTGAAAAACCACTGTTCGCACTTGTGTTGGTGCAGGAAACCAATTTTGCACTTGTATTAGTGTGGAAAAACCACTTTTTGCACTTGTGATAGTGTTGAAAAACCACTTTTCGCACTTGTGTTCATGCAGGAAACCACGTTTGCACTTGTATTAGTGTGGAAAAACCACTTTTCGCACTTGAGTTAGTGTTGAAAAACCACTTTTCGCACTTGTGTTAGTGTTGAAAAACCACTTTTCGCACTTGTGTTCGTGCAGGAAACCACGTTTGCACTTGTATTAGTGTGGAAAAACCACTTTTCGCACTTGAGTTAGTGTTGAAAAACCACTTTTCGCACTTATGTTAGTGTTGAAAAACCACTTTTCGCACTTGTGTTAGTGTTGAAAAACCACTTTTCGCACTTGTGTTGGTGCAGGAAACCACTTTTGCACTTGTATTAGTGTGGAAAACCACTTTTCGCACTTGTGTTAGTGTTGAAAAACCACTTTTCGCACGTGTGTTAGTGTGGAAAAACCACTTTTCGCACTTGTGTTGGTGCAGGAAACCACTTTTGCACTTTTATTAGTGTGGAAAAAACACTTTTTGCACTTGTGATAGTGTTGAAAAACCACTTTTCGCACTTGTGTTAGTGTTGAACAGCCACTTTTCCCACTTGCATTGGTGCAGGAAACCACTTTTGCACTTGTATTAGTGTGGAAAAACCACTTTTCGCACTTGTGTTAGTGTTGAAAAACCACTTTTCGCACTTGTGTTAGTGTTGAAAAACCACTTTTCGCACTTGTGTTGGTGCAGGAAACCACTTTTGCATTTGTACTAGTGTGGAAAACACCACTTTTTGCACTTGTGTTGGTGCAGGAAACCACTTTTGCACTTGTATTAGTGTGGAAAAACACTTTTCGCACTTGTGATAGTGCTGAAAACCCACTTTTCGCACATGTGTTAGTGAAGGAAACCACTTTTCGCACTTGTGTTGGTGCAGGAAACCACATTTGCACTTGTATTAGTGTGGAAAAAACACTTTTTGCACTTGTGATAGTGTTGAAAAACCACTTTTCGCACTTGTGTTAGTGTTGAAAAACCACTTTTCGCACTTGTGTTGGTGCAGGAAACCACTTTTGCACTTGTATTAGTGTGGAAAAACCACTTTTCGCACTTGTGTTAGTGTTGAAAAACCACTTTTCGCACTTGTGTTAGTGTTGAAAAACCACTTTTCGCACTTGTGTTAGTGTTGAAAAACCACTTTTCGCACTTGTGTTGGTGCAGGAAACCACTTTTGCACTTGTATTAGTGTGGAAAAACCACTTTTTGCCCTTGTGTTAGTGTTGAAAAACCACTTTTCGCACTTGTGTTAGTGTTGAAAAACCACTTTTCGCACTTGTGTTGGTGCAGGAAACCACTTTTGCACTTGTATTAGTGTGGAAAAAATACTTTTTGCACTTGTGATAGTGTTGAAAAACCACTTTTCGGACTTGTGTTAGTGTTGAAAATCCAATTTTCGCACTTGTGTTGGTGCAGGAAACCACTTTTGCACTTGTATTAGTGTGGAAAAACCACTTTTCGCACTTGTGTTAGTGTTGAAAAACCACTGTTCGCACTTGTGTTGGTGCAGGAAACCAATTTTGCACTTGTATTAGTGTGGAAAAAACACTTTTTGCACTTGTGATAGTGTTGAAAAACCACTTTTCGCACTTGTGTTCGTGTTGAAAAACCACTTTTCGCACTTGTGTTAGTGTTGAAAAAACACTTTTGCACTTGTATTAGTGTGGAAAAACCACTTTTCGCACTTGTGATAGTTTGAAAACCCACTTTTCGCACATGTGTTAGTGAAGGAAACCACTTTTTGCACTTGTGATAGTGTAGAAAACCCACTTTTTGCACATGTGTTAGTGAAGGAAACCACTTTTTGCACTTGGGTTAGTGTTGAAAAACCACTTTTCGCACTTGTGTTGGTGCAGGAAACCACTTTTGCACTTGTATTAGTGTGGAAAAACCACTTTTTGCACTTGTGATAGTGTTGAAAAACCACTTTTCGCACTTGTGTTAGTGTTGAAAAACCACTTTTCGCACTTGTGTTGGTGCAGGAAACCACTTTTGCACTTGTATTAGTGTGGAAAAAACACTTTTTGCACTTGTGATAGTGTTGAAAAACCACTTTTCGCACTTGTGTTAGTGTTGAAAAACCACTTTTCGCACTTGTGTTGGTGCAGGAAACCACTTTTGCACTTGTATTAGTGTGGAAAAAACCACTTTTCGCACTTGTGTTAGTGTTGAAAAACCACTTTTCGCACTTGTGTTAGTGTTGAAAAACCACTTTTCGCACTTGTGTTGGTGCAGGAAACCACTTTTGCACTTGTATTAGTGTGGAAAAACCACTTTTCGCACTTGTGTTAGTGTGGAAAAACCACTTTTCGCACTTGTGTTAGTGTTGAAAAACCACTTTTCGCACTTGTGTTAGTGTTGAAAAACCACTTTTCGCACTTGTGTTAGTGTTGAAAAACCACTTTTCGCACTTGTGTTGGTGCAGGAAACCACTTTTGCACTTGTATTAGTGTGGAAAAAACACTTTTTGCACTTGTGATACTGTTGAAAAACCACTTTTCGCACTTGTGTTAGTGTTGAAAAACCACTTTTCGCACTTGTGTTGGTGCAGGAAACCACTTTTGCACTTGTATTAGTGTGGAAAAACCACTTTTCGCACTTGTGTTAGTGTTGAAAAACCACTTTTCGCACTTGTGTTAGTGTTGAAAAACCACTTTTCGCACTTGTGTTGGTGCAGGAAACCACTTTTGCACTTGTATTAGTGTGGAAAAACCACTTTTCGCACTTGTGTTAGTGTTGAAAAACCACTTTTCGCACTTGTGTTAGTGTTGAAAACCCACTTTTCGCACATGTTTTAGTGAAGGAAACCACTTTTCGCACTTGTGTTGGTGCAGGAAACCACTTTTGCACTTGTATTAGTGTGGAAAAAACACTTTTTGCACTTGTGATAGTGTTGAAAAACCACTTTTCGGACTTGTGTTAGTGTTGAAAATCCAATTTTCGCACTTGTGTTGGTGCAGGAAACCACTTTTGCACTTGTATTAGTGTGGAAAAAACACTTTTTGCACTTGTGATAGTGTTGAAAAACCACTTTTCGCACTTGTGTTCGTGTTGAAAAACCACTTTTCGCACTTGTGTTAGTGTTGAAAAAACACTTTTGCACTTGTATTAGTGTGGCAAAACCACTTTTCGCACTTGTGATAGTGTTGAAGACCCACTTTTCGCACTTGTGTTAGTGTTGAAAAACCACTTTTCGCACTTGTGTTAGTGTTGAAAAACCACTTTTCGCACTTGTGTTCATGCAGGAAACCACGTTTGCACTTGTATTAGTGTGGAAAAACCACTTTTCGCACTTGAGTTAGTGTTGAAAAACCACTTTTCGCACTTGTGTTAGTGTTGAAAAACCACTTTTCGCACTTGTGTTCGTGCAGGAAACCACGTTTGCACTTGTATTAGTGTGGAAAAACCACTTTTCGCACTTGAGTTAGTGTTGAAAAACCACTTTTCGCACTTATGTTAGTGTTGAAAAACCACTTTTCGCACTTGTGTTAGTGTTGAAAAACCACTTTTCGCACTTGTGTTGGTGCAGGAAACCACTTTTGCACTTGTATTAGTGTGGAAAACCACTTTTCGCACTTGTGTTAGTGTTGAAAAACCACTTTACGCACGTGTGTTAGTGTGGAAAAACCACTTTTCGCACTTGTGTTGGTGCAGGAAACCACTTTTGCACTTTTATTAGTGTGGAAAAAACACTTTTTGCACTTGTGATAGTGTTGAAAAACCACTTTTCGCACTTGTGTTAGTGTTGAACAGCCACTTTTCCCACTTGCATTGGTGCAGGAAACCACTTTTGCACTTGTATTAGTGTGGAAAAACCACTTTTCGCACTTGTGTTAGTGTTGAAAAACCACTTTTCGCACTTGTGTTAGTGTTGAAAAACCACTTTTCGCACTTGTGTTGGTGCAGGAAACCACTTTTGCATTTGTACTAGTGTGGAAAACACCACTTTTTGCACTTGTGTTGGTGCAGGAAACCACTTTTGCACTTGTATTAGTGTGGAAAAACACTTTTCGCACTTGTGATAGTGCTGAAAACCCACTTTTCGCACATGTGTTAGTGAAGGAAACCACTTTTCGCACTTGTGTTGGTGCAGGAAACCACATTTGCACTTGTATTAGTGTGGAAAAAACACTTTTTGCACTTGTGATAGTGTTGAAAAACCACTTTTCGCACTTGTGTTAGTGTTGAAAAACCACTTTTCACACTTGTGTTGGTGCAGGAAACCACTTTTGCACTTGTATTAGTGTGGAAAAACCACTTTTCGCACTTGTGTTAGTGTTGAAAAACCACTTTTCGCACTTGTGTTAGTGTTGAAAAACCACTTTTCGCACTTGTGTTAGTGTTGAAAAACCACTTTTCGCACTTGTGTTGGTGCAGGAAACCACTTTTGCACTTGTATTAGTGTGGAAAAACCACTTTTTGCCCTTGTGTTAGTGTTGAAAAACCACTTTTCGCACTTGTGTTAGTGTTGAAAAACCACTTTTCGCACTTGTGTTGGTGCAGGAAACCACTTTTGCACTTGTATTAGTGTGGAAAAAATACTTTTTGCACTTGTGATAGTGTTGAAAAACCACTTTTCGGACTTGTGTTAGTGTTGAAAATCCAATTTTCGCACTTGTGTTGGTGCAGGAAACCACTTTTGCACTTGTATTAGTGTGGAAAAACCACTTTTCGCACTTGTGTTAGTGTTGAAAAACCACTGTTCGCACTTGTGTTGGTGCAGGAAACCAATTTTGCACTTGTATTAGTGTGGAAAAAACACTTTTTGCACTTGTGATAGTGTTGAAAAACCACTTTTCGCACTTGTGTTCGTGTTGAAAAACCACTTTTCGCACTTGTGTTAGTGTTGAAAAAACACTTTTGCACTTGTATTAGTGTGGAAAAACCACTTTTCGCACTTGTGATAGTTTGAAAACCCACTTTTCGCACATGTGTTAGTGAAGGAAACCACTTTTTGCACTTGTGATAGTGTTGAAAACCCACTTTTTGCACATGTGTTAGTGAAGGAAACCACTTTTTGCACTTGGGTTAGTGTTGAAAAACCACTTTTCGCACTTGTGTTGGTGCAGGAAACCACTTTTGCACTTGTATTAGTGTGGAAAAACCACTTTTTGCACTTGTGATAGTGTTGAAAAACCACTTTTCGCACTTGTGTTAGTGTTGAAAAACCACTTTTCGCACTTGTGTTGGTGCAGGAAACCACTTTTGCACTTGTATTAGTGTGGAAAAAACACTTTTTGCACTTGTGATAGTGTTGAAAAACCACTTTTCGCACTTGTGTTAGTGTTGAAAAATCTCTTTTCGCAGTTGTGTTAGTGTTGAAAAACCACTTTTCGCACTTGTGTTGGTGCAGGAAACCACTTTTGCACTTGTATTAGTGTGGAAAAACCACTTTTCGCACTTGTGTTAGTGTTGAAAAACCACTTTTCGCACTTGTGTTAGTGTTGAAAACCCACTTTTCGCACATGTTTTAGTGAAGGAAACCACTTTTCGCACTTGTGTTGGTGCAGGAAACCACTTTTGCACTTGTATTAGTGTGGAAAAAACACTTTTTGCACTTGTGATAGTGTTGAAAAACCACTTTTCGGACTTGTGTTAGTGTTGAAAATCCAATTTTCGCACTTGTGTTGGTGCAGGAAACCACTTTTGCACTTGTATTAGTGTGGAAAAAACACTTTTTGCACTTGTGATAGTGTTGAAAAACCACTTTTCACACTTGTGTTAGTGTTGAAAAAACACTTTTGCACTTGTATTAGTGTGGCAAAACCACTTTTCGCACTTGTGATAGTGTTGAAGACCCACTTTTCGCACTTGTGTTAGTGTTGAAAAACCACTTTTCGCACTTGTGTTAGTGTTGAAAAACCACTTTTCGCACTTGTGTTCATGCAGGAAACCACGTTTGCACTTGTATTAGTGTGGAAAAACCACTTTTCGCACTTGAGTTAGTGTTGAAAAACCACTTTTCGCACTTGTGTTAGTGTTGAAAAACCACTTTTCGCACTTGTGTTCGTGCAGGAAACCACGTTTGCACTTGTATTAGTGTGGAAAAAACCACTTTTCGCACTTGAGTTAGTGTTGAAAAACCACTTTTCGCACTTATGTTAGTGTTGAAAAACCACTTTTCGCACTTGTGTTAGTGTTGAAAAACCACTTTTCGCACTTGTGTTGGTGCAGGAAACCACTTTTGCACTTGTATTAGTGTGGAAAACCACTTTTCGCACTTGTGTTAGTGTTGAAAAACCACTTTTCGCACGTGTGTTAGTGTGGAAAAACCACTTTTCGCACTTGTGTTGGTGCAGGAAACCACTTTTGCACTTTTATTAGTGTGGAAAAAACACTTTTTGCACTTGTGATAGTGTTGAAAAACCACTTTTCGCACTTGTGTTAGTGTTGAACAGCCACTTTTCCCACTTGCATTGGTGCAGGAAACCACTTTTGCACTTGTATTAGTGTGGAAAAACCACTTTTCGCACTTGTGTTAGTGTTGAAAAACCACTTTTCGCACTTGTGTTAGTGTTGAAAAACCACTTTTCGCACTTGTGTTGGTGCAGGAAACCACTTTTGCATTTGTACTAGTGTGGAAAACACCACTTTTTGCACTTGTGTTGGTGCAGGAAACCACTTTTGCACTTGTATTAGTGTGGAAAAACACTTTTCGCACTTGTGATAGTGCTGAAAACCCACTTTTCGCACATGTGTTAGTGAAGGAAACCACTTTTCGCACTTGTGTTGGTGCAGGAAACCACATTTGCACTTGTATTAGTGTGGAAAAAACACTTTTTGCACTTGTGATAGTGTTGAAAAACCACTTTTCGCACTTGTGTTAGTGTTGAAAAACCACTTTTCGCACTTGTGTTGGTGCAGGAAACCACTTTTGCACTTGTATTAGTGTGGAAAAACCACTTTTCGCACTTGTGTTAGTGTTGAAAAACCACTTTTCGCACTTGTGTTAGTGTTGAAAAACCACTTTTCGCACTTGTGTTAGTGTTGAAAAACCACTTTTCGCACTTGTGTTGGTGCAGGAAACCACTTTTGCACTTATATTAGTGTGGAAAAACCACTTTTTGCCCTTGTGTTAGTGTTGAAAAACCACTTTTCGCACTTGTGTTAGTGTTGAAAAACCACTTTTCGCACTTGTGTTGGTGCAGGAAACCACTTTTGCACTTGTATTAGTGTGGAAAAAATACTTTTTGCACTTGTGATAGTGTTGAAAAACCACTTTTCGGACTTGTGTTAGTGTTGAAAATCCAATTTTCGCACTTGTGTTGGTGCAGGAAACCACTTTTGCACTTGTATTAGTGTGGAAAAACCACTTTTCGCACTTGTGTTAGTGTTGAAAAACCACTGTTCGCACTTGTGTTGGTGCAGGAAACCAATTTTGCACTTGTATTAGTGTGGAAAAAACAATTTTTGCACTTGTGATAGTGTTGAAAAACCACTTTTCGCACTTGTGTTCGTGTTGAAAAACCACTTTTCGCACTTGTGTTAGTGTTGAAAAAACACTTTTGCACTTGTATTAGTGTGGAAAAACCACTTTTCGCACTTGTGATAGTTTGAAAACCCACTTTTCGCACATGTGTTAGTGAAGGAAACCACTTTTTGCACTTGTGATAGTGTTGAAAACCCACTTTTTGCACATGTGTTAGTGAAGGAAACCACTTTTTGCACTTGGGTTAGTGTTGAAAAACCACTTTTCGCACTTGTGTTGGTGCAGGAAACCACTTTTGCACTTGTATTAGTGTGGAAAAACCACTTTTTGCACTTGTGATAGTGTTGAAAAACCACTTTTCGCACTTGTGTTAGTGTTGAAAAACCACTTTTCGCACTTGTGTTGGTGCAGGAAACCACTTTTGCACTTGTATTAGTGTGGAAAAAACACTTTTTGCACTTGTGATAGTGTTGAAAAACCACTTTTCGCACTTGTGTTAGTGTTGAAAAATCTCTTTTCGCAGTTGTGTTAGTGTTGAAAAACCACTTTTCGCACTTGTGTTGGTGCAGGAAACCACTTTTGCACTTGTATTAGTGTGGAAAAACCACTTTTCGCACTTGTGTTAGTGTTGAAAAACCACTTTTCGCACTTGTGTTAGTGTTGAAAAACCACTTTTCGCACTTGTGTTGGTGCAGGAAACCACTTTTGCACTTGTATTAGTGTGGAAAAACCACTTTTCGCACTTGTGTTAGTGTTGAAAAACCACTTTTCGCACTTGTGTTAGTGTTGAAAACCCACTTTTCGCACATGTTTTAGTGAAGGAAACCACTTTTCGCACTTGTGTTGGTGCAGGAAACCACTTTTGCACTTGTATTAGTGTGGAAAAAACACTTTTTGCACTTGTGATAGTGTTGAAAACCCACTTTTCGCACTTGTGTTAGTGTTGAAAAACCACTTTTCGCACATGTGTTGGTGCAGGAAACCACTTTTGCACTTGTATTAGTGTGGAAAAACCACTTTTCGCACTTGTGTTAGTGTTGAAAAACCACTTTTCGCACTTGTGTTAGTGTTGAAAAACCACTTTTCGCACTTGTGTTAGTGTTGAAAAACCACTTTTCGCACTTGTGTTGGTGCAGGAAACCACTTTTGCACTTGTATTAGTGTGGAAAAACCACTTTTCGCCCTTGTGTTAGTGTTGAAAAACCACTTTTCGCACTTGTGTTAGTGTTGAAAAACCACTTTTCGTACTTGTGTTAGTGTTGAAAAACCACTTTTGCACTTGTATTTGTGTGGAAAAAACACTTTTTGCACTTGTGATAGTGTTGAAAAACCACTTTTCGCAGTTGTGTTAGTGTTGAAAAACCACTTTTCGCACTTGGGTTAGTGTTGAAAAACCACTTTTCGCACTTGTGTTAGTGTTGAAAAAACACTTTTGCACTTGTATTCAGTGTGGAAAAACCACTTTTCGCACTTCTGATAGTGTTGAAGACCCACTTTTCGCACTTGTGTTAGTGTTGAAAAACCACTTTTCGCACTTGTGTTAGTGTTGAAAACCACTTTTCGCACTTGTGTTCGTGCAGGAAACCACGTTTGCACTTGTATTAGTGTGGAAAAACCACTTTTCGCACTTGTGTTGGTGCAGGAAACCACTTTTGCACTTGTATTAGTGTGGAAAAACCACTTTTCGCCCTTGTGTTAGTGTTGAAAAACCACTTTTCGCACTTGTGTTAGTGTTGAAAAACCACTTTTCGTACTTGTGTTAGTGTTGAAAAACCACTTTTGCACTTGTATTTGTGTGGAAAAAACACTTTTTGCACTTGTGATAGTGTTGAAAAACCACTTTTCGCAGTTGTGTTAGTGTTGAAAAACCACTTTTCGCACTTGGGTTAGTGTTGAAAAACCACTTTTCGCACTTGTGTTAGTGTTGAAAAAACACTTTTGCACTTGTATTAGTGTGGAAAAACCACTTTTCGCACTTCTGATAGTGTTGAAGACCCACTTTTCGCACTTGTGTTAGTGTTGAAAAACCACTTTTCGCACTTGTGTTAGTGTTGAAAAACCACTTTTCGCACTTGTGTTCGTGCAGGAAACCACGTTTGCACTTGTATTAGTGTGGAAAAACCACTTTTCGCACTTGAGTTAGTGTTCAAAAACCACTTTTCGCACTTGTGTTAGTGTTGAAAAACCACTTTTCGCACTTGTGTTCGTGCAGGAAACCACGTTTGCACTTGTATTAGTGTGGAAAAACCACTTTTCGCACTTGAGTTAGTGTTGAAAAACCACTTTTCGCACTTATGTTAGTGTTGAAAAACCACTTTTCGCACTTGTGTTAGTGTTTAAAAACCACTTTTCGCACTTGTGTTGGTGCAGGAAACCACTTTTGCACTTGTATTAGTGTGGAAAACCACTTTTCGCACTTGTGTTAGTGTTGAAAAACCACTTTTCGCACGTGTGTTAGTGTGGAAAAACCACTTTTCGCACTTGTGTTGGTGCAGGAAACCACTTTTGCACTTTTATTAGTGTGGAAAAAACACTTTTTGCACTTGTGATAGTGTTGAAAAACCACTTTTCGCACTTGTGTTAGTGTTGAAAAGCCACTTTTCCCACTTGCATTGGTGCAGGAAACCACTTTTGCACTTGTATTAGTGTGGAAAAACCACTTTTCGCACTTGTGTTAGTGTTGAAAAACCACTTTTCGCCCTTGTGTTAGTGTTGAAAAACGACTTTTCGCACTTGTGTTGGTGCAGGAAACCACTTTTGCACTTGTATTAGTGTGGAAAACACCACTTTTTGCACTTGTGTTGGTGCAGGAAACCACTTTTGCACTTGTATTAGTGTGGAAAAAACACTTTTCGCACTTGTGATAGTGCTGAAAACCCACTTTTCGCACATGTGTTAGTGAAGGAAACCACTTTTCGCACTTGTGTTGGTGCAGGAAACCACATTTGCACTTGTATTAGTGTGGAAAAAACACTTTTTGCACTTGTGATAGTGTTGAAAAACCACTTTTCACACTTGTGTTAGTGTTGAAAAACCACTTTTCGCACTTGTGTTGGTGCAGGAAACCACTTTTGCACTTGTATTAGTGTGGAAAAACCACTTTTCGCACTTGTGTTAGTGTTGAAAAACCACTTTTCGCACTTGTGTTAGTGTTGAAAAACCACTTTTCGCACTTGTGATAGTGCTGAAAACCCACTTTTCGCACATGTGTTAGTGAAGGAAACCACTTTTCGCACTTGTGTTAGTGTTGAAAAACCACTTTTCGCACTTGTGTTGGTGCAGGAAACCACTTTTGCACTTGTATTAGTGTGGAAAAAATACTTTTTGCACTTGTGATATTGTTGAAAAACCACTTTTGGGACTTGTGTTAGTGTTGAAAATCCAATTTTCGCACTTGTGTTGGTGCAGGAAACCACTTTTGCACTTGTATTAGTGTGGAAAAAACCACTTTTCGCACTTGTGTTAGTGTTGAAAAACCACTGTTCGCACTTGTGTTGGTGCAGGAAACCAATTTTGCACTTGTATTAGTGTGGAAAAAACACTTTTTGCACTTGTGATAGTGTTGAAAAACCACTTTTCGCACTTGTGTTCGTGTTGAAAAACCACTTTTCGCACTTGTGTTAGTGTTGAAAAAACACTTTTGCACTTGTATTAGTGTGGAAAAACCACTTTTCGCACTTGTGATAGTTTGAAAACCCACTTTTCGCACATGTGTTAGTGAAGGAAACCACTTTTTGCACTTGTGATAGTGTTGAAAACCCACTTTTTGCACATGTGTTAGTGAAGGAAACCACTTTTTGCACTTGGGTTAGTGTTGAAAAACCACTTTTCGCACTTGTGTTGGTGCAGGAAACCACTTTTGCACTTGTACTAGTGTGGAAAAACCACTTTTTGCACTTGTGATAGTGTTGAAAAACCACTTTTCGCACTTGTGTTAGTGTTGAAAAACCACTTTTCGCACTTGTGTTGGTGCAGGAAACCACTTTTGCACTTGTATTAGTGTGGAAAAAACACTTTTTGCACTTGTGATAGTGTTGAAAAACCACTTTTCGCACTTGTGTTAGTGTTGAAAAATCTCTTTTCGCAGTTGTGTTAGTGTTGAAAAACCACTTTTCGCACTTGTGTTGGTGCAGGAAACCACTTTTGCACTTGTATTAGTGTGGAAAAACCACTTTTCGCACTTGTGTTAGTGTTGAAAAACCACTTTTCGCACTTGTGTTAGTGTTGAAAAACCACTTTTCGCACTTGTGTTGGTGCAGGAAACCACTTTTGCACTTGTATTAGTGTGGAAAACCACTTTTCGCACTTGTGTTAGTGTTGAAAAACCACTTTTCGCACGTGTGTTAGTGTGGAAAAACCACTTTTCGCACTTGTGTTGGTGCAGGAAACCACTTTTGCACTTTTATTAGTGTGGAAAAAACACTTTTTGCACTTGTGATAGTGTTGAAAAACCACTTTTCGCACTTGTGTTAGTGTTGAAAAGCCACTTTTCCCACTTGCATTGGTGCAGGAAACCACTTTTGCACTTGTATTAGTGTGGAAAAACCACTTTTCGCACTTGTGTTAGTGTTGAAAAACCACTTTTCGCCCTTGTGTTAGTGTTGAAAAACGACTTTTCGCACTTGTGTTGGTGCAGGAAACCACTTTTGCACTTGTATTAGTGTGGAAAACACCACTTTTTGCACTTGTGTTGGTGCAGGAAACCACTTTTGCACTTGTATTAGTGTGGAAAAAACACTTTTCGCACTTGTGATAGTGCTGAAAACCCACTTTTCGCACATGTGTTAGTGAAGGAAACCACTTTTCGCACTTGTGTTGGTGCAGGAAACCACATTTGCACTTGTATTAGTGTGGAAAAAACACTTTTTGCACTTGTGATAGTGTTGAAAAACCACTTTTCGCACTTGTGTTAGTGTTGAAAAACCACTTTTCGCACTTGTGTTGGTGCAGGAAACCACTTTTGCACTTGTATTAGTGTGGAAAAACCACTTTTCGCACTTGTGTTAGTGTTGAAAAACCACTTTTCGCACTTGTGTTAGTGTTGAAAACCCACTTTTCGCACATGTTTTAGTGAAGGAAACCACTTTTCGCACTTGTGTTGGTGCAGGAAACCACTTTTGCACTTGTATTAGTGTGGAAAAAACACTTTTTGCACTTGTGATAGTGTTGAAAAACCACTTTTCGGACTTGTGTTAGTGTTGAAAATCCAATTTTCGCACTTGTGTTGGTGCAGGAAACCACTTTTGCACTTGTATTAGTGTGGAAAAAACACTTTTTGCACTTGTGATAGTGTTGAAAAACCACTTTTCGCACTTGTGTTCGTGTTGAAAAACCACTTTTCGCACTTGTGTTAGTGTTGAAAAAACACTTTTGCACTTGTATTAGTGTGGCAAAACCACTTTTCGCACTTGTGATAGTGTTGAAGACCCACTTTTCGCACTTGTGTTAGTGTTGAAAAACCACTTTTCGCACTTGTGTTAGTGTTGAAAAACCACTTTTCGCACTTGTGTTCATGCAGGAAACCACGTTTGCACTTGTATTAGTGTGGAAAACCCACTTTTCGCACTTGAGTTAGTGTTGAAAAACCACTTTTCGCACTTGTGTTAGTGTTGAAAAACCACTTTTCGCACTTGTGTTCGTGCAGGAAACCACGTTTGCACTTGTATTAGTGTGGAAAAACCACTTTTCGCACTTGAGTTAGTGTTGAAAAACCACTTTTCGCACTTATGTTAGTGTTGAAAAACCACTTTTCGCACTTGTGTTAGTGTTGAAAAACCACTTTTCGCACTTGTGTTGGTGCAGGAAACCACTTTTGCACTTGTATTAGTGTGGAAAACCACTTTTCGCACTTGTGTTAGTGTTGAAAAACCACTTTTCGCACGTGTGTTAGTGTGGAAAAACCACTTTTCGCACTTGTGTTGGTGCAGGAAACCACTTTTGCACTTTTATTAGTGTGGAAAAAACACTTTTTGCACTTGTGATAGTGTTGAAAAACCACTTTTCGCACTTGTGTTAGTGTTGAACAGCCACTTTTCCCACTTGCATTGGTGCAGGAAACCACTTTTGCACTTGTATTAGTGTGGAAAAACCACTTTTCGCACTTGTGTTAGTGTTGAAAAACCACTTTTCGCACTTGTGTTAGTGTTGAAAAACCACTTTTCGCACTTGTGTTGGTGCAGGAAACCACTTTTGCATTTGTACTAGTGTGGAAAACACCACTTTTTGCACTTGTGTTGGTGCAGGAAACCACTTTTGCACTTGTATTAGTGTGGAAAAACACTTTTCGCACTTGTGATAGTGCTGAAAACCCACTTTTCGCACATGTGTTAGTGAAGGAAACCACTTTTCGCACTTGTGTTGGTGCAGGAAACCACATTTGCACTTGTATTAGTGTGGAAAAAACACTTTTTGCACTTGTGATAGTGTTGAAAAACCACTTTTCGCACTTGTGTTAGTGTTGAAAAACCACTTTTCGCACTTGTGTTGGTGCAGGAAACCACTTTTGCACTTGTATTAGTGTGGAAAAACCACTTTTCGCACTTGTGTTAGTGTTGAAAAACCACTTTTCGCACTTGTGTTAGTGTTGAAAAACCACTTTTCGCACTTGTGTTAGTGTTGAAAAACCACTTTTCGCACTTGTGTTGGTGCAGGAAACCACTTTTGCACTTATATTAGTGTGGAAAAACCACTTTTTGCCCTTGTGTTAGTGTTGAAAAACCACTTTTCGCACTTGTGTTAGTGTTGAAAACCACTTTTCGCACTTGTGTTGGTGCAGGAAACCACTTTTGCACTTGTATTAGTGTGGAAAAAATACTTTTTGCACTTGTGATAGTGTTGAAAAACCACTTTTCGGACTTGTGTTAGTGTTGAAAATCCAATTTTCGCACTTGTGTTGGTGCAGGAAACCACTTTTGCACTTGTATTAGTGTGGAAAAACCACTTTTCGCACTTGTGTTAGTGTTGAAAAACCACTGTTCGCACTTGTGTTGGTGCAGGAAACCAATTTTGCACTTGTATTAGTGTGGAAAAAACAATTTTTGCACTTGTGATAGTGTTGAAAAACCACTTTTCGCACTTGTGTTCGTGTTGAAAAACCACTTTTCGCACTTGTGTTAGTGTTGAAAAAACACTTTTGCACTTGTATTAGTGTGGAAAAACCACTTTTCGCACTTGTGATAGTTTGAAAACCCACTTTTCGCACATGTGTTAGTGAAGGAAACCACTTTTTGCACTTGTGATAGTGTTGAAAACCCACTTTTTGCACATGTGTTAGTGAAGGAAACCACTTTTTGCACTTGGGTTAGTGTTGAAAAACCACTTTTCGCACTTGTGTTGGTGCAGGAAACCACTTTTGCACTTGTATTAGTGTGGAAAAACCACTTTTTGCACTTGTGATAGTGTTGAAAAACCACTTTTCGCACTTGTGTTAGTGTTGAAAAACCACTTTTCGCACTTGTGTTGGTGCAGGAAACCACTTTTGCACTTGTATTAGTGTGGAAAAAACACTTTTTGCACTTGTGATAGTGTTGAAAAACCACTTTTCGCACTTGTGTTAGTGTTGAAAAATCTCTTTTCGCAGTTGTGTTAGTGTTGAAAAACCACTTTTCGCACTTGTGTTGGTGCAGGAAACCACTTTTGCACTTGTATTAGTGTGGAAAAACCACTTTTCGCACTTGTGTTAGTGTTGAAAAACCACTTTTCGCACTTGTGTTAGTGTTGAAAAACCACTTTTCGCACTTGTGTTGGTGCAGGACACCACTTTTGCACTTGTATTAGTGTGGAAAAACCACTTTTCGCACTTGTGTTAGTGTTGAAAAACCACTTTTCGCACTTGTGTTAGTGTTGAAAACCCACTTTTCGCACATGTTTTAGTGAAGGAAACCACTTTTCGCACTTGTGTTGGTGCAGGAAACCACTTTTGCACTTGTATTAGTGTGGAAAAAACACTTTTTGCACTTGTGATAGTGTTGAAAACCCACTTTTCGCACTTGTGTTAGTGTTGAAAAACCACTTTTCGCACATGTGTTGGTGCAGGAAACCACTTTTGCACTTGTATTAGTGTGGAAAAACCACTTTTCGCACTTGTGTTAGTGTTGAAAAACCACTTTTCGCACTTGTGTTAGTGTTGAAAAACCACTTTTCGCACTTGTGTTAGTGTTGAAAAACCACTTTTCGCACTTGTGTTGGTGCAGGAAACCACTTTTGCACTTGTATTAGTGTGGAAAAACCACTTTTCGCCCTTGTGTTAGTGTTGAAAAACCACTTTTCGCACTTGTGTTAGTGTTGAAAAACCACTTTTCGTACTTGTGTTAGTGTTGAAAAACCACTTTTGCACTTGTATTTGTGTGGAAAAAACACTTTTTGCACTTGTGATAGTGTTGAAAAACCACTTTTCGCAGTTGTGTTAGTGTTGAAAAACCACTTTTCGCACTTGGGTTAGTGTTGAAAAACCACTTTTCGCACTTGTGTTAGTGTTGAAAAAACACTTTTGCACTTGTATTAGTGTGGAAAAACCACTTTTCGCACTTCTGATAGTGTTGAAGACCCACTTTTCGCACTTGTGTTAGTGTTGAAAAACCACTTTTCGCACTTGTGTTAGTGTTGAAAAACCACTTTTCGCACATGTGTTCGTGCAGGAAACCACTTTTGCACTTGTATTAGTGTGGAAAAACCACTTTTTGCACTTGTGATAGTGTTGAAAAACCACTTTTCGCACTTGTGTTAGTGTTGAAAAACCACTTTTCGCACTTGTGTTGGTGCAGGAAACCACTTTTGCACTTGTATTAGTGTGGAAAAAACACTTTTTGCACTTGTGATAGTGTTGAAAAACCACTTTTCGCACTTGTGTTAGTGTTGAAAAATCTCTTTTCGCAGTTGTGTTAGTGTTGAAAAACCACTTTTCGCACTTGTGTTGGTGCAGGAAACCACTTTTGCACTTGTATTAGTGTGGAAAAACCACTTTTCGCACTTGTGTTAGTGTTGAAAAACCACTTTTCGCACTTGTGTTAGTGTTGAAAAACCACTTTTCGCACTTGTGTTGGTGCAGGACACCACTTTTGCACTTGTATTAGTGTGGAAAAACCACTTTTCGCACTTGTGTTAGTGTTGAAAAACCACTTTTCGCACTTGTGTTAGTGTTGAAAACCCACTTTTCGCACATGTTTTAGTGAAGGAAACCACTTTTCGCACTTGTGTTGGTGCAGGAAACCACTTTTGCACTTGTATTAGTGTGGAAAAAACACTTTTTGCACTTGTGATAGTGTTGAAAACCCACTTTTCGCACTTGTGTTAGTGTTGAAAAACCACTTTTCGCACATGTGTTGGTGCAGGAAACCACTTTTGCACTTGTATTAGTGTGGAAAAACCACTTTTCGCACTTGTGTTAGTGTTGAAAAACCACTTTTCGCACTTGTGTTAGTGTTGAAAAACCACTTTTCGCACTTGTGTTAGTGTTGAAAAACCACTTTTCGCACTTGTGTTGGTGCAGGAAACCACTTTTGCACTTGTATTAGTGTGGAAAAACCACTTTTCGCCCTTGTGTTAGTGTTGAAAAACCACTTTTCGCACTTGTGTTAGTGTTGAAAAACCACTTTTCGTACTTGTGTTAGTGTTGAAAAACCACTTTTGCACTTGTATTTGTGTGGAAAAAACACTTTTTGCACTTGTGATAGTGTTGAAAAACCACTTTTCGCAGTTGTGTTAGTGTTGAAAAACCACTTTTCGCACTTGGGTTAGTGTTGAAAAACCACTTTTCGCACTTGTGTTAGTGTTGAAAAAACACTTTTGCACTTGTATTAGTGTGGAAAAACCACTTTTCGCACTTCTGATAGTGTTGAAGACCCACTTTTCGCACTTGTGTTAGTGTTGAAAAACCACTTTTCGCACTTGTGTTAGTGTTGAAAAACCACTTTTCGCACTTGTGTTCGTGCAGGAAACCACGTTTGCACTTGTATTAGTGTGGAAAAACCACTTTTCGCACTTGAGTTAGTGTTCAAAAACCACTTTTCGCACTTGTGTTAGTGTTGAAAAACCACTTTTCGCACTTGTGTTCGTGCAGGAAACCACGTTTGCACTTGTATTAGTGTGGAAAAACCACTTTTCGCACTTGAGTTAGTGTTGAAAAACCACTTTTCGCACTTATGTTAGTGTTGAAAAACCACTTTTCGCACTTGTGTTAGTGTTTAAAAACCACTTTTCGCACTTGTGTTGGTGCAGGAAACCACTTTTGCACTTGTATTAGTGTGGAAAACCACTTTTCGCACTTGTGTTAGTGTTGAAAAACCACTTTTCGCACGTGTGTTAGTGTGGAAAAACCACTTTTCGCACTTGTGTTGGTGCAGGAAACCACTTTTGCACTTTTATTAGTGTGGAAAAAACACTTTTTGCACTTGTGATAGTGTTGAAAAACCACTTTTCGCACTTGTGTTAGTGTTGAAAAGCCACTTTTCCCACTTGCATTGGTGCAGGAAACCACTTTTGCACTTGTATTAGTGTGGAAAAACCACTTTTCGCACTTGTGTTAGTGTTGAAAAACCACTTTTCGCCCTTGTGTTAGTGTTGAAAAACGACTTTTCGCACTTGTGTTGGTGCAGGAAACCACTTTTGCACTTGTATTAGTGTGGAAAACACCACTTTTTGCACTTGTGTTGGTGCAGGAAACCACTTTTGCACTTGTATTAGTGTGGAAAAAACACTTTTCGCACTTGTGATAGTGCTGAAAACCCACTTTTCGCACATGTGTTAGTGAAGGAAACCACTTTTCGCACTTGTGTTGGTGCAGGAAACCACATTTGCACTTGTATTAGTGTGGAAAAAACACTTTTTGCACTTGTGATAGTGTTGAAAAACCACTTTTCGCACTTGTGTTAGTGTTGAAAAACCACTTTTCGCACTTGTGTTGGTGCAGGAAACCACTTTTGCACTTGTATTAGTGTGGAAAAACCACTTTTCGCACTTGTGTTAGTGTTGAAAAACCACTTTTCGCACTTGTGTTAGTGTTGAAAAACCACTTTTCGCACTTGTGATAGTGCTGAAAACCCACTTTTCGCACATGTGTTAGTGAAGGAAACCACTTTTCGCACTTGTGTTAGTGTTGAAAAACCACTTTTCGCACTTGTGTTGGTGCAGGAAACCACTTTTGCACTTGTATTAGTGTGGAAAAAATACTTTTTGCACTTGTGATATTGTTGAAAAACCACTTTTGGGACTTGTGTTAGTGTTGAAAATCCAATTTTCGCACTTGTGTTGGTGCAGGAAACCACTTTTGCACTTGTATTAGTGTGGAAAAACCACTTTTCGCACTTGTGTTAGTGTTGAAAAACCACTGTTCGCACTTGTGTTGGTGCAGGAAACCAATTTTGCACTTGTATTAGTGTGGAAAAAACACTTTTTGCACTTGTGATAGTGTTGAAAAACCACTTTTCGCACTTGTGTTCGTGTTGAAAAACCACTTTTCGCACTTGTGTTAGTGTTGAAAAAACACTTTTGCACTTGTATTAGTGTGGAAAAACCACTTTTCGCACTTGTGATAGTTTGAAAACCCACTTTTCGCACATGTGTTAGTGAAGGAAACCACTTTTTGCACTTGTGATAGTGTTGAAAACCCACTTTTTGCACATGTGTTAGTGAAGGAAACCACTTTTTGCACTTGGGTTAGTGTTGAAAAACCACTTTTCGCACTTGTGTTGGTGCAGGAAACCACTTTTGCACTTGTACTAGTGTGGAAAAACCACTTTTTGCACTTGTGATAGTGTTGAAAAACCACTTTTCGCACTTGTGTTAGTGTTGAAAAACCACTTTTCGCACTTGTGTTGGTGCAGGAAACCACTTTTGCACTTGTATTAGTGTGGAAAAAACACTTTTTGCACTTGTGATAGTGTTGAAAAACCACTTTTCGCACTTGTGTTAGTGTTGAAAAATCTCTTTTCGCAGTTGTGTTAGTGTTGAAAAACCACTTTTCGCACTTGTGTTGGTGCAGGAAACCACTTTTGCACTTGTATTAGTGTGGAAAAACCACTTTTCGCACTTGTGTTAGTGTTGAAAAACCACTTTTCGCACTTGTGTTAGTGTTGAAAAACCACTTTTCGCACTTGTGTTGGTGCAGGAAACCACTTTTGCACTTGTATTAGTGTGGAAAAACCACTTTTCGCACTTGTGTTAGTGTTGAAAAACCACTTTTCGCACTTGTGTTAGTGTTGAAAACCCACTTTTCGCACATGTTTTAGTGAAGGAAACCACTTTTCGCACTTGTGTTGGTGCAGGAAACCACTTTTGCACTTGTATTAGTGTGGAAAAAACACTTTTTGCACTTGTGATAGTGTTGAAAACCCACTTTTCGCACTTGTGTTAGTGTTGAAAAACCACTTTTCGCACATGTGTTGGTGCAGGAAACCACTTTTGCACTTGTATTAGTGTGGAAAAACCACTTTTCGCACTTGTGTTAGGGTTGAAAAACCACTTTTCGCACTTGTGTTAGTGTTGAAAAACCACTTTTCGCACTTGTGTTAGTGTTGAAAAACCACTTTTCGCACTTGTGTTAGTGTTGAAAAACCACTTTTCGCACTTGTGTTGGTGCAGGAAACCACTTTTGCACTTGTATTAGTGTGGAAAAAACACTTTTTGCACTTGTGATAGTGTTGAAAAACCACTTTTCGCACTTGTGTTAGTGTTGAAAAATCTCTTTTCGCAGTTGTGTTAGTGTTGAAAAACCACTTTTCGCACTTGTGTTGGTGCAGGAAACCACTTTTGCACTTGTATTAGTGTGGAAAAACCACTTTTCGCACTTGTGTTAGTGTTGAAAAACCACTTTTCGCACTTGTGTTAGTGTTGAAAAACCACTTTTCGCACTTGTGTTGGTGCAGGAAACCACTTTTGCACTTGTATTAGTGTGGAAAAACCACTTTTCGCACTTGTGTTAGTGTTGAAAAACCACTTTTCGCACTTGTGTTAGTGTTGAAAACCCACTTTTCGCACATGTTTTAGTGAAGGAAACCACTTTTCGCACTTGTGTTGGTGCAGGAAACCACTTTTGCACTTGTATTAGTGTGGAAAAAACACTTTTTGCACTTGTGATAGTGTTGAAAACCCACTTTTCGCACTTGTGTTAGTGTTGAAAAACCACTTTTCGCACATGTGTTGGTGCAGGAAACCACTTTTGCACTTGTATTAGTGTGGAAAAACCACTTTTCGCACTTGTGTTAGTGTTGAAAAACCACTTTTCGCACTTGTGTTAGTGTTGAAAAACCACTTTTCGCACTTGTGTTAGTGTTGAAAAACCACTTTTCGCACTTGTGTTGGTGCAGGAAACCACTTTTGCACTTGTATTAGTGTGGAAAAACCACTTTTCGCCCTTGTGTTAGTGTTGAAAAACCACTTTTCGCACTTGTGTTAGTGTTGAAAAACCACTTTTCGTACTTGTGTTAGTGTTGAAAAACCACTTTTGCACTTGTATTTGTGTGGAAAAAACACTTTTTGCACTTGTGATAGTGTTGAAAAACCACTTTTCGCAGTTGTGTTAGTGTTGAAAAACCACTTTTCGCACTTGGGTTAGTGTTGAAAAACCACTTTTCGCACTTGTGTTAGTGTTGAAAAAACACTTTTGCACTTGTATTAGTGTGGAAAAACCACTTTTCGCACTTCTGATAGTGTTGAAGACCCACTTTTCGCACTTGTGTTAGTGTTGAAAAACCACTTTTCGCACTTGTGTTAGTGTTGAAAAACCACTTTTCGCACTTGTGTTCGTGCAGGAAACCACGTTTGCACTTGTATTAGTGTGGAAAAACCACTTTTCGCACTTGAGTTAGTGTTCAAAAACCACTTTTCGCACTTGTGTTAGTGTTGAAAAACCACTTTTCGCACTTGTGTTCGTGCAGGAAACCACGTTTGCACTTGTATTAGTGTGGAAAAACCACTTTTCGCACTTGAGTTAGTGTTGAAAAACCACTTTTCGCACTTATGTTAGTGTTGAAAAACCACTTTTCGCACTTGTGTTAGTGTTTAAAAAACACTTTTCGCACTTGTGTTGGTGCAGGAAACCACTTTTGCACTTGTATTAGTGTGGAAAACCACTTTTCGCACTTGTGTTAGTGTTGAAAAACCACTTTTCGCACGTGTGTTAGTGTGGAAAAACCACTTTTCGCACTTGTGTTGGTGCAGGAAACCACTTTTGCACTTTTATTAGTGTGGAAAAAACACTTTTTGCACTTGTGATAGTGTTGAAAAACCACTTTTCGCACTTGTGTTAGTGTTTAAAAGCCACTTTTCCCACTTGCATTGGTGCAGGAAACCACTTTTGCACTTGTATTAGTGTGGAAAAACCACTTTTCGCACTTGTGTTAGTGTTGAAAAACCACTTTTCGCCCTTGTGTTAGTGTTGAAAAACGACTTTTCGCACTTGTGTTGGTGCAGGAAACCACTTTTGCACTTGTATTAGTGTGGAAAACACCACTTTTTGCACTTGTGTTGGTGCAGGAAACCACTTTTGCACTTGTATTAGTGTGGAAAAAACACTTTTCGCACTTGTGATAGTGCTGAAAACCCACTTTTCGCACATGTGTTAGTGAAGGAAACCACTTTTCGCACTTGTGTTGGTGCAGGAAACCACATTTGCACTTGTATTAGTGTGGAAAAAACACTTTTTGCACTTGTGATAGTGTTGAAAAACCACTTTTCGCACTTGTGTTAGTGTTGAAAAACCACTTTTCGCACTTGTGTTGGTGCAGGAAACCACTTTTGCACTTGTATTAGTGTGGAAAAACCACTTTTCGCACTTGTGTTAGTGTTGAAAAACCACTTTTCGCACTTGTGTTAGTGTTGAAAAACCACTTTTCGCACTTGTGATAGTGCTGAAAACCCACTTTTCGCACATGTGTTAGTGAAGGAAACCACTTTTCGCACTTGTGTTAGTGTTGAAAAACCACTTTTCGCACTTGTGTTGGTGCAGGAAACCACTTTTGCACTTGTATTAGTGTGGAAAAAATACTTTTTGCACTTGTGATAGTGTTGAAAAACCACTTTTGGGACTTGTGTTAGTGTTGAAAATCCAATTTTCGCACTTGTGTTGGTGCAGGAAACCACTTTTGCACTTGTATTAGTGTGGAAAAACCACTTTTCGCACTTGTGTTAGTGTTGAAAAACCACTGTTCGCACTTGTGTTGGTGCAGGAAACCAATTTTGCACTTGTATTAGTGTGGAAAAAACACTTTTTGCACTTGTGATAGTGTTGAAAAACCACTTTTCGCACTTGTGTTCGTGTTGAAAAACCACTTTTCGCACTTGTGTTAGTGTTGAAAAAACACTTTTGCACTTGTATTAGTGTGGAAAAACCACTTTTCGCACTTGTGATAGTTTGAAAACCCACTTTTCGCACATGTGTTAGTGAAGGAAACCACTTTTTGCACTTGTGATAGTGTTGAAAACCCACTTTTTGCACATGTGTTAGTGAAGGAAACCACTTTTTGCACTTGGGTTAGTGTTGAAAAACCACTTTTCGCACTTGTGTTGGTGCAGGAAACCACTTTTGCACTTGTACTAGTGTGGAAAAACCACTTTTTGCACTTGTGATAGTGTTGAAAAACCACTTTTCGCACTTGTGTTAGTGTTGAAAAACCACTTTTCGCACTTGTGTTGGTGCAGGAAACCACTTTTGCACTTGTATTAGTGTGGAAAAAACACTTTTTGCACTTGTGATAGTGTTGAAAAACCACTTTTCGCACTTGTGTTAGTGTTGAAAAATCTCTTTTCGCAGTTGTGTTAGTGTTGAAAAACCACTTTTCGCACTTGTGTTGGTGCAGGAAACCACTTTTGCACTTGTATTAGTGTGGAAAAACCACTTTTCGCACTTGTGTTAGTGTTGAAAAACCACTTTTCGCACTTGTGTTAGTGTTGAAAAACCACTTTTCGCACTTGTGTTGGTGCAGGAAACCACTTTTGCACTTGTATTAGTGTGGAAAAACCACTTTTCGCACTTGTGTTAGTGTTGAAAAACCACTTTTCGCACTTGTGTTAGTGTTGAAAACCCACTTTTCGCACATGTTTTAGTGAAGGAAACCACTTTTCGCACTTGTGTTGGTGCAGGAAACCACTTTTGCACTTGTATTAGTGTGGAAAAAACACTTTTTGCACTTGTGATAGTGTTGAAAACCCACTTTTCGCACTTGTGTTAGTGTTGAAAAACCACTTTTCGCACATGTGTTGGTGCAGGAAACCACTTTTGCACTTGTATTAGTGTGGAAAAACCACTTTTCGCACTTGTGTTAGTGTTGAAAAACCACTTTTCGCACTTGTGTTAGTGTTGAAAAACCACTTTTCGCACTTGTGTTAGTGTTGAAAAACCACTTTTCGCACTTGTGTTGGTGCAGGAAACCACTTTTGCACTTGTATTAGTGTGGAAAAACCACTTTTCGCCCTTGTGTTAGTGTTGAAAAACCACTTTTCGCACTTGTGTTAGTGTTGAAAAACCACTTTTCGTACTTGTGTTAGTGTTGAAAAACCACTTTTGCACTTGTATTTGTGTGGAAAAAACACTTTTTGCACTTGTGATAGTGTTGAAAAACCACTTTTCGCAGTTGTGTTAGTGTTGAAAAACCACTTTTCGCACTTGGGTTAGTGTTGAAAAACCACTTTTCGCACTTGTGTTAGTGTTGAAAAAACACTTTTGCACTTGTATTAGTGTGGAAAAACCACTTTTCGCACTTGTGATAGTGTTGAAGACCCACTTTTCGCACTTGTGTTAGTGTTGAAAAACCACTTTTCGCACTTGTGTTAGTGTTGAAAAACCACTTTTCGCACTTGTGTTCGTGCAGGAAACCACGTTTGCACTTGTATTAGTGTGGAAAAACCACTTTTCGCACTTGAGTTAGTGTTGAAAAACCACTTTTCGCACTTGTGTTAGTGTTGAAAAACCACTTTTCGCACTTGTGTTCGTGCAGGAAACCACGTTTGCACTTGTATTATTGTGGAAAACCACTTTTCGCACTTGAGTTAGTGTTGAAAAACCACTTTTCGCACTTATGTTAGTGTTGAAAAACCACTTTTCGCACTTGTGTTAGTGTTTAAAAACCACTTTTCGCACTTGTGTTGGTGCAGGAAACCACTTTTGCACTTGTATTAGTGTGGAAAACCACTTTTCGCACTTGTGTTAGTGTTGAAAAACCACTTTTCGCACGTGTGTTAGTGTGGAAAAATCCACTTTTCGCACTTGTGTTGGTGCAGGAAACCACTTTTGCACTTTTATTAGTGTGGAAAAAACACTTTTTGCACTTGTGATAGTGTTGAAAAACCACTTTTTGCACTTGTGTTAGTGTTGAAAAGCCACTTTTCCCACTTGCATTGGTGCAGGAAACCACTTTTGCACTTGTATTAGTGTGGAAAAACCACTTTTCGCACTTGTGTTAGTGTTGAAAAACCACTTTTCGCCCTTGTGTTAGTGTTGAAAAACGACTTTTCGCACTTGTGTTGGTGCAGGAAACCACTTTTGCACTTGTATTAGTGTGGAAAACACCACTTTTTGCACTTGTGTTGGTGCAGGAAACCACTTTTGCACTTGTATTAGTGTGGAAAAAACACTTTTCGCACTTGTGATAGTGCTGAAAACCCACTTTTCGCACATGTGTTAGTGAAGGAAACCACTTTTCGCACTTGTGTTGGTGCAGGAAACCACATTTGCACTTGTATTAGTGTGGAAAAAACACTTTTTGCACTTGTGATAGTGTTGAAAAACCACTTTTCGCACTTGTGTTAGTGTTGAAAAACCACTTTTCGCACTTGTGTTGGTGCAGGAAACCACTTTTGCACTTGTATTAGTGTGGAAAAACCACTTTTCGCACTTGTGTTAGTGTTGAAAAACCACTTTTCGCACTTGTGTTAGTGTTGAAAAACCACTTTTCGCACTTGTGATAGTGCTGAAAACCCACTTTTCGCACATGTGTTAGTGAAGGAAACCACTTTTCGCACTTGTGTTAGTGTTGAAAAACCACTTTTCGCACTTGTGTTGGTGCAGGAAACCACTTTTGCACTTGTATTAGTGTGGAAAAAATACTTTTTGCACTTGTGATAGTGTTGAAAAACCACTTTTCAGACTTGTGTTAGTGTTGAAAATCCAATTTTCGCACTTGTGTTGGTGCAGGAAACCACTTTTGCACTTGTATTAGTGTGGAAAAACCACTTTTCGCACTTGTGTTAGTGTTGAAAAACCACTGTTCGCACTTGTGTTGGTGCAGGAAACCAATTTTGCACTTATATTAGTGTGGAAAAAACACTTTTTGCACTTGTGATAGTGTTGACAAACCACTTTTCGCACTTGTGTTCGTGTTGAAAAACCACTTTTCGCACTTGTGTTAGTGTTGAAAAAACACTTTTGCACTTGTATTAGTGTGGAAAAACCACTTTTCGCACTTGTGATAGTTTGAAAACCCACTTTTCGCACATGTGTTAGTGAAGGAAACCACTTTTTGCACTTGTGATAGTGTTGAAAACCCACTTTTTGCACATGTGTTAGTGAAGGAAACCACTTTTTGCACTTGGGTTAGTGTTGAAAAACCACTTTTCGCACTTGTGTTGGTGCAGGAAACCACTTTTGCACTTGTACTAGTGTGGAAAAACCACTTTTTGCACTTGTGATAGTGTTGAAAAACCACTTTTCGCACTTGTGTTAGTGTTGAAAAACCACTTTTCGCACTTGTGTTGGTGCAGGAAACCACTTTTGCACTTGTATTAGTGTGGAAAAAACACTTTTTGCACTTGTGATAGTGTTGAAAAACCACTTTTCGTACTTGTGTTAGTGTTGAAAAATCTCTTTTCGCAGTTGTGTTAGTGTTGAAAAACCACTTTTCGCACTTGTGTTGGTGCAGGAAACCACTTTTGCACTTGTATTAGTGTGGAAAAACCACTTTTCGCACTTGTGTTAGTGTTGAAAAACCACTTTTCGCACTTGTGTTAGTGTTGAAAAACCACTTTTCGCACTTGTGTTGGTGCAGGAAACCACTTTTGCACTTGTATTAGTGTGGAAAAACCACTTTTCGCACTTGTGTTAGTGTTGAAAAACCACTTTTCGCACTTGTGTTAGTGTTGAAAACCCACTTTTCGCACATGTTTTAGTGAAGGAAACCACTTTTCGCACTTGTGTTGGTGCAGGAAACCACTTTTGCACTTGTATTAGTGTGGAAAAAACACTTTTTGCACTTGTGATAGTGTTGAAAACCCACTTTTCGCACTTGTGTTAGTGTTGAAAAACCACTTTTCGCACATGTGTTGGTGCAGGAAACCACTTTTGCACTTGTATTAGTGTGGAAAAACCACTTTTCGCACTTGTGTTAGTGTTGAAAAACCACTTTTCGCACTTGTGTTAGTGTTGAAAAACCACTTTTCGCACTTGTGTTAGTGTTGAAAAACCACTTTTCGCACTTGTGTTGGTGCAGGAAACCACTTTTGCACTTGTATTAGTGTGGAAAAACCACTTTTCGCCCTTGTGTTAGTGTTGAAAAACCACTTTTCGCACTTGTGTTAGTGTTGAAAAACCACTTTTCGCACTTGTGTTGGTGCAGGAAACCACTTTTGCACTTGTATTAGTGTGGAAAAACCACTTTTCGCACTTGTGTTAGTGTTGAAAAACCACTTTTCGCACTTGTGTTAGTGTTGAAAACCCACTTTTCGCACATGTTTTAGTGAAGGAAACCACTTTTCGCACTTGTGTTGGTGCAGGAAACCACTTTTGCACTTGTATTAGTGTGGAAAAAACACTTTTTGCACTTGTGATAGTGTTGAAAAACCACTTTTCGGACTTGTGTTAGTGTTGAAAATCCAATTTTCGCACTTGTGTTGGTGCAGGAAACCACTTTTGCACTTGTATTAGTGTGGAAAAAACACTTTTTGCACTTGTGATAGTGTTGAAAAACCACTTTTCGCACTTGTGTTCGTGTTGAAAAACCACTTTTCGCACTTGTGTTAGTGTTGAAAAAACACTTTTGCACTTGTATTAGTGTGGCAAAACCACTTTTCGCACTTGTGATAGTGTTGAAGACCCACTTTTCGCACTTGTGTTAGTGTTGAAAAACCACTTTTCGCACTTGTGTTAGTGTTGAAAAACCACTTTTCGCACTTGTGTTCATGCAGGAAACCACGTTTGCACTTGTATTAGTGTGGAAAAACCACTTTTCGCACTTGAGTTAGTGTTGAAAAACCACTTTTCGCACTTGTGTTAGTGTTGAAAAACCACTTTTCGCACTTGTGTTCGTGCAGGAAACCACGTTTGCACTTGTATTAGTGTGGAAAAACCACTTTTCGCACTTGAGTTAGTGTTGAAAAACCACTTTTCGCACTTATGTTAGTGTTGAAAAACCACTTTTCGCACTTGTGTTAGTGTTGAAAAACCACTTTTCGCACTTGTGTTGGTGCAGGAAACCACTTTTGCACTTGTATTAGTGTGGAAAACCACTTTTCGCACTTGTGTTAGTGTTGAAAAACCACTTTTCGCACGTGTGTTAGTGTGGAAAAACCACTTTTCGCACTTGTGTTGGTGCAGGAAACCACTTTTGCACTTTTATTAGTGTGGAAAAAACACTTTTTGCACTTGTGATAGTGTTGAAAAACCACTTTTCGCACTTGTGTTAGTGTTGAACAGCCACTTTTCCCACTTGCATTGGTGCAGGAAACCACTTTTGCACTTGTATTAGTGTGGAAAAACCACTTTTCGCACTTGTGTTAGTGTTGAAAAACCACTTTTCGCACTTGTGTTAGTGTTGAAAAACCACTTTTCGCACTTGTGTTGGTGCAGGAAACCACTTTTGCATTTGTACTAGTGTGGAAAACACCACTTTTTGCACTTGTGTTGGTGCAGGAAACCACTTTTGCACTTGTATTAGTGTGGAAAAACACTTTTCGCACTTGTGATAGTGCTGAAAACCCACTTTTCGCACATGTGTTAGTGAAGGAAACCACTTTTCGCACTTGTGTTGGTGCAGGAAACCACATTTGCACTTGTATTAGTGTGGAAAAAACACTTTTTGCACTTGTGATAGTGTTGAAAAACCACTTTTCGCACTTGTGTTAGTGTTGAAAAACCACTTTTCGCACTTGTGTTGGTGCAGGAAACCACTTTTGCACTTGTATTAGTGTGGAAAAACCACTTTTCGCACTTGTGTTAGTGTTGAAAAACCACTTTTCGCACTTGTGTTAGTGTTGAAAAACCACTTTTCGCACTTGTGTTAGTGTTGAAAAACCACTTTTCGCACTTGTGTTGGTGCAGGAAACCACTTTTGCACTTATATTAGTGTGGAAAAACCACTTTTTGCCCTTGTGTTAGTGTTGAAAAACCACTTTTCGCACTTGTGTTAGTGTTGAAAACCACTTTTCGCACTTGTGTTGGTGCAGGAAACCACTTTTGCACTTGTATTAGTGTGGAAAAAATACTTTTTGCACTTGTGATAGTGTTGAAAAACCACTTTTCGGACTTGTGTTAGTGTTGAAAATCCAATTTTCGCACTTGTGTTGGTGCAGGAAACCACTTTTGCACTTGTATTAGTGTGGAAAAACCACTTTTCGCACTTGTGTTAGTGTTGAAAAACCACTGTTCGCACTTGTGTTGGTGCAGGAAACCAATTTTGCACTTGTATTAGTGTGGAAAAAACAATTTTTGCACTTGTGATAGTGTTGAAAAACCACTTTTCGCACTTGTGTTCGTGTTGAAAAACCACTTTTCGCACTTGTGTTAGTGTTGAAAAAACACTTTTGCACTTGTATTAGTGTGGAAAAACCACTTTTCGCACTTGTGATAGTTTGAAAACCCACTTTTCGCACATGTGTTAGTGAAGGAAACCACTTTTTGCACTTGTGATAGTGTTGAAAACCCACTTTTTGCACATGTGTTAGTGAAGGAAACCACTTTTTGCACTTGGGTTAGTGTTGAAAAACCACTTTTCGCACTTGTGTTGGTGCAGGAAACCACTTTTGCACTTGTATTAGTGTGGAAAAACCACTTTTTGCACTTGTGATAGTGTTGAAAAACCACTTTTCGCACTTGTGTTAGTGTTGAAAAACCACTTTTCGCACTTGTGTTGGTGCAGGAAACCACTTTTGCACTTGTATTAGTGTGGAAAAAACACTTTTTGCACTTGTGATAGTGTTGAAAAACCACTTTTCGCACTTGTGTTAGTGTTGAAAAATCTCTTTTCGCAGTTGTGTTAGTGTTGAAAAACCACTTTTCGCACTTGTGTTGGTGCAGGAAACCACTTTTGCACTTGTATTAGTGTGGAAAAACCACTTTTCGCACTTGTGTTAGTGTTGAAAAACCACTTTTCGCACTTGTGTTAGTGTTGAAAAACCACTTTTCGCACTTGTGTTGGTGCAGGAAACCACTTTTGCACTTGTATTAGTGTGGAAAAACCACTTTTCGCACTTGTGTTAGTGTTGAAAAACCACTTTTCGCACTTGTGTTAGTGTTGAAAACCCACTTTTCGCACATGTTTTAGTGAAGGAAACCACTTTTCGCACTTGTGTTGGTGCAGGAAACCACTTTTGCACTTGTATTAGTGTGGAAAAAACACTTTTTGCACTTGTGATAGTGTTGAAAACCCACTTTTCGCACTTGTGTTAGTGTTGAAAAACCACTTTTCGCACATGTGTTGGTGCAGGAAACCACTTTTGCACTTGTATTAGTGTGGAAAAACCACTTTTCGCACTTGTGTTAGTGTTGAAAAACCACTTTTCGCACTTGTGTTAGTGTTGAAAAACCACTTTTCGCACTTGTGTTAGTGTTGAAAAACCACTTTTCGCACTTGTGTTGGTGCAGGAAACCACTTTTGCACTTGTATTAGTGTGGAAAAACCACTTTTCGCCCTTGTGTTAGTGTTGAAAAACCACTTTTCGCACTTGTGTTAGTGTTGAAAAACCACTTTTCGTACTTGTGTTAGTGTTGAAAAACCACTTTTGCACTTGTATTTGTGTGGAAAAAACACTTTTTGCACTTGTGATAGTGTTGAAAAACCACTTTTCGCAGTTGTGTTAGTGTTGAAAAACCACTTTTCGCACTTGGGTTAGTGTTGAAAAACCACTTTTCGCACTTGTGTTAGTGTTGAAAAAACACTTTTGCACTTGTATTAGTGTGGAAAAACCACTTTTCGCACTTCTGATAGTGTTGAAGACCCACTTTTCGCACTTGTGTTAGTGTTGAAAAACCACTTTTCGCACTTGTGTTAGTGTTGAAAAACCACTTTTCGCACTTGTGTTCGTGCAGGAAACCACGTTTGCACTTGTATTAGTGTGGAAAAACCACTTTTCGCACTTGAGTTAGTGTTCAAAAACCACTTTTCGCACTTGTGTTAGTGTTGAAAAACCACTTTTCGCACTTGTGTTCGTGCAGGAAACCACGTTTGCACTTGTATTAGTGTGGAAAAACCACTTTTCGCACTTGAGTTAGTGTTGAAAAACCACTTTTCGCACTTATGTTAGTGTTGAAAAACCACTTTTCGCACTTGTGTTAGTGTTTAAAAACCACTTTTCGCACTTGTGTTGGTGCAGGAAACCACTTTTGCACTTGTATTAGTGTGGAAAACCACTTTTCGCACTTGTGTTAGTGTTGAAAAACCACTTTTCGCACGTGTGTTAGTGTGGAAAAACCACTTTTCGCACTTGTGTTGGTGCAGGAAACCACTTTTGCACTTTTATTAGTGTGGAAAAAACACTTTTTGCACTTGTGATAGTGTTGAAAAACCACTTTTCGCACTTGTGTTAGTGTTGAAAAGCCACTTTTCCCACTTGCATTGGTGCAGGAAACCACTTTTGCACTTGTATTAGTGTGGAAAAACCACTTTTCGCACTTGTGTTAGTGTTGAAAAACCACTTTTCGCCCTTGTGTTAGTGTTGAAAAACGACTTTTCGCACTTGTGTTGGTGCAGGAAACCACTTTTGCACTTGTATTAGTGTGGAAAACACCACTTTTTGCACTTGTGTTGGTGCAGGAAACCACTTTTGCACTTGTATTAGTGTGGAAAAAACACTTTTCGCACTTGTGATAGTGCTGAAAACCCACTTTTCGCACATGTGTTAGTGAAGGAAACCACTTTTCGCACTTGTGTTGGTGCAGGAAACCACATTTGCACTTGTATTAGTGTGGAAAAAACACTTTTTGCACTTGTGATAGTGTTGAAAAACCACTTTTCGCACTTGTGTTAGTGTTGAAAAACCACTTTTCGCACTTGTGTTGGTGCAGGAAACCACTTTTGCACTTGTATTAGTGTGGAAAAACCACTTTTCGCACTTGTGTTAGTGTTGAAAAACCACTTTTCGCACTTGTGTTAGTGTTGAAAAACCACTTTTCGCACTTGTGATAGTGCTGAAAACCCACTTTTCGCACATGTGTTAGTGAAGGAAACCACTTTTCGCACTTGTGTTAGTGTTGAAAAACCACTTTTCGCACTTGTGTTGGTGCAGGAAACCACTTTTGCACTTGTATTAGTGTGGAAAAAATACTTTTTGCACTTGTGATATTGTTGAAAAACCACTTTTGGGACTTGTGTTAGTGTTGAAAATCCAATTTTCGCACTTGTGTTGGTGCAGGAAACCACTTTTGCACTTGTATTAGTGTGGAAAAACCACTTTTCGCACTTGTGTTAGTGTTGAAAAACCACTGTTCGCACTTGTGTTGGTGCAGGAAACCAATTTTGCACTTGTATTAGTGTGGAAAAAACACTTTTTGCACTTGTGATAGTGTTGAAAAACCACTTTTCGCACTTGTGTTCGTGTTGAAAAACCACTTTTCGCACTTGTGTTAGTGTTGAAAAAACACTTTTGCACTTGTATTAGTGTGGAAAAACCACTTTTCGCACTTGTGATAGTTTGAAAACCCACTTTTCGCACATGTGTTAGTGAAGGAAACCACTTTTTGCACTTGTGATAGTGTTGAAAACCCACTTTTTGCACATGTGTTAGTGAAGGAAACCACTTTTTGCACTTGGGTTAGTGTTGAAAAACCACTTTTCGCACTTGTGTTGGTGCAGGAAACCACTTTTGCACTTGTACTAGTGTGGAAAAACCACTTTTTGCACTTGTGATAGTGTTGAAAAACCACTTTTCGCACTTGTGTTAGTGTTGAAAAACCACTTTTCGCACTTGTGTTGGTGCAGGAAACCACTTTTGCACTTGTATTAGTGTGGAAAAAACACTTTTTGCACTTGTGATAGTGTTGAAAAACCACTTTTCGCACTTGTGTTAGTGTTGAAAAATCTCTTTTCGCAGTTGTGTTAGTGTTGAAAAACCACTTTTCGCACTTGTGTTGGTGCAGGAAACCACTTTTGCACTTGTATTAGTGTGGAAAAACCACTTTTCGCACTTGTGTTAGTGTTGAAAAACCACTTTTCGCACTTGTGTTAGTGTTGAAAAACCACTTTTCGCACTTGTGTTGGTGCAGGAAACCACTTTTGCACTTGTATTAGTGTGGAAAAACCACTTTTCGCACTTGTGTTAGTGTTGAAAAACCACTTTTCGCACTTGTGTTAGTGTTGAAAACCCACTTTTCGCACATGTTTTAGTGAAGGAAACCACTTTTCGCACTTGTGTTGGTGCAGGAAACCACTTTTGCACTTGTATTAGTGTGGAAAAAACACTTTTTGCACTTGTGATAGTGTTGAAAACCCACTTTTCGCACTTGTGTTAGTGTTGAAAAACCACTTTTCGCACATGTGTTGGTGCAGGAAACCACTTTTGCACTTGTATTAGTGTGGAAAAACCACTTTTCGCACTTGTGTTAGGGTTGAAAAACCACTTTTCGCACTTGTGTTAGTGTTGAAAAACCACTTTTCGCACTTGTGTTAGTGTTGAAAAACCACTTTTCGCACTTGTGTTAGTGTTGAAAAACCACTTTTCGCACTTGTGTTGGTGCAGGAAACCACTTTTGCACTTGTATTAGTGTGGAAAAAACACTTTTTGCACTTGTGATAGTGTTGAAAAACCACTTTTCGCACTTGTGTTAGTGTTGAAAAATCTCTTTTCGCAGTTGTGTTAGTGTTGAAAAACCACTTTTCGCACTTGTGTTGGTGCAGGAAACCACTTTTGCACTTGTATTAGTGTGGAAAAACCACTTTTCGCACTTGTGTTAGTGTTGAAAAACCACTTTTCGCACTTGTGTTAGTGTTGAAAAACCACTTTTCGCACTTGTGTTGGTGCAGGAAACCACTTTTGCACTTGTATTAGTGTGGAAAAACCACTTTTCGCACTTGTGTTAGTGTTGAAAAACCACTTTTCGCACTTGTGTTAGTGTTGAAAACCCACTTTTCGCACATGTTTTAGTGAAGGAAACCACTTTTCGCACTTGTGTTGGTGCAGGAAACCACTTTTGCACTTGTATTAGTGTGGAAAAAACACTTTTTGCACTTGTGATAGTGTTGAAAACCCACTTTTCGCACTTGTGTTAGTGTTGAAAAACCACTTTTCGCACATGTGTTGGTGCAGGAAACCACTTTTGCACTTGTATTAGTGTGGAAAAACCACTTTTCGCACTTGTGTTAGTGTTGAAAAACCACTTTTCGCACTTGTGTTAGTGTTGAAAAACCACTTTTCGCACTTGTGTTAGTGTTGAAAAACCACTTTTCGCACTTGTGTTGGTGCAGGAAACCACTTTTGCACTTGTATTAGTGTGGAAAAACCACTTTTCGCCCTTGTGTTAGTGTTGAAAAACCACTTTTCGCACTTGTGTTAGTGTTGAAAAACCACTTTTCGCACTTGTGTTGGTGCAGGAAACCACTTTTGCACTTGTATTAGTGTGGAAAAACCACTTTTCGCACTTGTGTTAGTGTTGAAAAACCACTTTTCGCACTTGTGTTAGTGTTGAAAACCCACTTTTCGCACATGTTTTAGTGAAGGAAACCACTTTTCGCACTTGTGTTGGTGCAGGAAACCACTTTTGCACTTGTATTAGTGTGGAAAAAACACTTTTTGCACTTGTGATAGTGTTGAAAAACCACTTTTCGGACTTGTGTTAGTGTTGAAAATCCAATTTTCGCACTTGTGTTGGTGCAGGAAACCACTTTTGCACTTGTATTAGTGTGGAAAAAACACTTTTTGCACTTGTGATAGTGTTGAAAAACCACTTTTCGCACTTGTGTTCGTGTTGAAAAACCACTTTTCGCACTTGTGTTAGTGTTGAAAAAACACTTTTGCACTTGTATTAGTGTGGCAAAACCACTTTTCGCACTTGTGATAGTGTTGAAGACCCACTTTTCGCACTTGTGTTAGTGTTGAAAAACCACTTTTCGCACTTGTGTTAGTGTTGAAAAACCACTTTTCGCACTTGTGTTCATGCAGGAAACCACGTTTGCACTTGTATTAGTGTGGAAAAACCACTTTTCGCACTTGAGTTAGTGTTGAAAAACCACTTTTCGCACTTGTGTTAGTGTTGAAAAACCACTTTTCGCACTTGTGTTCGTGCAGGAAACCACGTTTGCACTTGTATTAGTGTGGAAAAACCACTTTTCGCACTTGAGTTAGTGTTGAAAAACCACTTTTCGCACTTATGTTAGTGTTGAAAAACCACTTTTCGCACTTGTGTTAGTGTTGAAAAACCACTTTTCGCACTTGTGTTGGTGCAGGAAACCACTTTTGCACTTGTATTAGTGTGGAAAACCACTTTTCGCACTTGTGTTAGTGTTGAAAAACCACTTTTCGCACGTGTGTTAGTGTGGAAAAACCACTTTTCGCACTTGTGTTGGTGCAGGAAACCACTTTTGCACTTTTATTAGTGTGGAAAAAACACTTTTTGCACTTGTGATAGTGTTGAAAAACCACTTTTCGCACTTGTGTTAGTGTTGAACAGCCACTTTTCCCACTTGCATTGGTGCAGGAAACCACTTTTGCACTTGTATTAGTGTGGAAAAACCACTTTTCGCACTTGTGTTAGTGTTGAAAAACCACTTTTCGCACTTGTGTTAGTGTTGAAAAACCACTTTTCGCACTTGTGTTGGTGCAGGAAACCACTTTTGCATTTGTACTAGTGTGGAAAACACCACTTTTTGCACTTGTGTTGGTGCAGGAAACCACTTTTGCACTTGTATTAGTGTGGAAAAACACTTTTCGCACTTGTGATAGTGCTGAAAACCCACTTTTCGCACATGTGTTAGTGAAGGAAACCACTTTTCGCACTTGTGTTGGTGCAGGAAACCACATTTGCACTTGTATTAGTGTGGAAAAAACACTTTTTGCACTTGTGATAGTGTTGAAAAACCACTTTTCGCACTTGTGTTAGTGTTGAAAAACCACTTTTCGCACTTGTGTTGGTGCAGGAAACCACTTTTGCACTTGTATTAGTGTGGAAAAACCACTTTTCGCACTTGTGTTAGTGTTGAAAAACCACTTTTCGCACTTGTGTTAGTGTTGAAAAACCACTTTTCGCACTTGTGTTAGTGTTGAAAAACCACTTTTCGCACTTGTGTTGGTGCAGGAAACCACTTTTGCACTTATATTAGTGTGGAAAAACCACTTTTTGCCCTTGTGTTAGTGTTGAAAAACCACTTTTCGCACTTGTGTTAGTGTTGAAAACCACTTTTCGCACTTGTGTTGGTGCAGGAAACCACTTTTGCACTTGTATTAGTGTGGAAAAAATACTTTTTGCACTTGTGATAGTGTTGAAAAACCACTTTTCGGACTTGTGTTAGTGTTGAAAATCCAATTTTCGCACTTGTGTTGGTGCAGGAAACCACTTTTGCACTTGTATTAGTGTGGAAAAACCACTTTTCGCACTTGTGTTAGTGTTGAAAAACCACTGTTCGCACTTGTGTTGGTGCAGGAAACCAATTTTGCACTTGTATTAGTGTGGAAAAAACAATTTTTGCACTTGTGATAGTGTTGAAAAACCACTTTTCGCACTTGTGTTCGTGTTGAAAAACCACTTTTCGCACTTGTGTTAGTGTTGAAAAAACACTTTTGCACTTGTATTAGTGTGGAAAAACCACTTTTCGCACTTGTGATAGTTTGAAAACCCACTTTTCGCATATGTGTTAGTGAAGGAAACCACTTTTTGCACTTGTGATAGTGTTGAAAACCCACTTTTTGCACATGTGTTAGTGAAGGAAACCACTTTTTGCACTTGGGTTAGTGTTGAAAAACCACTTTTCGCACTTGTGTTGGTGCAGGAAACCACTTTTGCACTTGTATTAGTGTGGAAAAACCACTTTTTGCACTTGTGATAGTGTTGAAAAACCACTTTTCGCACTTGTGTTAGTGTTGAAAAACCACTTTTCGCACTTGTGTTGGTGCAGGAAACCACTTTTGCACTTGTATTAGTGTGGAAAAAACACTTTTTGCACTTGTGATAGTGTTGAAAAACCACTTTTCGCACTTGTGTTAGTGTTGAAAAATCTCTTTTCGCAGTTGTGTTAGTGTTGAAAAACCACTTTTCGCACTTGTGTTGGTGCAGGAAACCACTTTTGCACTTGTATTAGTGTGGAAAAACCACTTTTCGCACTTGTGTTAGTGTTGAAAAACCACTTTTCGCACTTGTGTTAGTGTTGAAAAACCACTTTTCGCACTTGTGTTGGTGCAGGAAACCACTTTTGCACTTGTATTAGTGTGGAAAAACCACTTTTCGCACTTGTGTTAGTGTTGAAAAACCACTTTTCGCACTTGTGTTAGTGTTGAAAACCCACTTTTCGCACATGTTTTAGTGAAGGAAACCACTTTTCGCACTTGTGTTGGTGCAGGAAACCACTTTTGCACTTGTATTAGTGTGGAAAAAACACTTTTTGCACTTGTGATAGTGTTGAAAACCCACTTTTCGCACTTGTGTTAGTGTTGAAAAACCACTTTTCGCACATGTGTTGGTGCAGGAAACCACTTTTGCACTTGTATTAGTGTGGAAAAACCACTTTTCGCACTTGTGTTAGTGTTGAAAAACCACTTTTCGCACTTGTGTTAGTGTTGAAAAACCACTTTTCGCACTTGTGTTAGTGTTGAAAAACCACTTTTCGCACTTGTGTTGGTGCAGGAAACCACTTTTGCACTTGTATTAGTGTGGAAAAACCACTTTTCGCCCTTGTGTTAGTGTTGAAAAACCACTTTTCGCACTTGTGTTAGTGTTGAAAAACCACTTTTCGTACTTGTGTTAGTGTTGAAAAACCACTTTTGCACTTGTATTTGTGTGGAAAAAACACTTTTTGCACTTGTGATAGTGTTGAAAAACCACTTTTCGCAGTTGTGTTAGTGTTGAAAAACCACTTTTCGCACTTGGGTTAGTGTTGAAAAACCACTTTTCGCACTTGTGTTAGTGTTGAAAAAACACTTTTGCACTTGTATTAGTGTGGAAAAACCACTTTTCGCACTTCTGATAGTGTTGAAGACCCACTTTTCGCACTTGTGTTAGTGTTGAAAAACCACTTTTCGCACTTGTGTTAGTGTTGAAAAACCACTTTTCGCACTTGTGTTCGTGCAGGAAACCACGTTTGCACTTGTATTAGTGTGGAAAAACCACTTTTCGCACTTGAGTTAGTGTTCAAAAACCACTTTTCGCACTTGTGTTAGTGTTGAAAAACCACTTTTCGCACTTGTGTTCGTGCAGGAAACCACGTTTGCACTTGTATTAGTGTGGAAAAACCACTTTTCGCACTTGAGTTAGTGTTGAAAAACCACTTTTCGCACTTATGTTAGTGTTGAAAAACCACTTTTCGCACTTGTGTTAGTGTTTAAAAACCACTTTTCGCACTTGTGTTGGTGCAGGAAACCACTTTTGCACTTGTATTAGTGTGGAAAACCACTTTTCGCACTTGTGTTAGTGTTGAAAAACCACTTTTCGCACGTGTGTTAGTGTGGAAAAACCACTTTTCGCACTTGTGTTGGTGCAGGAAACCACTTTTGCACTTTTATTAGTGTGGAAAAAACACTTTTTGCACTTGTGATAGTGTTGAAAAACCACTTTTCGCACTTGTGTTAGTGTTGAAAAGCCACTTTTCCCACTTGCATTGGTGCAGGAAACCACTTTTGCACTTGTATTAGTGTGGAAAAACCACTTTTCGCACTTGTGTTAGTGTTGAAAAACCACTTTTCGCCCTTGTGTTAGTGTTGAAAAACGACTTTTCGCACTTGTGTTGGTGCAGGAAACCACTTTTGCACTTGTATTAGTGTGGAAAACACCACTTTTTGCACTTGTGTTGGTGCAGGAAACCACTTTTGCACTTGTATTAGTGTGGAAAAAACACTTTTCGCACTTGTGATAGTGCTGAAAACCCACTTTTCGCACATGTGTTAGTGAAGGAAACCACTTTTCGCACTTGTGTTGGTGCAGGAAACCACATTTGCACTTGTATTAGTGTGGAAAAAACACTTTTTGCACTTGTGATAGTGTTGAAAAACCACTTTTCGCACTTGTGTTAGTGTTGAAAAACCACTTTTCGCACTTGTGTTGGTGCAGGAAACCACTTTTGCACTTGTATTAGTGTGGAAAAACCACTTTTCGCACTTGTGTTAGTGTTGAAAAACCACTTTTCGCACTTGTGTTAGTGTTGAAAAACCACTTTTCGCACTTGTGATAGTGCTGAAAACCCACTTTTCGCACATGTGTTAGTGAAGGAAACCACTTTTCGCACTTGTGTTAGTGTTGAAAAACCACTTTTCGCACTTGTGTTGGTGCAGGAAACCACTTTTGCACTTGTATTAGTGTGGAAAAAATACTTTTTGCACTTGTGATATTGTTGAAAAACCACTTTTGGGACTTGTGTTAGTGTTGAAAATCCAATTTTCGCACTTGTGTTGGTGCAGGAAACCACTTTTGCACTTGTATTAGTGTGGAAAAACCACTTTTCGCACTTGTGTTAGTGTTGAAAAACCACTGTTCGCACTTGTGTTGGTGCAGGAAACCAATTTTGCACTTGTATTAGTGTGGAAAAAACACTTTTTGCACTTGTGATAGTGTTGAAAAACCACTTTTCGCACTTGTGTTCGTGTTGAAAAACCACTTTTCGCACTTGTGTTAGTGTTGAAAAAACACTTTTGCACTTGTATTAGTGTGGAAAAACCACTTTTCGCACTTGTGATAGTTTGAAAACCCACTTTTCGCACATGTGTTAGTGAAGGAAACCACTTTTTGCACTTGTGATAGTGTTGAAAACCCACTTTTTGCACATGTGTTAGTGAAGGAAACCACTTTTTGCACTTGGGTTAGTGTTGAAAAACCACTTTTCGCACTTGTGTTGGTGCAGGAAACCACTTTTGCACTTGTACTAGTGTGGAAAAACCACTTTTTGCACTTGTGATAGTGTTGAAAAACCACTTTTCGCACTTGTGTTAGTGTTGAAAAACCACTTTTCGCACTTGTGTTGGTGCAGGAAACCACTTTTGCACTTGTATTAGTGTGGAAAAAACACTTTTTGCACTTGTGATAGTGTTGAAAAACCACTTTTCGCACTTGTGTTAGTGTTGAAAAATCTCTTTTCGCAGTTGTGTTAGTGTTGAAAAACCACTTTTCGCACTTGTGTTGGTGCAGGAAACCACTTTTGCACTTGTATTAGTGTGGAAAAACCACTTTTCGCACTTGTGTTAGTGTTGAAAAACCACTTTTCGCACTTGTGTTAGTGTTGAAAAACCACTTTTCGCACTTGTGTTGGTGCAGGAAACCACTTTTGCACTTGTATTAGTGTGGAAAAACCACTTTTCGCACTTGTGTTAGTGTTGAAAAACCACTTTTCGCACTTGTGTTAGTGTTGAAAACCCACTTTTCGCACATGTTTTAGTGAAGGAAACCACTTTTCGCACTTGTGTTGGTGCAGGAAACCACTTTTGCACTTGTATTAGTGTGGAAAAAACACTTTTTGCACTTGTGATAGTGTTGAAAACCCACTTTTCGCACTTGTGTTAGTGTTGAAAAACCACTTTTCGCACATGTGTTGGTGCAGGAAACCACTTTTGCACTTGTATTAGTGTGGAAAAACCACTTTTCGCACTTGTGTTAGGGTTGAAAAACCACTTTTCGCACTTGTGTTAGTGTTGAAAAACCACTTTTCGCACTTGTGTTAGTGTTGAAAAACCACTTTTCGCACTTGTGTTAGTGTTGAAAAACCACTTTTCGCACTTGTGTTGGTGCAGGAAACCACTTTTGCACTTGTATTAGTGTGGAAAAAACACTTTTTGCACTTGTGATAGTGTTGAAAAACCACTTTTCGCACTTGTGTTAGTGTTGAAAAATCTCTTTTCGCAGTTGTGTTAGTGTTGAAAAACCACTTTTCGCACTTGTGTTGGTGCAGGAAACCACTTTTGCACTTGTATTAGTGTGGAAAAACCACTTTTCGCACTTGTGTTAGTGTTGAAAAACCACTTTTCGCACTTGTGTTAGTGTTGAAAAACCACTTTTCGCACTTGTGTTGGTGCAGGAAACCACTTTTGCACTTGTATTAGTGTGGAAAAACCACTTTTCGCACTTGTGTTAGTGTTGAAAAACCACTTTTCGCACTTGTGTTAGTGTTGAAAACCCACTTTTCGCACATGTTTTAGTGAAGGAAACCACTTTTCGCACTTGTGTTGGTGCAGGAAACCACTTTTGCACTTGTATTAGTGTGGAAAAAACACTTTTTGCACTTGTGATAGTGTTGAAAACCCACTTTTCGCACTTGTGTTAGTGTTGAAAAACCACTTTTCGCACATGTGTTGGTGCAGGAAACCACTTTTGCACTTGTATTAGTGTGGAAAAACCACTTTTCGCACTTGTGTTAGTGTTGAAAAACCACTTTTCGCACTTGTGTTAGTGTTGAAAAACCACTTTTCGCACTTGTGTTAGTGTTGAAAAACCACTTTTCGCACTTGTGTTGGTGCAGGAAACCACTTTTGCACTTGTATTAGTGTGGAAAAACCACTTTTCGCCCTTGTGTTAGTGTTGAAAAACCACTTTTCGCACTTGTGTTAGTGTTGAAAAACCACTTTTCGTACTTGTGTTAGTGTTGAAAAACCACTTTTGCACTTGTATTTGTGTGGAAAAAACACTTTTTGCACTTGTGATAGTGTTGAAAAACCACTTTTCGCAGTTGTGTTAGTGTTGAAAAACCACTTTTCGCACTTGGGTTAGTGTTGAAAAACCACTTTTCGCACTTGTGTTAGTGTTGAAAAAACACTTTTGCACTTGTATTAGTGTGGAAAAACCACTTTTCGCACTTCTGATAGTGTTGAAGACCCACTTTTCGCACTTGTGTTAGTGTTGAAAAACCACTTTTCGCACTTGTGTTAGTGTTGAAAAACCACTTTTCGCACTTGTGTTCGTGCAGGAAACCACGTTTGCACTTGTATTAGTGTGGAAAAACCACTTTTCGCACTTGAGTTAGTGTTCAAAAACCACTTTTCGCACTTGTGTTAGTGTTGAAAAACCACTTTTCGCACTTGTGTTCGTGCAGGAAACCACGTTTGCACTTGTATTAGTGTGGAAAAACCACTTTTCGCACTTGAGTTAGTGTTGAAAAACCACTTTTCGCACTTATGTTAGTGTTGAAAAACCACTTTTCGCACTTGTGTTAGTGTTTAAAAACCACTTTTCGCACTTGTGTTGGTGCAGGAAACCACTTTTGCACTTGTATTAGTGTGGAAAACCACTTTTCGCACTTGTGTTAGTGTTGAAAAACCACTTTTCGCACGTGTGTTAGTGTGGAAAAACCACTTTTCGCACTTGTGTTGGTGCAGGAAACCACTTTTGCACTTTTATTAGTGTGGAAAAAACACTTTTTGCACTTGTGATAGTGTTGAAAAACCACTTTTCGCACTTGTGTTAGTGTTGAAAAGCCACTTTTCCCACTTGCATTGGTGCAGGAAACCACTTTTGCACTTGTATTAGTGTGGAAAAACCACTTTTCGCACTTGTGTTAGTGTTGAAAAACCACTTTTCGCCCTTGTGTTAGTGTTGAAAAACGACTTTTCGCACTTGTGTTGGTGCAGGAAACCACTTTTGCACTTGTATTAGTGTGGAAAACACCACTTTTTGCACTTGTGTTGGTGCAGGAAACCACTTTTGCACTTGTATTAGTGTGGAAAAAACACTTTTCGCACTTGTGATAGTGCTGAAAACCCACTTTTCGCACATGTGTTAGTGAAGGAAACCACTTTTCGCACTTGTGTTGGTGCAGGAAACCACATTTGCACTTGTATTAGTGTGGAAAAAACACTTTTTGCACTTGTGATAGTGTTGAAAAACCACTTTTCGCACTTGTGTTAGTGTTGAAAAACCACTTTTCGCACTTGTGTTGGTGCAGGAAACCACTTTTGCACTTGTATTAGTGTGGAAAAACCACTTTTCGCACTTGTGTTAGTGTTGAAAAACCACTTTTCGCACTTGTGTTAGTGTTGAAAAACCACTTTTCGCACTTGTGATAGTGCTGAAAACCCACTTTTCGCACATGTGTTAGTGAAGGAAACCACTTTTCGCACTTGTGTTAGTGTTGAAAAACCACTTTTCGCACTTGTGTTGGTGCAGGAAACCACTTTTGCACTTGTATTAGTGTGGAAAAAATACTTTTTGCACTTGTGATAGTGTTGAAAAACCACTTTTGGGACTTGTGTTAGTGTTGAAAATCCAATTTTCGCACTTGTGTTGGTGCAGGAAACCACTTTTGCACTTGTATTAGTGTGGAAAAACCACTTTTCGCACTTGTGTTAGTGTTGAAAAACCACTGTTCGCACTTGTGTTGGTGCAGGAAACCAATTTTGCACTTGTATTAGTGTGGAAAAAACACTTTTTGCACTTGTGATAGTGTTGAAAAACCACTTTTCGCACTTGTGTTCGTGTTGAAAAACCACTTTTCGCACTTGTGTTAGTGTTGAAAAAACACTTTTGCACTTGTATTAGTGTGGAAAAACCACTTTTCGCACTTGTGATAGTTTGAAAACCCACTTTTCGCACATGTGTTAGTGAAGGAAACCACTTTTTGCACTTGTGATAGTGTTGAAAACCCACTTTTTGCACATGTGTTAGTGAAGGAAACCACTTTTTGCACTTGGGTTAGTGTTGAAAAACCACTTTTCGCACTTGTGTTGGTGCAGGAAACCACTTTTGCACTTGTACTAGTGTGGAAAAACCACTTTTTGCACTTGTGATAGTGTTGAAAAACCACTTTTCGCACTTGTGTTAGTGTTGAAAAACCACTTTTCGCACTTGTGTTGGTGCAGGAAACCACTTTTGCACTTGTATTAGTGTGGAAAAAACACTTTTTGCACTTGTGATAGTGTTGAAAAACCACTTTTCGCACTTGTGTTAGTGTTGAAAAATCTCTTTTCGCAGTTGTGTTAGTGTTGAAAAACCACTTTTCGCACTTGTGTTGGTGCAGGAAACCACTTTTGCACTTGTATTAGTGTGGAAAAACCACTTTTCGCACTTGTGTTAGTGTTGAAAAACCACTTTTCGCACTTGTGTTAGTGTTGAAAAACCACTTTTCGCACTTGTGTTGGTGCAGGAAACCACTTTTGCACTTGTATTAGTGTGGAAAAACCACTTTTCGCACTTGTGTTAGTGTTGAAAAACCACTTTTCGCACTTGTGTTAGTGTTGAAAACCCACTTTTCGCACATGTTTTAGTGAAGGAAACCACTTTTCGCACTTGTGTTGGTGCAGGAAACCACTTTTGCACTTGTATTAGTGTGGAAAAAACACTTTTTGCACTTGTGATAGTGTTGAAAACCCACTTTTCGCACTTGTGTTAGTGTTGAAAAACCACTTTTCGCACATGTGTTGGTGCAGGAAACCACTTTTGCACTTGTATTAGTGTGGAAAAACCACTTTTCGCACTTGTGTTAGTGTTGAAAAACCACTTTTCGCACTTGTGTTAGTGTTGAAAAACCACTTTTCGCACTTGTGTTAGTGTTGAAAAACCACTTTTCGCACTTGTGTTGGTGTTGAAAAGCCACTTTTCCCACTTGCATTGGTGCAGGAAACCACTTTTGCACTTGTATTAGTGTGGAAAAACCACTTTTCGCACTTGTGTTAGTGTTGAAAAACCACTTTTCGCACTTGTGTTAGTGTTGAAAAACCACTTTTCGCACTTGTGTTGGTGCAGGAAACCACTTTTGCACTTGTATTAGTGTGGAAAAACCACTTTTCGCACTTGTGTTAGTGTTGAAAAACCACTTTTCGCACTTGTGTTAGTGTTGAAAAACCACTTTTCGCACTTGTGATAGTGCTGAAAACCCACTTTTCGCACATGTATTAGTGAAGGAAACCACTTTTCGCACTTGTGTTAGTGTTGAAAAACCACTTTTCGCACTTGTGTTGGTGCAGGAAACCACTTTTGCACTTGTATTAGTGTGGAAAAAATACTTTTTGCACTTGTGATAGTGTTGAAAAACCACTTTTCAGACTTGTGTTAGTGTTGAAAATCCAATTTTCGCACTTGTGTTGGTGCAGGAAACCACTTTTGCACTTGTATTAGTGTGGAAAAACCACTTTTCGCACTTGTGTTAGTGTTGAAAAACCACTGTTCGCACTTGTGTTGGTGCAGGAAACCAATTTTGCACTTGTATTAGTGTGGAAAAAACACTTTTTGCACTTGTGATAGTGTTGAAAAACCACTTTTCGCACTTGTGTTCGTGTTGAAAAACCACTTTTCGCACTTGTGTTAGTGTTGAAAAAACACTTTTGCACTTGTATTAGTGTGGAAAAACCACTTTTCGCACTTGTGATAGTTTGAAAACCCACTTTTCGCACATGTGTTAGTGAAGGAAACCACTTTTTGCACTTGTGATAGTGTTGAAAACCCACTTTTTGCACATGTGTTAGTGAAGGAAACCACTTTTTGCACTTGGGTTAGTGTTGAAAAACCACTTTTCGCACTTGTGTTGGTGCAGGAAACCACTTTTGCACTTGTACTAGTGTGGAAAAACCACTTTTTGCACTTGTGATAGTGTTGAAAAACCACTTTTCGCACTTGTGTTAGTGTTGAAAAACCACTTTTCGCACTTGTGTTGGTGCAGGAAACCACTTTTGCACTTGTATTAGTGTGGAAAAAACACTTTTTGCACTTGTGATAGTGTTGAAAAACCACTTTTCGCACTTGTGTTAGTGTTGAAAAATCTCTTTTCGCAGTTGTGTTAGTGTTGAAAAACCACTTTTCGCACTTGTGTTGGTGCAGGAAACCACTTTTGCACTTGTATTAGTGTGGAAAAACCACTTTTCGCACTTGTGTTAGTGTTGAAAAACCACTTTTCGCACTTGTGTTAGTGTTGAAAAACCACTTTTCGCACTTGTGTTGGTGCAGGAAACCACTTTTGCACTTGTATTAGTGTGGAAAAACCACTTTTCGCACTTGTGTTAGTGTTGAAAAACCACTTTTCGCACTTGTGTTAGTGTTGAAAACCCACTTTTCGCACATGTTTTAGTGAAGGAAACCACTTTTCGCACTTGTGTTGGTGCAGGAAACCACTTTTGCACTTGTATTAGTGTGGAAAAAACACTTTTTGCACTTGTGATAGTGTTGAAAACCCACTTTTCGCACTTGTGTTAGTGTTGAAAAACCACTTTTCGCACATGTGTTGGTGCAGGAAACCACTTTTGCACTTGTATTAGTGTGGAAAAACCACTTTTCGCACTTGTGTTAGTGTTGAAAAACCACTTTTCGCACTTGTGTTAGTGTTGAAAAACCACTTTTCGCACTTGTGTTAGTGTTGAAAAACCACTTTTCGCACTTGTGTTGGTGTTGAAAAGCCACTTTTCCCACTTGCATTGGTGCAGGAAACCACTTTTGCACTTGTATTAGTGTGGAAAAACCACTTTTCGCACTTGTGTTAGTGTTGAAAAACCACTTTTCGCACTTGTGTTAGTGTTGAAAAACCACTTTTCGCACTTGTGTTGGTGCAGGAAACCACTTTTGCACTTGTATTAGTGTGGAAAAACCACTTTTCGCACTTGTGTTAGTGTTGAAAAACCACTTTTCGCACTTGTGTTAGTGTTGAAAAACCACTTTTCGCACTTGTGATAGTGCTGAAAACCCACTTTTCGCACATGTATTAGTGAAGGAAACCACTTTTCGCACTTGTGTTAGTGTTGAAAAACCACTTTTCGCACTTGTGTTGGTGCAGGAAACCACTTTTGCACTTGTATTAGTGTGGAAAAAATACTTTTTGCACTTGTGATAGTGTTGAAAAACCACTTTTCAGACTTGTGTTAGTGTTGAAAATCCAATTTTCGCACTTGTGTTGGTGCAGGAAACCACTTTTGCACTTGTATTAGTGTGGAAAAACCACTTTTCGCACTTGTGTTAGTGTTGAAAAACCACTGTTCGCACTTGTGTTGGTGCAGGAAACCAATTTTGCACTTATATTAGTGTGGAAAAAACACTTTTTGCACTTGTGATAGTGTTGAAAAACCACTTTTCGCACTTGTGTTCGTGTTGAAAAACCACTTTTCGCACTTGTGTTAGTGTTGAAAAAACACTTTTGCACTTGTATTAGTGTGGAAAAACCACTTTTCGCACTTGTGATAGTTTGAAAACCCACTTTTCGCACATGTGTTAGTGAAGGAAACCACTTTTTGCACTTGTGATAGTGTTGAAAACCCACTTTTTGCACATGTGTTAGTGAAGGAAACCACTTTTTGCACTTGGGTTAGTGTTGAAAAACCACTTTTCGCACTTGTGTTGGTGCAGGAAACCACTTTTGCACTTGTACTAGTGTGGAAAAACCACTTTTTGCACTTGTGATAGTGTTGAAAAACCACTTTTCGCACTTGTGTTAGTGTTGAAAAACCACTTTTCGCACTTGTGTTGGTGCAGGAAACCACTTTTGCACTTGTATTAGTGTGGAAAAAACACTTTTTGCACTTGTGATAGTGTTGAAAAACCACTTTTCGTACTTGTGTTAGTGTTGAAAAATCTCTTTTCGCAGTTGTGTTAGTGTTGAAAAACCACTTTTCGCACTTGTGTTGGTGCAGGAAACCACTTTTGCACTTGTATTAGTGTGGAAAAACCACTTTTCGCACTTGTGTTAGTGTTGAAAAACCACTTTTCGCACTTGTGTTAGTGTTGAAAAACCACTTTTCGCACTTGTGTTGGTGCAGGAAACCACTTTTGCACTTGTATTAGTGTGGAAAAACCACTTTTCGCACTTGTGTTAGTGTTGAAAAACCACTTTTCGCACTTGTGTTAGTGTTGAAAACCCACTTTTCGCACATGTTTTAGTGAAGGAAACCACTTTTCGCACTTGTGTTGGTGCAGGAAACCACTTTTGCACTTGTATTAGTGTGGAAAAAACACTTTTTGCACTTGTGATAGTGTTGAAAACCCACTTTTCGCACTTGTGTTAGTGTTGAAAAACCACTTTTCGCACATGTGTTGGTGCAGGAAACCACTTTTGCACTTGTATTAGTGTGGAAAAACCACTTTTCGCACTTGTGTTAGTGTTGAAAAACCACTTTTCGCACTTGTGTTAGTGTTGAAAAACCACTTTTCGCACTTGTGTTAGTGTTGAAAAACCACTTTTCGCACTTGTGTTGGTGCAGGAAACCACTTTTGCACTTGTATTAGTGTGGAAAAACCACTTTTCGCCCTTGTGTTAGTGTTGAAAAACCACTTTTCGCACTTGTGTTAGTGTTGAAAAACCACTTTTCGTACTTGTGTTAGTGTTGAAAAACCACTTTTGCACTTGTATTTGTGTGGAAAAAACACTTTTTGCACTTGTGATAGTGTTGAAAAACCACTTTTCGCAGTTGTGTTAGTGTTGAAAAACTACTTTTCGCACTTGGGTTAGTGTTGAAAAACCACTTTTCGCACTTGTGTTAGTGTTGAAAAAACACTTTTGCACTTGTATTAGTGTGGAAAAACCACTTTTCGCACTTGTGATAGTGTTGAAGACCCACTTTTCGCACTTGTGTTAGTGTTGAAAAACCACTTTTTGCACTTGTGTTAGAGTTGAAAAACCACTTTTCGCACTTGTGTTCGTGCAGGAAACCACGTTTGCACTTGTATTAGTGTGGAAAAACCACTTTTCGCACTTGAGTTAGTGTTGAAAAACCACTTTTCGCACTTGTGTTAGTGTTGAAAAACCACTTTTCGCACTTGTGTTCGTGCAGGAAACCACGTTTGCACTTGTATTATTGTGGAAAAAACACTTTTCGCACTTGAGTTAGTGTTGAAAAACCACTTTTCGCACTTATGTTAGTGTTGAAAAACCACTTTTCGCACTTGTGTTAGTGTTTAAAAACCACTTTTCGCACTTGTGTTGGTGCAGGAAACCACTTTTGCACTTGTATTAGTGTGGAAAACCACTTTTCGCACTTGTGTTAGTGTTGAAAAACCACTTTTCGCACGTGTGTTAGTGTGGAAAAACCACTTTTCGCACTTGTGTTGGTGCAGGAAACCACTTTTGCACTTTTATTAGTGTGGAAAAAACACTTTTTGCACTTGTGATAGTGTTGAAAAACCACTTTTCGCACTTGTGTTAGTGTTGAAAAGCCACTTTTCCCACTTGCATTGGTGCAGGAAACCACTTTTGCACTTGTATTAGTGTGGAAAAACCACTTTTCGCACTTGTGTTAGTGTTGAAAAACCACTTTTCGCACTTGTGTTAGTGTTGAAAAACGACTTTTCGCACTTGTGTTGGTGCAGGAAACCACTTTTGCACTTGTATTAGTGTGGAAAACACCACTTTTTGCACTTGTGTTGGTGCAGGAAACCACTTTTGCACTTGTATTAGTGTGGAAAAAACACTTTTCGCACTTGTGATAGTGCTGAAAACCCACTTTTCGCACATGTGTTAGTGAAGGAAACCACTTTTCGCACTTGTGTTGGTGCAGGAAACCACATTTGCACTTGTATTAGTGTGGAAAAAACACTTTTTGCACTTGTGATAGTGTTGAAAAACCACTTTTCGCACTTGTGTTAGTGTTGAAAAACCACTTTTCGCACTTGTGTTGGTGCAGGAAACCACTTTTGCACTTGTATTAGTGTGGAAAAACCACTTTTCGCACTTGTGTTAGTGTTGAAAAACCACTTTTCGCACTTGTGTTAGTGTTGAAAAACCACTTTTCGCACTTGTGTTAGTGTTGAAAAACCACTTTTCGCACTTGTGTTGGTGCAGGAAACCACTTTTGCACTTGTATAAGTGTGGAAAAACCACTTTTTGCCCTTGTGTTAGTGTTGAAAAACCACTTTTCGCACTTGTGTTAGTGTTGAAAAACCACTTTTCGCACTTGTGTTGGTGCAGGAAACCACTTTTGCACTTGTATTAGTGTGGAAAAAATACTTTTTGCACTTGTGATAGTGTTGAAAAACCACTTTTTGGACTTGTGTTAGTGTTGAAAATCCAATTTTCGCACTTGCGTTGGTGCAGGAAACCACTTTTGCACTTGTATTAGTGTGGAAAAACCACTTTTCGCACTTGTGTTAGTGTTGAAAAACCACTGTTCGCACTTGTGTTGGTGCAGGAAACCAATTTTGCACTTGTATTAGCGTGGAAAAAACACTTTTTGCACTTGTGATAGAGTTGAAAAATCACTTTTCGCACTTGTGTTCGTGTTGAAAAACCACTTTTCGCACTTGTGTTAGTGTTGAAAAAACACTTTTGCACTTGTATTAGTGTGGAAAAACCACTTTTCGCACTTGTGATAGTGTTGAAAACCCACTTTTCGCACATGTGTTAGTGAAGGAAACCACTTTTGCACTTGTACTAGTGTGGAAAACACCACTTTTTGCACTTGTGTTGGTGCAGGAAACCACTTTTGCACTTGTATTAGTGTGGAAAAAACACTTTTCGCACTTGTGATAGTGCTGAAAACCCACTTTTCGCACATGTGTTAGTGAAGGAAACCACTTTTCGCACTTGTGTTGGTGCAGGAAACCACATTTGCACTTGTATTAGTGTGGAAAAAACACTTTTTTCACTTGTGATAGTGTTGAAAAACCACTTTTCGCACTTGTGTTAGTGTTGAAAAACCACTTTTCGCACTTGTGTTGGTGCAGGAAACCACTTTTGCACTTGTATTAGTGTGGAAAAACCAATTTTCGCACTTGGGTTAGTGTTGAAAAACCACTTTTCGCACTTGTGTTAGTGTTGAAAAACCACTTTTCGCACTTGTGTTAGTGTTGAAAAATCACTTTTCGCACTTGTGTTGGTGCAGGAAACCACTTTTGCACTTGTATTAGTGTGGAAAAACCACTTTTTGCCCTTGTGTTAGTGTTGAAAAACCACTTTTCGCACTTGTGTTAGTGTTGAAAAACCACTTTTCGCACTTGTGTTGGTGCAGCAAACCACTTTTGCACTTGTATTAGTGTGGAAAAAATACTTTTTGCACTTGTGATAGTGTTGAAAAACCACTTTTCGGACTTGTGTTAGTGTTGAAAATCCAATTTTCGCACTTGTGTTGGTGCAGGAAACCACTTTTTCACTTGTATTAGTGTGGAAAAACCACTTTTCGCACTTGTGTTCGTGCAGGAAACCACGTTTGCACTTGTATTAGTGTGGAAAAAGCACTTTTCGCACTTGAGTTAGTGTTGAAAAACCACTTTTCGCACTTGTGTTCGTGCAGGAAACCACGTTTGCACTTGTATTATTGTGGAAAAACCACTTTTCGCACTTGAGTTAGTGTTGAAAAACCACTTTTCGCACTTATGTTAGTGTTGAAAAACCACTTTTCGCACTTGTGTTAGTGTTTAAAAACCACTTTTCGCACTTGTGTTGGTGCAGGAAACCACTTTTGCACTTGTATTAGTGTGGAAAACCACTTTTCGCACTTGTGTTAGTGTTGAAAAACCACTTTTCGCACGTGTGTTAGTGTGGAAAAACCACTTTTCGCACTTGTGATGGTGCAGGAAACCACTTTTGCACTTTTATTAGTGTGGAAAAAACACTTTTTGCACTTGTGATAGTGTTGAAAAACCACTTTTCGCACTTGTGTTAGTGTTGAAAAGCCACTTTTCCCACTTGCATTGGTGCAGGAAACCAGTTTTGCACTTGTATTAGTGTGGAAAAACCACTTTTCGCACTTGTGTTAGTGTTGAAAAACCACTTTTCGCCCTTGTGTTAGTGTTGAAAAACGACTTTTCGCACTTGTGTTGGTGCAGGAAACCACTTTTGCACTTGTATTAGTGTGGAAAACACCACTTTTTGCACTTGTGTTGGTGCAGGAAACCACTTTTGCACTTGTATTAGTGTGGAAAAAACACTTTTCGCACTTGTGATAGTGCTGAAAACCCACTTTTCGCACATGTGTTAGTGAAGGAAACCACTTTTCGCACTTGTGTTGGTGCAGGAAACCACATTTGCACTTGTATTAGCGTGGAAAAAACACTTTTTGCACTTGTGATAGTGTTGAAAAACCACTTTTCGCACTTGTGTTAGTGTTGAAAAACCACTTTTCGCACATGTGTTGGTGCAGGAAACCACTTTTGCACTTGTATTAGTGTGGAAAAACCACTTTTCGCACTTGTGTTAGTGTTGAAAAACCACTTTTCGCACTTGTGTTAGTGTTGAAAAACCACTTTTCGCACTTGTGATAGTGCTGAAAACCCACTTTTCGCACATGTGTTAGTGAAGGAAACCACTTTTCGCACTTGTGTTAGTGTTGAAAAACCACTTTTCGCACTTGTGTTGGTGCAGGAAACCACTTTTGCACTTGTATTAGTGTGGAAAAAATACTTTTTGCACTTGTGATAGTGTTGAAAAACCACTTTTCAGACTTGTGTTAGTGTTGAAAATCCAATTTTCGCACTTGTGTTGGTGCAGGAAACCACTTTTGCACTTGTATTAGTGTGGAAAAACCACTTTTCGCACTTGTGTTAGTGTTGAAAAACCACTGTTCGCACTTGTGTTGGTGCAGGAAACCAATTTTGCACTTATATTAGTGTGGAAAAAACACTTTTTGCACTTGTGATAGTGTTGAAAAACCACTTTTCGCACTTGTGTTCGTGTTGAAAAACCACTTTTCGCACTTGTGTTAGTGTTGAAAAAACACTTTTGCACTTGTATTAGTGTGGAAAAACCACTTTTCGCACTTGTGATAGTTTGAAAACCCACTTTTCGCACATGTGTTAGTGAAGGAAACCACTTTTTGCACTTGTGATAGTGTTGAAAACCCACTTTTTGCACATGTGTTAGTGAAGGAAACCACTTTTTGCACTTGGGTTAGTGTTGAAAAACCACTTTTCGCACTTGTGTTGGTGCAGGAAACCACTTTTGCACTTGTACTAGTGTGGAAAAACCACTTTTTGCACTTGTGTTAGTGTTGAAAAACCACTTTTCGCACTTGTGTTGGTGCAGGAAACCACTTTTGCACTTGTATTAGTGTGGAAAAACCACTTTTCGCACTTGTGTTAGTGTTGAAAAACCACTTTTCGCACTTGTGTTAGTGTTGAAAAACCACTTTTCGCACTTGTGTTGGTGCAGGAAACCACTTTTGCACTTGTATTAGTGTGGAAAAACCACTTTTCGCACTTGTGTTAGTGTTGAAAAACCACTTTTCGCACTTGTGTTAGTGTTGAAAACCCACTTTTCGCACATGTTTTAGTGAAGGAAACCACTTTGCGCACTTGTGTTGGTGCAGGAAACCACTTTTGCACTTGTATTAGTGTGGAAAAAACACTTTTTGCACTTGTGATAGTGTTGAAAACCCACTTTTCGCACTTGTGTTAGTGTTGAAAAACCACTTTTCGCACATGTGTTGGTGCAGGAAACCACTTTTGCACTTGTATTAGTGTGGAAAAACCACTTTTCGCACTTGTGTTAGTGTTGAAAAACCACTTTTCGCACTTGTGTTAGTGTTGAAAAACCACTTTTCGCACTTGTGTTAGTGTTGAAAAACCACTTTTCGCACTTGTGTTGGTGCAGGAAACCACTTTTGCACTTGTATTAGTGTGGAAAAACCACTTTTCGCCCTTGTGTTAGTGTTGAAAAACCACTTTTCGCACTTGTGTTAGTGTTGAAAAACCACTTTTCGTACTTGTGTTAGTGTTGAAAAACCACTTTTGCACTTGTATTTGTGTGGAAAAAACACTTTTTGCACTTGTGATAGTGTTGAAAAACCACTTTTCGCAGTTGTGTTAGTGTTGAAAAACTACTTTTCGCACTTGGGTTAGTGTTGAAAAACCACTTTTCGCACTTGTGTTAGTGTTGAAAAAACACTTTTGCACTTGTATTAGTGTGGAAAAACCACTTTTCGCACTTGTGATAGTGTTGAAGACCCACTTTTCGCACTTGTGTTAGTGTTGAAAAACCAATTTTTGCACTTGTGTTAGTGTTGAAAAACCACTTTTCGCACTTGTGTTCGTGCAGGAAACCACGTTTGCACTTGTATTAGTGTGGAAAAACCACTTTTCGCACTTGAGTTAGTGTTGAAAAACCACTTTTCGCACTTGTGTTAGTGTTGAAAAACCACTTTTCGCACTTGTGTTCGTGCAGGAAACCACGTTTGCACTTGTATTATTGTGGAAAAAACACTTTTCGCACTTGAGTTAGTGTTGAAAAACCACTTTTCGCACTTATGTTAGTGTTGAAAAACCACTTTTCGCACTTGTGTTAGTGTTTAAAAACCACTTTTCGCACTTGTGTTGGTGCAGGAAACCACTTTTGCACTTGTATTAGTGTGGAAAACCACTTTTCGCACTTGTGTTAGTGTTGAAAAACCACTTTTCGCACGTGTGTTAGTGTGGAAAAACCACTTTTCGCACTTGTGTTGGTGCAGGAAACCACTTTTGCACTTTTATTAGTGTGGAAAAAACACTTTTTGCACTTGTGATAGTGTTGAAAAACCACTTTTCGCACTTGTGTTAGTGTTGAAAAGCCACTTTTCCCACTTGCATTGGTGCAGGAAACCACTTTTGCACTTGTATTAGTGTGGAAAAACCACTTTTCGCACTTGTGTTAGTGTTGAAAAACCACTTTTCGCACTTGTGTTAGTGTTGAAAAACGACTTTTCGCACTTGTGTTGGTGCAGGAAACCACTTTTGCACTTGTATTAGTGTGGAAAACACCACCTTTTGCACTTGTGTTGGTGCAGGAAACCACTTTTGCACTTGTATTAGTGTGGAAAAAACACTTTTCGCACTTGTGATAGTGCTGAAAACCCACTTTTCGCACATGTGTTAGTGAAGGAAACCACTTTTCGCACTTGTGTTGGTGCAGGAAACCACATTTGCACTTGTATTAGTGTGGAAAAAACACTTTTTGCACTTGTGATAGTGTTGAAAAACCACTTTTCGCACTTGTGTTAGTGTTGAAAATCCACTTTTCGCACTTGTGTTGGTGCAGGAAACCACTTTTGCACTTGTATTAGTGTGGAAAAACCACTTTTCGCACTTGTGTTAGTGTTGAAAAACCACTTTTCGCACTTGTGTTAGTGTTGAAAAACCACTTTTCGCACTTGTGTTAGTGTTGAAAAACCACTTTTCGCACTTGTGTTGGTGCAGGAAACCACTTTTGCACTTGTATTAGTGTGGAAAAACCACTTTTTGCCCTTGTGTTAGTGTTGAAAAACCACTTTTCGCACTTGTGTTAGTGTTGAAAAACCACTTTTCGCACTTGTGTTGGTGCAGGAAACCACTTTTGCACTTGTATTAGTGTGGAAAAAATACTTTTTGCACTTGTGATAGTGTTGAAAAACCACTTTTTGGACTTGTGTTAGTGTTGAAAATCCAATTTTCGCACTTGCGTTGGTGCAGGAAACCACTTTTGCACTTGTATTAGTGTGGAAAAACCACTTTTCGCACTTGTGTTAGTGTTGAAAAACCACTGTTCGCACTTGTGTTGGTGCAGGAAACCAATTTTGCACTTGTATTAGTGTGGAAAAAACACTTTTTGCACTTGTGATAGTGTTGAAAAATCACTTTTCGCACTTGTGTTCGTGTTGAAAAACCACTTTTCGCACTTGTGTTAGTGTTGAAAAAACACTTTTGCACTTGTATTAGTGTGGAAAAACCACTTTTCGCACTTGTGATAGTGTTGAAAACCCACTTTTCGCACATGTGTTAGTGAAGGAAACCACTTTTGCACTTGTACTAGTGTGGAAAACACCACTTTTTGCACTTGTGTTGGTGCAGGAAACCACTTTTGCACTTGTATTAGTGTGGAAAAAACACTTTTCGCACTTGTGATAGTGCTGAAAACCCACTTTTCGCACATGTGTTAGTGAAGGAAACCACTTTTCGCACTTGTGTTGGTGCAGGAAACCACATTTGCACTTGTATTAGTGTGGAAAAAACACTTTTTGCACTTGTGATAGTGTTGAAAAACCACTTTTCGCACTTGTGTTAGTGTTGAAAAACCACTTTTCGCACTTGTGTTGGTGCAGGAAACCACTTTTGCACTTGTATTAGTGTGGAAAAACCACTTTTCGCACTTGGGTTAGTGTTGAAAAACCACTTTTCGCACTTGTGTTAGTGTTGAAAAACCACTTTTCGCACTTGTGTTAGTGTTGAAAAATCACTTTTCGCACTTGTGTTGGTGCAGGAAACCACTTTTGCACTTGTATTAGTGTGGAAAAACCACTTTTTGCCCTTGTGTTAGTGTTGAAAAACCACTTTTCGCACTTGTGTTAGTGTTGAAAAACCACTTTTCGCACTTGTGTTGGTGCAGGAAACCACTTTTCCACTTGTATTAGTGTGGAAAAACCACTTTTCGCACTTGTGTTAGTGTTGAAAAACCACTTTTCGCACTTGTGTTAGTGTTGAAAACCCACTTTTCGCACATGTTTTAGTGAAGGAAACCACTTTTCGCACTTGTGTTGGTGCAGGAAACAACTTTTGCACTTGTATTAGTGTGGAAAAAACACTTTTTGCACTTGTGATAGTGTTGAAAACCCACTTTTCGCACTTGTGTTAGTGTTGAAAAACCACTTTTCGCACTTGTGTTGGTGCAGGAAACCACTTTTGCACTTGTATTAGTGTGGAAAAACCACTTTTCGCACTTGTGTTAGTGTTGAAAAACCACTTTTCGCACTTGTGTTAGTGTTGAAAAACCACTTTTCGCACTTGTGTTAGTGTTGAAAAACCACTTTTCGGACTTGTGTTGGTGCAGGAAACCACTTTTGCACTTGTATTAGTGTGGAAAAACCACTTTTCGCCCTTGTGTTAGTGTTGAAAAACCACTTTTCGCACTTGTGTTAGTGTTGAAAAACCACTTTTCGCACTTGTGTTAGTGTTGAAAAACCACTTTTGCACTTGTATTTGTGTGGAAAAAACACTTTTTGCACTTGTGATAGTGTTGAAAAACCACTTTTCGCAGTTGTGTTAGTGTTGAAAAACCACTTTTCGCACTTGGGTTAGTGTTGAAAAACCACTTTTCGCACTTGTGTTAGTGTTGAAAAAACACTTTTGCACTTGTATTAGTGTGGAAAAACCACTTTTCGCACTTGTGATAGTGTTGAAGACCTACTTTTCGCACTTGTGTTAGTGTTGAAAAACCACTTTTCGCACTTGTGTTAGTGTTGAAAAACCACTTTTCGCACTTGTGTTCGTGCAGGAAACCACGTTTGCACTTGTATTAGTGTGGAAAAACCACTTTTCGCACTTGAGTTAGTGTTGAAAAAACACTTTTCGCACTTGTGTTAGTGTTGAAAAACCACTTTTCGCACTTGTGTTCGTGCAGGAAACCACGTTTGCACTTGTATTAGTGTGGAAAAACCACTTTTCGCACTTGAGTTAGTGTTGAAAAACCACTTTTCGCACTTGTGTTAGTGTTGAAAAACCACTTTTCGCACTTGTGTTCGTGCAGGAAACCACGTTTGCACTTGTATTATTGTGGAAAAAACACTTTTCGCACTTGAGTTAGTGTTGAAAAACCACTTTTCGCACTTATGTTAGTGTTGAAAAACCACTTTTCGCACTTGTGTTAGTGTTTAAAAACCACTTTTCGCACTTGTGTTGGTGCAGGAAACCACTTTTGCACTTGTATTAGTGTGGAAAACCACTTTTCGCACTTGTGTTAGTGTTGAAAAACCACTTTTCGCACGTGTGTTAGTGTGGAAAAACCACTTTTCGCACTTGTGTTGGTGCAGGAAACCACTTTTGCACTTTTATTAGTGTGGAAAAAACACTTTTTGCACTTGTGATAGTGTTGAAAAACCACTTTTCGCACTTGTGTTAGTGTTGAAAAGCCACTTTTCCCACTTGCATTGGTGCAGGAAACCACTTTTGCACTTGTATTAGTGTGGAAAAACCACTTTTCGCACTTGTGTTAGTGTTGAAAAACCACTTTTCGCACTTGTGTTAGTGTTGAAAAACGACTTTTCGCACTTGTGTTGGTGCAGGAAACCACTTTTGCACTTGTATTAGTGTGGAAAACACCACCTTTTGCACTTGTGTTGGTGCAGGAAACCACTTTTGCACTTGTATTAGTGTGGAAAAAACACTTTTCGCACTTGTGATAGTGCTGAAAACCCACTTTTCGCACATGTGTTAGTGAAGGAAACCACTTTTCGCACTTGTGTTGGTGCAGGAAACCACATTTGCACTTGTATTAGTGTGGAAAAAACACTTTTTGCACTTGTGATAGTGTTGAAAAACCACTTTTCGCACTTGTGTTAGTGTTGAAAATCCACTTTTCGCACTTGTGTTGGTGCAGGAAACCACTTTTGCACTTGTATTAGTGTGGAAAAACCACTTTTCGCACTTGTGTTAGTGTTGAAAAACCACTTTTCGCACTTGTGTTAGTGTTGAAAAACCACTTTTCGCACTTGTGTTAGTGTTGAAAAACCACTTTTCGCACTTGTGTTGGTGCAGGAAACCACTTTTGCACTTGTATTAGTGTGGAAAAACCACTTTTTGCCCTTGTGTTAGTGTTGAAAAACCACTTTTCGCACTTGTGTTAGTGTTGAAAAACCACTTTTCGCACTTGTGTTGGTGCAGGAAACCACTTTTGCACTTGTATTAGTGTGGAAAAAATACTTTTTGCACTTGTGATAGTGTTGAAAAACCACTTTTTGGACTTGTGTTAGTGTTGAAAATCCAATTTTCGCACTTGCGTTGGTGCAGGAAACCACTTTTGCACTTGTATTAGTGTGGAAAAACCACTTTTCGCACTTGTGTTAGTGTTGAAAAACCACTGTTCGCACTTGTGTTGGTGCAGGAAACCAATTTTGCACTTGTATTAGTGTGGAAAAAACACTTTTTGCACTTGTGATAGTGTTGAAAAATCACTTTTCGCACTTGTGTTCGTGTTGAAAAACCACTTTTCGCACTTGTGTTAGTGTTGAAAAAACACTTTTGCACTTGTATTAGTGTGGAAAAACCACTTTTCGCACTTGTGATAGTGTTGAAAACCCACTTTTCGCACATGTGTTAGTGAAGGAAACCACTTTTGCACTTGTACTAGTGTGGAAAACACCACTTTTTGCACTTGTGTTGGTGCAGGAAACCACTTTTGCACTTGTATTAGTGTGGAAAAAACACTTTTCGCACTTGTGATAGTGCTGAAAACCCACTTTTCGCACATGTGTTAGTGAAGGAAACCACTTTTCGCACTTGTGTTGGTGCAGGAAACCACATTTGCACTTGTATTAGTGTGGAAAAAACACTTTTTGCACTTGTGATAGTGTTGAAAAACCACTTTTCGCACTTGTGTTAGTGTTGAAAAACCACTTTTCGCACTTGTGTTGGTGCAGGAAACCACTTTTGCACTTGTATTAGTGTGGAAAAACCACTTTTCGCACTTGGGTTAGTGTTGAAAAACCACTTTTCGCACTTGTGTTAGTGTTGAAAAACCACTTTTCGCACTTGTGTTAGTGTTGAAAAATCACTTTTCGCACTTGTGTTGGTGCAGGAAACCACTTTTGCACTTGTATTAGTGTGGAAAAACCACTTTTTGCCCTTGTGTTAGTGTTGAAAAACCACTTTTCGCACTTGTGTTAGTGTTGAAAAACCACTTTTCGCACTTGTGTTGGTGCAGGAAACCACTTTTCCACTTGTATTAGTGTGGAAAAACCACTTTTCGCACTTGTGTTAGTGTTGAAAAACCACTTTTCGCACTTGTGTTAGTGTTGAAAACCCACTTTTCGCACATGTTTTAGTGAAGGAAACCACTTTTCGCACTTGTGTTGGTGCAGGAAACAACTTTTGCACTTGTATTAGTGTGGAAAAAACACTTTTTGCACTTGTGATAGTGTTGAAAACCCACTTTTCGCACTTGTGTTAGTGTTGAAAAACCACTTTTCGCACTTGTGTTGGTGCAGGAAACCACTTTTGCACTTGTATTAGTGTGGAAAAACCACTTTTCGCACTTGTGTTAGTGTTGAAAAACCACTTTTCGCACCTGTGTTAGTGTTGAAAAACCACTTTTCGCACTTGTGTTAGTGTTGAAAAACCACTTTTCGGACTTGTGTTGGTGCAGGAAACCACTTTTGCACTTGTATTAGTGTGGAAAAACCACTTTTCGCCCTTGTGTTAGTGTTGAAAAACCACTTTTCGCACTTGTGTTAGTGTTGAAAAACCACTTTTCGCACTTGTGTTAGTGTTGAAAAACCACTTTTGCACTTGTATTTGTGTGGAAAAAACACTTTTTGCACTTGTGATAGTGTTGAAAAACCACTTTTCGCAGTTGTGTTAGTGTTGAAAAACCACTTTTCGCACTTGGGTTAGTGTTGAAAAACCACTTTTCGCACTTGTGTTAGTGTTGAAAAAACACTTTTGCACTTGTATTAGTGTGGAAAAACCACTTTTCGCACTTGTGATAGTGTTGAAGACCTACTTTTCGCACTTGTGTTAGTGTTGAAAAACCACTTTTCGCACTTGTGTTAGTGTTGAAAAACCACTTTTCGCACTTGTGTTCGTGCAGGAAACCACGTTTGCACTTGTATTAGTGTGGAAAAACCACTTTTCGCACTTGAGTTAGTGTTGAAAAAACACTTTTCGCACTTGTGTTAGTGTTGAAAAACCACTTTTCGCACTTGTGTTTGTGCAGGAAACCACGTTTGCACTTGTATTAGTGTGGAAAAACCACTTTTCGCACTTGAGTTAGTGTTGAAAAACCACTTTTCGCACTTATGTTAGTGTTGAAAAACCACTTTTCGCACTTGTGTTAGTGTTGAAAAACCACTTTTCGCACTTGTGTTGGTGCAGGATACCACTTTTGCACTTGTATTAGTGTGGAAAACCACTTTTCGCACTTGTGTTAGTGTTGAAAAACCACTTTTCGCACGTGTGTTAGTGTGGAAAAACCACTTTTCGCACTTGTGTTGGTGCAGGAAACCACTTTTGCACTTTTATTAGTGTGGAAAAAACACTTTTTGCACTTGTGATAGTGTTGAAAAACCACTTTTCGCACTTGTGTTAGTGTTGAAAAGCCACTTTTCCCACTTGCATTGGTGCAGGAAACCACTTTTGCACTTGTATTAGTGTGGAAAAACCACTTTTCGCACTTGTGTTAGTGTTGAAAAACCACTTTTCGCCCTTGTGTTAGTGTTGAAAAACGACTTTTCGCACTTGTGTTGGTGCAGGAAACCACTTTTGCACTTGTATTAGTGTGGAAAACACCACTTTTTGCACTTGTGTTGGTGCAGGAAACCACTTTTGCACTTGTATTAGTGTGGAAAAAACACTTTTCGCACTTGTGATAGTGCTGAAAACCCACTTTTCGCACATGTGTTAGTGAAGGAAACCACTTTTCGCACTTGTGTTGGTGCAGGAAACCACATTTGCACTTGTATTAGCGTGGAAAAAACACTTTTTGCACTTGTGATAGTGTTGAAAAACCACTTTTCGCACTTGTGTTAGTGTTGAAAAACCACTTTTCGCACTTGTGTTGGTGCAGGAAACCACTTTTGCACTTGTATTAGTGTGGAAAAACCACTTTTCGCACTTGTGTTAGTGTTGAAAAACCACTTTTCGCACTTGTGTTAGTGTTGAAAAACCACTTTTCGCACTTGTGATAGTGCTGAAAACCCACTTTTCGCACATGTGTTAGTGAAGGAAACCACTTTTCGCACTTGTGTTAGTGTTGAAAAACCACTTTTCGCACTTGTGTTGGTGCAGGAAACCACTTTTGCACTTGTATTAGTGTGGAAAAAATACTTTTTGCACTTGTGATAGTGTTGAAAAACCACTTTTCAGACTTGTGTTAGTGTTGAAAATCCAATTTTCGCACTTGTGTTGGTGCAGGAAACCACTTTTGCACTTGTATTAGTGTGGAAAAACCACTTTTCGCACTTGTGTTAGTGTTGAAAAACCACTGTTCGCACTTGTGTTGGTGCAGGAAACCAATTTTGCACTTATATTAGTGTGGAAAAAACACTTTTTGCACTTGTGATAGTGTTGAAAAACCACTTTTCGCACTTGTGTTCGTGTTGAAAAACCACTTTTCGCACTTGTGTTAGTGTTGAAAAAACACTTTTGCACTTGTATTAGTGTGGAAAAACCACTTTTCGCACTTGTGATAGTTTGAAAACCCACTTTTCGCACATGTGTTAGTGAAGGAAACCACTTTTTGCACTTGTGATAGTGTTGAAAACCCACTTTTTGCACATGTGTTAGTGAAGGAAACCACTTTTTGCACTTGGGTTAGTGTTGAAAAACCACTTTTCGCACTTGTGTTGGTGCAGGAAACCACTTTTGCACTTGTACTAGTGTGGAAAAACCACTTTTTGCACTTGTGATAGTGTTGAAAAACCACTTTTCGCACTTGTGTTAGTGTTGAAAAACCACTTTTCGCACTTGTGTTGGTGCAGGAAACCACTTTTGCACTTGTATTAGTGTGGAAAAAACACTTTTTGCACTTGTGATAGTGTTGAAAAACCACTTTTCGCACTTGTGTTAGTGTTGAAAAATCACTTTTCGCAGTTGTGTTAGTGTTGAAAAACCACTTTTCGCACTTGTGTTGGTGCAGGAAACCACTTTTGCACTTGTATTAGTGTGGAAAAACCACTTTTCGCACTTGTGTTAGTGTTGAAAAACCACTTTTCGCACTTGTGTTAGTGTTGAAAAACCACTTTTCGCACTTGTGTTGGTGCAGGAAACCACTTTTGCACTTGTATTAGTGTGGAAAAACCACTTTTCGCACTTGTGTTAGTGTTGAAAAACCACTTTTCGCACTTGTGTTAGTGTTGAAAACCCACTTTTCGCACATGTTTTAGTGAAGGAAACCACTTTTCGCACTTGTGTTGGTGCAGGAAACCACTTTTGCACTTGTATTAGTGTGGAAAAAACACTTTTTGCACTTGTGATAGTGTTGAAAACCCACTTTTCGCACATGTGTTAGTGTTGAAAAACCACTTTTCGCACATGTGTTGGTGCAGGAAACCACTTTTGCACTTGTATTAGTGTGGAAAAACCACTTTTCGCACTTGTGTTAGTGTTGAAAAACCACTTTTCGCACTTGTGTTAGTGTTGAAAAACCACTTTTCGCACTTGTGTTAGTGTTGAAAAACCACTTTTCGCACTTGTGTTGGTGCAGGAAACCACTTTTGCACTTGTATTAGTGTGGAAAAACCACTTTTCGCCCTTGTGTTAGTGTTGAAAAACCACTTTTCGCACTTGTCTTAGTGTTGAAAAACCACTTTTCGTACTTGTGTTAGTGTTGAAAAACCACTTTTGCACTTGTATTTGTGTGGAAAAAACACTTTTTGCACTTGTGATAGTGTTGAAAAACCACTTTTCGCAGTTGTGTTAGTGTTGAAAAACTACTTTTCGCACTTGGGTTAGTGTTGAAAAACCACTTTTCGCACTTGTGTTAGTGTTGAAAAAACACTTTTGCACTTGTATTAGTGTGGAAAAACCACTTTTCGCACTTGTGATAGTGTTGAAGACCCACTTTTCGCACTTGTGTTAGTGTTGAAAAACCACTTTTTGCACTTGTGTTAGTGTTGAAAAACCACTTTTCGCACTTGTGTTCGTGCAGGAAACCACGTTTGCACTTGTATTAGTGTGGAAAAACCACTTTTCGCACTTGAGTTAGTGTTGAAAAACCACTTTTCGCACTTGTGTTAGTGTTGAAAAACCACTTTTCGCACTTGTGTTCGTGCAGGAAACCACGTTTGCACTTGTATTATTGTGGAAAAAACACTTTTCGCACTTGAGTTAGTGTTGAAAAACCACTTTTCGCACTTATGTTAGTGTTGAAAAACCACTTTTCGCACTTGTGTTAGTGTTTAAAAACCACTTTTCGCACTTGTGTTGGTGCAGGAAACCACTTTTGCACTTGTATTAGTGTGGAAAACCACTTTTCGCACTTGTGTTAGTGTTGAAAAACCACTTTTCGCACGTGTGTTAGTGTGGAAAAACCACTTTTCGCACTTGTGTTGGTGCAGGAAACCACTTTTGCACTTTTATTAGTGTGGAAAAAACACTTTTTGCACTTGTGATAGTGTTGAAAAACCACTTTTCGCACTTGTGTTAGTGTTGAAAAGCCACTTTTCCCACTTGCATTGGTGCAGGAAACCACTTTTGCACTTGTATTAGTGTGGAAAAACCACTTTTCGCACTTGTGTTAGTGTTGAAAAACCACTTTTCGCACTTGTGTTAGTGTTGAAAAACGACTTTTCGCACTTGTGTTGGTGCAGGAAACCACTTTTGCACTTGTATTAGTGTGGAAAACACCACCTTTTGCACTTGTGTTGGTGCAGGAAACCACTTTTGCACTTGTATTAGTGTGGAAAAAACACTTTTCGCACTTGTGATAGTGCTGAAAACCCACTTTTCGCACATGTGTTAGTGAAGCAAACCACTTTTCGCACTTGTGTTGGTGCAGGAAACCACATTTGCACTTGTATTAGTGTGGAAAAAACACTTTTTGCACTTGTGATAGTGTTGAAAAACCACTTTTCGCACTTGTGTTAGTGTTGAAAATCCACTTTTCGCACTTGTGTTGGTGCAGGAAACCACTTTTGCACTTGTATTAGTGTGGAAAAACCACTTTTCACACTTGTGTTAGTGTTGAAAAACCACTTTTCGCACTTGTGTTAGTGTTGAAAAACCACTTTTCGCACTTGTGTTAGTGTTGAAAAACCACTTTTCGCACTTGTGTTGGTGCAGGAAACCACTTTTGCACTTGTATTAGTGTGGAAAAACCACTTTTTGCCCTTGTGTTAGTGTTGAAAAACCACTTTTCGCACTTGTGTTAGTGTTGAAAAACCACTTTTCGCACTTGTGTTGGTGCAGGAAACCACTTTTGCACTTGTATTAGTGTGGAAAAAATACTTTTTGCACTTGTGATAGTGTTGAAAAACCACTTTTTGGACTTGTGTTAGTGTTGAAAATCCAATTTTCGCACTTGCGTTGGTGCAGGAAACCACTTTTGCACTTGTATTAGTGTGGAAAAACCACTTTTCGCACTTGTGTTAGTGTTGAAAAACCACTGTTCGCACTTGTGTTGGTGCAGGAAACCAATTTTGCACTTGTATTAGTGTGGAAAAAACACTTTTTGCACTTGTGATAGTGTTGAAAAACCACTTTTCGCACTTGTGTTCGTGTTGAAAAACCACTTTTCGCACTTGTGTTAGTGTTGAAAAAACACTTTTGCACTTGTATTAGTGTGGAAAAACCACTTTTCGCACTTGTGATAGTGTTGAAAACCCACTTTTCGCACATGTGTTAGTGAAGGAAACCACTTTTGCACTTGTACTAGTGTGGAAAACACCACTTTTTGCACTTGTGTTGGTGCAGGAAACCACTTTTGCACTTGTATTAGTGTGGAAAAAACACTTTTCGCACTTGTGATAGTGCTGAAAACCCACTTTTCGCACATGTGTTAGTGAAGGAAACCACTTTTCGCACTTGTGTTGGTGCAGGAAACCACATTTGCACTTGTATTAGTGTGGAAAAAACACTTTTTGCACTTGTGATAGTGTTGAAAAACCACTTTTCGCACTTGTGTTAGTGTTGAAAAACCACTTTTCGCACTTGTGTTGGTGCAGGAAACCACTTTTGCACTTGTATTAGTGTGGAAAAACCACTTTTCGCACTTGGGTTAGTGTTGAAAAACCACTTTTCGCACTTGTGTTAGTGTTGAAAAACCACTTTTCGCACTTGTGTTAGTGTTGAAAAATCACTTTTCGCACTTGTGTTGGTGCAGGAAACCACTTTTGCACTTGTATTAGTGTGGAAAAACCACTTTTTGCCCTTGTGTTAGTGTTGAAAAACCACTTTTCGCACTTGTGTTAGTGTTGAAAAACCACTTTTCGCACTTGTGTTGGTGCAGGAAACCACTTTTGCACTTGTATTAGTGTGGAAAAAATACTTTTTGCACTTGTGATAGTGTTGAAAAACCACTTTTCGGACTTGTGTTAGTGTTGAAAATCCAATTTTCGCACTTGTGTTGGTGCAGGAAACCACTTTTTCACTTGTATTAGTGTGGAAAAACCACTTTTCGCACTTGTGTTAGTGTTGAAAAACCACTGTTCGCACTTGTGTTGGTGCAGGAAACCAATTTTGCACTTGTATTAGTGTGGAAAAAACACTTTTTGCACTTGTGATAGTGTTGAAAAACCACTTTTCGCACTTGTGTTCGTGTTGAAAAACCACTTTTCGCACTTGTGTTAGTGTTGAAAAAACACTTTTGCACTTGTATTAGTGTGGAAAAACCACTTTTCGCACTTGTGATAGTGTTGAAAACCCACTTTTCGCACATGTGTTAGAGAAGGAAACCACTTTTTGCACTTGTGATAGTGTTGAAAACCCACTTTTTGCACATGTGTTAGTGAAGGAAACCACTTTTTGCACTTGGGTTAGTGTTGAAAAACCACTTTTCGCACTTGTGTTGGTGCAGGAAACCACTTTTGCACTTGTATTAGTGTGGGAAAACCACTTTTTGCACTTGTGCTAGTGTTGAAAAACCACTTTTCGGACTTGTGTTAGTGTTGAAAAACCACTTTTCGCACTTGTGTTGGTGCAGGAAACCACTTTTGCACTTGTATTAGTGTGGAAAAAACACTTTTTGCAGTTGTGATAGTGTTGAAAAACCACTTTTCGCACTTGTGTTAGTGTTGAAAAATCACTTTTCGCAGTTGTGTTAGTGTTGAAAAACCACTTTTCGCACTTGTGTTGGTGCAGGAAACCACTTTTGCACTTGTATTAGTGTGGAAAAAACCACTTTTCGCACTTGTGTTAGTGTTGAAAAACCACTTTTCGCACTTGTGTTAGTGTTTAAAAACCACTTTTCGCACTTGTGTTGGTGCAGGAAACCACTTTTCCACTTGTATTAGTGTGGAAAAACCACTTTTCGCACTTGTGTTAGTGTTGAAAAACCACTTTTCGCACTTGTGTTAGTGTTGAAAACCCACTTTTCGCACATGTTTTAGTGAAGGAAACCACTTTTCGCACTTGTGTTGGTGCAGGAAACAACTTTTGCACTTGTATTAGTGTGGAAAAAACACTTTTTGCACTTGTGATAGTGTTGAAAACCCACTTTTCACACTTGTGTTAGTGTTGAAAAACCACTTTTCGCACTTGTGTTGGTGCAGGAAACCACTTTTGCACTTGTATTAGTGTGGAAAAACCACTTTTCGCACTTGTGTTAGTGTTGAAAAACCACGTTTCGCACTTGTGTTAGTGTTGAAAAACCACTTTTCGCACTTGTGTTAGTGTTGAAAAACCACTTTTCGGACTTGTGTTGGTGCAGGAAACCACTTTTGCACTTGTATTAGTGTGGAAAAACCACTTTTCGCCCTTGTGTTAGTGTTGAAAAACCACTTTTCGCACTTGTGTTAGTGTTGAAAAACCACTTTTCGCACTTGTGTTAGTGTTGAAAAACCACTTTTGCACTTGTATTTGTGTGGAAAAAACACTTTTTGCACTTGTGATAGTGTTGAAAAACCACTTTTCGCAGTTGTGTTAGTGTTGAAAAACCACTTTTCGCGCTTGGGTTAGTGTTGAAAAACCACTTTTCGCACTTGTGTTAGTGTTGAAAAAACACTTTTGCACTTGTATTAGTGTGGAAAAACCACTTTTCGCACTTGTGATAGTGTTGAAGACCCACTTTTCGCACTTGTGTTAGTGTTGAAAAACCACTTTTCGCACTTGTGTTAGTGTTGAAAAACCACTTTTCGCACTTGTGTTCGTGCAGGAAACCACGTTTGCACTTGTATTAGTGTGGAAAAACCACTTTTCGCACTTGAGTTAGTGTTGAAAAAACACTTTTCGCACTTGTGTTAGTGTTGAAAAACCACTTTTCGCACTTGTGTTCGTGCAGGAAACCACGTTTGCACTTGTATTAGTGTGGAAAAACCACTTTTCGCACTTGAGTTAGTGTTGAAAAACCACTTTTCGCACTTATGTTAGTGTTGAAAAACCACTTTTCGCACTTGTGTTAGTGTTGAAAAACCACTTTTCGCACTTGTGTTGGTGCAGGAAACCACTTTTGCACTTGTATTAGTGTGGAAAACCACTTTTCGCACTTGTGTTAGTGTTGAAAAACCACTTTTCGCACGTGTGTTAGTGTGGAAAAACCACTTTTCGCACTTGTGTTGGTGCAGGAAACCACTTTTGCACTTTTATTAGTGTGGAAAAACCACTTTTCGCACTTGTGTTAGTGTTGAAAAGCCACTTTTCCCACTTGCATTGGTGCAGGAAACCACTTTTGCACTTGTATTAGTGTGGAAAAACCACTTTTCGCACTTGTGTTAGTGTTGAAAAACCACTTTTCGCACTTGTGTTAGTGTTGAAAAACCACTTTTCGCACTTGTGTTGGTGCAGGAAACCACTTTTGCACTTGTATTAGTGTGGAAAACACCACTTTTTGCACTTGTGTTGGTGCAGGAAACCACTTTTGCACTTGTATTAGTGTGGAAAAAACACTTTTCGCACTTGTGATAGTGCTGAAAACCCACTTTTCGCACATGTGTTAGTGAAGGAAACCACTTTTCGCACTTGTGTTGGTGCAGGAAACCATATTTGCACTTGTATTAGTGTGGAAAAAACACTTTTTGCACTTGTGATAGTGTTGAAAAACCACTTTTCGCACTTGTGTTAGTGTTGAAAAACCACTTTTCGCACTTGTGTTGGTGCAGGAAACCACTTTTGCACTTGTTTTAGTGTGGAAAAACCACTTTTCGCACTTGTGTTAGTGTTGAAAAACCACTTTTCGCACTTGTGTTAGTGTTGAAAAACCACTTTTCGCACTTGTGTTAGTGTTGAAAAACCACTTTTCGCACTTGTGTTGGTGCAGGAAACCACTTTTGCACTTGTATTGGTGTGGAAAAACCACTTTTTGCCCTTGTGTTAGTGTTGAAAACCCACTTTTCGCACTTGTGTTAGTGTTGAAAAACCACTTTTCGCACTTGTGTTGGTGCAGGAAACCACTTTTGCACTTGTATTAGTGTGGAAAAAATACTTTTTGCACTTGTGATAGTGTTGAAAAACCACTTTTCGGACTTGTGTTAGTGTTGAAAATCTAATTTTCGCACTTGTGTTGGTGCAGGAAACCACTTTTGCACTTGTATTAGTGTGGAAAAACCACTTTTCGCACTTGTGTTAGTGTTGAAAAACCACTGTTCGCACTTGTGTTGGTGCAGGAAACCAATTTTGCACTTGTATTAGTGTGGAAAAAACACTTTTTGCACTTGTGATAGTGTTGAAAAATCACTTTTCGCACTTGTGTTCGTGTTGAAAAACCACTTTTCGCACTTGTGTTAGTGTTGAAAAAACACTTTTGCACCTGTATTAGTGTGGAAAAACCACTTTTCGCACTTGTGATAGTGTTGAAAACCCACTTTTCGCACATGTGTTAGTGAAGGAAACCACTTTTCACACTTGTGATAGTGTTGAAAACCCACTTTTTGCACATGTGTTAGTGAAGGAAACCACTTTTTGCACTTGGGTTAGTGTTGAAAAACCACTTTTCGCACTTGTGTTGGTGCAGGAAACCACTTTTGCACTTGTATTAGTGTGGAAAAACCACTTTTTGCACTTGTGATAGTGTTGAAAAACCACTTTTCGCACTTGTGTTGGTGCAGGAAACCACTTTTGCACTTGTATTAGTGTGGAAAAAACACTTTTTGCACTTGTGATAGTGTTGAAAAAACACTTTTGCACTTGTATTAGTGTGGAAAAACCACTTTTCGCACTTGTGATAGTGTTGAAGACCCACTTTTCGCACTTGTGTTAGTGTTGAAAAACCACTTTTCGCACTTGTGTTAGTGTTGAAAAACCACTTTTCGCACTTGTGTTCGTGCAGGAAACCACGTTTGCACTTGTATTAGTGTGGAAAAACCACTTTTCGCACTTGAGTTAGTGTTGAAAAACCACTTTTCGCACTTGTGTTAGTGTTGAAAAACCACTTTTCGCACTTGTGTTCGTGCAGGAATCCACGTTTGCACTTGTATTGGTGTGGAAAAACCACTTTTCGCACTTGAGTTAGTGTTGAAAAACCACTTTTCGCACTTATGTTAGTGTTGAAAAACCACTTTTCGCACTTGTGTTAGTGTTTAAAAACCACTTTTCGCACTTGTGTTGGTGCAGGAAACCACTTTTGCACTTGTATTAGTGTGGAAAACCACTTTTCGCACTTGTGTTAGTGTTGAAAAACCACTTTTCGCACGTGTGTTAGTGTGGAAAAACCACTTTTCGCACTTGTGTTGGTGCAGGAAACCACTTTTGCACTTTTATTAGTGTGGAAAAAACACTTTTTGCACTTGTGATAGTGTTGAAAAACCACTTTTCGCACTTGTGTTAGTGTTGAAAAGCCACTTTTCCCACTTGCATTGGTGCAGGAAACCACTTTTGCACTTGTATTAGTGTGGAAAAACCACTTTTCGCACTTGTGTTAGTGTTGAAAAACCACTTTTCGCACTTGTGTTAGTGTTGAAAAACGACTTTTCGCACTTGTGTTGGTGCAGGAAACCACTTTTGCACTTGTATTAGTGTGGAAAACACCACTTTTTGCACTTGTGTTGGTGCAGGAAACCACTTTTGCACTTGTATTAGTGTGGAAAAAACACTTTTCGCACTTGTGATAGTGCTGAAAACCCACTTTTCGCACATGTGTTAGTGAAGGAAACCACTTTTCGCACTTGTGTTGGTGCAGGAAACCACATTTGCACTTGTATTAGTGTGGAAAAAACACTTTTTGCACTTGTGATAGTGTTGAAAAACCACTTTTCGCACTTGTGTTAGTGTTGAAAAACCACTTTTCGCACATGTTTTAGTGAAGGAAACCACTTTTCGCACTTGTGTTGGTGCAGGAAACAACTTTTGCACTTGTATTAGTGTGGAAAAACCACTTTTCGCACTTGTGTTAGTGTTGAAAAACCACTTTTCGCACTTGTGTTAGTGTTGAAAAACCACTTTTCGCACTTGTGTTAGTGTTGAAAAACCACTTTTCGCACTTGTGTTGGTGCAGGAAACCACTTTTGCACTTGTATTAGTGTGGAAAAACCACTTTTCGCCCTTGTGTTAGTGTTGAAAAACCACTTTTCGCACTTGTGTTAGTGTTGAAAAACCACTTTTCGCACTTGTGTTAGTGTTGAAAAACCACTTTTGCACTTGTATTTGTGTGGAAAAAACACTTTTTGCACTTGTGATAGTGTTGAAAAACCACTTTTCGCAGTTGTGTTAGTGTTGAAAAACCACTTTTTGCACTTGGGTTAGTGTTGAAAAACCACTTTTCGCACTTGTGTTAGTGTTGAAAAAACACTTTTGCACTTGTATTAGTGTGGAAAAACCACTTTTCGCACTTGTGATAGTGTTGAAGACCCACTTTTCGCACTTGTGTTAGTGTTGAAAAACCACTTTTGGCACTTGTGTTAGTGTTGAAAAACCACTTTTCGCACTTGTGTTCGTGCAGGAAACCACGTTTGCACTTGTATTAGTGTGGAAAAACCACTTTTCGCACTTGAGTTAGTGTTGAAAAAACACTTTTCGCACTTGTGTTAGTGTTGAAAAACCACTTTTCGCACTTGTGTTCGTGCAGGAAACCACGTTTGCACTTGTATTAGTGTGGAAAAACCACTTTTCGCACTTGAGTTAGTGTTGAAAAACCACTTTTCGCACTTATGTTAGTGTTGAAAAACCACTTTTCGCACTTGTGTTAGTGTTGAAAAACCACTTTTCGCACTTGTGTTGGTGCAGGAAACCATTTTTGCACTTGTATTAGTGTGGAAAACCACTTTTCGCACTTGTGTTAGTGTTGAAAAACCACTTTTCGCACGTGTGTTAGTGTGGAAAAACCACTTTTCGCACTTGTGTTGGTGCAGGAAACCACTTTTGCACTTTTATTAGTGTGGAAAAACCACTTTTCGCACTTGTGTTAGTGTTGAAAAGCCACTTTTCCCACTTGCATTGGTGCAGGAAACCACTTTTGCACTTGTATTAGTGTGGAAAAACCACTTTTCGCACTTGTGTTAGTGTTGAAAAACCACTTTTCGCACTTGTGTTAGTGTTGAAAAACCACTTTTCGCACTTGTGTTGGTGCAGGAAACCACTTTTGCACTTGTATGAGTGTGGAAAACACCACTTTTTACCTTCGCAAAAGCGGAAGGTTATGTTTTGATCGCTGTGTATTTATTTGTATGTCTGTGTGTGTGTGTGTGTGTGTGTATGTTATTCGCATAACTCAAAAAGTATTCAACCGAATTGCATGAAATTTGGTGGGATGATTGGGTATTATACGGGACACATTTGATTAGATTTTGGGAGCAATCGGGTCAAAGGTCAAGGTCAAGGTCACGAAAAGGTCAAAATCGTATTTTTGTTGTTCTGTTCCCTACACTCCCATGCCAAGTACAGAACAGTAGCTGCGGCGAAGGTATGCGCTCTACCGAGTGCCCGTTCTGGTTGCACTTGTGGTCAAGGTCACGAAAAGGTCAAAATCGTATTTTTGTTGTTCTGTTCCCTACACTCCCATGCCAAGTACAGAACAGTAGCTGCGGCGAAGGTATGCGCTCTACCGAGTGCCCGTTCTAGTTGCACTTGTGTTGGTGCAGGAAACCACTTTTGCACTTGTATTAGTGTGGAAAAAACACTTTTCGCACTTGTGATAGTGCTGAAAACCCACTTTTCGCACATGTGTTAGTGAAGGAAACCACTTTTCGCACTTGTGTTGGTGCAGGAAACCATATTTGCACTTGTATTAGTGTGGAAAAAACACTTTTTGCACTTGTGATAGTGTTGAAAAACCACTTTTCGCACTTGTGTTAGTGTTGAAAAACCACTTTTCGCACTTGTGTTGGTGCAGGAAACCACTTTTGCACTTGTTTTAGTGTGGAAAAACCACTTTTCGCACTTGTGTTAGTGTTGAAAAACCACTTTTCGCACTTGTGTTAGTGTTGAAAAACCACTTTTCGCACTTGTGTTAGTGTTGAAAAACCACTTTTCGCACTTGTGTTGGTGCAGGAAACCACTTTTGCACTTGTATTGGTGTGGAAAAACCACTTTTTGCCCTTGTGTTAGTGTTGAAAACCCACTTTTCGCACTTGTGTTAGTGTTGAAAAACCACTTTTCGTACTTGTGTTGGTGCAGGAAACCACTTTTGCACTTGTATTAGTGTGGAAAAAACACTTTTCGCACTTGTGTTAGTGTTGAAAAACCACTGTTCGCACTTGTGTTGGTGCAGGAAACCAATTTTGCACTTGTATTAGTGTGGAAAAAAACACTTTTTGCACTTGTGATAGTGTTGAAAAATCACTTTTCGCACTTGTGTTCGTGTTGAAAAACCACTTTTCGCACTTGTGTTAGTGTTGAAAAAACACTTTTGCACTTGTATTAGTGTGGAAAAACCACTTTTCGCACTTGTGATAGTGTTGAAAACCCACTTTTCGCACATGTGTTAGTGAAGGAAACCACTTTTCACACTTGTGATAGTGTTGAAACCCACTTTTTGCACATGTGTTAGTGAAGGAAACCACTTTTTGCACTTGGGTTAGTGTTGAAAAACCACTTTTTGCACTTGTGTTGGTGCAGGAAACCACTTTTGCACTTGTATTAGTGTGGAAAAACCACTTTTTGCACTTGTGATAGTGTTGAAAAACCACTTTTCGCACTTGTGTTAGTGTTGAAAAACCACTTTTCGCACTTGTGTTGGTGCAGGAAACCACTTTGCACTTGTATTAGTGTGGAAAAAACACTTTTTGCACTTGTGATAGTGTTGAAAAACCACTTTTCGCACTTGTGTTAGTGTTGAAAAATCACTTTTCGCAGTTGTGTTAGTGTTGAAAAACCACTTTTCGCACTTGTGTTGGTGCAGGAAACCACTTTTGCACTTGTATTAGTGTGGAAAAACCACTTTTCGCACTTGTGTTAGTGTTGAAAAACCACTTTTCGCACTTGTGTTAGTGTTGAAAAACCACTTTTCGCACTTGTGTTGGTGCAGGAAACCACTTTTGCACTTGTATTAGTGTGGAAAAACCACTTTTCGCACTTGTGTTAGTGTTGAAAAACCACTTTTCGCACTTGTGTTAGTGTTGAAAAACCCACTTTTCGCACATGTTTTAGTGAAGGAAACCACTTTCGCACTTGTGTTGGTGCAGGAAACCACTTTTGCACTTGTATTAGTGTGGAAAAAACACTTTTTGCACTTGTGATAATGTTGAAACCCACTTTTCGCACTTGTGTTAGTGTTGAAAAACCACTTTTCGCACTTGTGTTGGTGCAGGAAACCACTTTTGCACTTGTATTAGTGTGGAAAAACCACTTTTCGCACTTGTGTTAGTGTTGAAAAACCACTTTTCGCACTTGTGTTAGTGTTGAAAAACCACTTTTCGCACTTGTGTTAGTGTTGAAAAACCACTTTTCGCACTTGTGTTGGTGCAGGAAACCACTTTTGCACTTGTATTGGTGTGGAAGAACCACTTTTGCACTTGTATTAGTGTGGAAAAAACACTTTTTGCACTTGTGATAGTGTTGAAAAACCACTTTTCGCACTTGTGTTAGTGTTGAAAAGCCACTTTTCGCACATGTTTTAGTGAAGGAAACCACTTTTCGCACTTGTGTTGGTGCAGGAAATCACTTTTGCACTTGTATTAGTGTGGAAAAACCACTTTTCGACAAGTGGGGTCTCTTCAATCCGCCGCAAACAAGTTGACCTCCACTCCCCCAGCGACAACAACCACTCTATGGCCCGGCGAGTTTCTTGAAACCCTTTCAGACATCCGCAGCACCATGATGTGTCCGATTTCGCCACTGAGCCCAGTCCGAGATTCTTTTGTACACGAGACTCATGGCCAGTTCAGGTTTGGCCTCAACCCACCATCATGCACAGTGTATGTGGCTGCGCTTGCATGCCTAACAATACTACTGTTCCCATCACTATCAAGCCATATTCCCATTTAGGCATCGTGCATGCTACCCTGATCCCTGAGGTTCTTTTCTTTTTCTTTTTTTTTCTTTTGTATACAGAATCGAGGCTCTTGAAAGAGCTAACATTTATCACACAAACAAATCAAACAGACAAACAAAGAAACTTTATAAAACGGGGAGCGGCAGACAAGATGGGGAGAGAAGGGGAAGCACATAAACACAACATTTGTGAGGGACATCGGGAATGTGTGGGAGGGAGAGGGCTTGGGGGGAGGCGGCGTGGGAAGGGGAGGGGGAGAAGTATAAACACAAGGACACCAAGGACTTCCAGGAAAAAAGTTGGTATTATAAAAAAGTGGATCTGGGGTGAAATTAGCGGGGGTAGAAAAGATCAAGGTTTTGGATGGGGGAAGATAAGAGATGGTGGTGAACAGCTGTTTTAAAGACCTGGAGAAAAGTGGGATTGAAGAGAGTGGGGGAGTTTGTTCCAGAGGCGGGAGAAAAGAGGAATGAAGGACTGAAGGTGAGCAGAGAGTCTTGATTTTGGCAGTTTAACCATAAGAGGGTTGCAGGCAGATCTTGTGCGACCTTTAAGAATATTTGGGGGACAGAGCCCAGAGAGAGCTGGGGGTGCTAGGCCGGAGAGGAGTCGGTAGAGGACGGAAAGACCACCAACCTGCCTGCGGTGAGTGAGTGAAAAGCCCTCGGAGGTAGCTTCATCGCGGGAGATTCCAATGATTCTGGTTGCGAGCCCTCTGATCCCTGAGGTTGCGAGCCCTCTGATCCCTGAGGCTGCGAGCCCTCTGATCCCTGAGGTTGCGAGCCCTCTGATCCCTGAGGTTGCGAGCCCTCTGATCCCTGAGGTTGCGAGCCCTCTGATCCTTGAGGTTGCGAGCCCTCTGATCCCTGAGGTGGCGAGCCCTCTGATCCCTGAGGTTGTGAGCCCTCTGACCCCTGAGGTTGCGAGCCCTCTGATCCCTGAGGTTGCGAGCCCTCTGATCCCTGAGGTTGCGAGCCCTCTGATCCCTGAGGTTGTGAGCCCTCTGATCCCTGAGGTTGCGAGCCCTCTGATCCCTGAGGTTGCGAGCCCGCTGATCCCTGAGGTTGCGAGCCCTTTGATCCCTGAGGTTGTGAGTTGTCTGATCCCTGAGGTTGCGAGCCGTCTGATACCTGAGGTTGCGAGCCCTCTGATCTCTGAGGTTGCGAGCCCTCTGATCCCTGAGGTTGCGAGCCCTCTGATCCCTGAGGTTGGGAGCCCTCTGATCCCTGAGGTTGCGAGCCCTCTGATCCCTGAGGTTGTGAGCACTCTGATCCCTGAGGTTGCGAGCCCTCTGATCCCTGAGGTTGCGAGCCCTCTGATCCCTGAGGTTGCGAGCCCTCTGATCCCTGAGGTTGCGAGCCCTCTGATCCCTGAGGTGGCAAGCCCTCTGATCCCTGAGGTTGCGAGCCCTCTGACCCCTGAGGTTGCGAGCCCTCTGATCCCTGAGGTTGCGAGCCCTCTGATCCCTGAGGTTGTGAGCCCTCTGATCCCTGAGGTTGCGAGCCCTCTGATCCCTGAGGTTGCGAGCCCTCTGATCCCTGAGGTTGCGAGCCCGCTGATCCCTGAGGTTGCGAGCCCTCTAATCCCTGAGGTTGCGAGCCGTCTGATCCCTGAGGTTGCGAGTCGTCTGATACCTGAGGTTGCGAGCCCTCTGATCTCTGAGGTTGCGAGTCCTCTGATCTCTGAGGTTGCGAGCCCTCTGATCCCTGAGGTTGGGAGCCCTCTGATCCCTGAGGTTGGGAGCCCTCTGATCCCTGAGGTTGCGAGCCCTCTGATCCCTGAGGTTGCGAGCCCGCTGATCCCTGAGGTTGCGAGCCCTCTGATCCCTGAGGTTGCGAGCCCTCTGATCCCTGAGGTTGTGAGCCCTCTGATCCCTGAGGTTGCGAGCCCTCCTCCAGTGGTGCCTAACTTTGCACCACCACCGTCACCTCACGCCTGTGTTGACACTATATCCGCATTGACCCTGACAACATCCTAGCGACGGATATTAGGGCGAATCTTGCCTTCCTCCATCGTGAGTTCTCACCTGATTTTGATCCTAAAATCATCAGTTGTAATGGCGTTGTCGGGAACATTTGTGCCACTGGCAAAATTCATACTACTCAATCCCCACAGAACAAGGGTCGTCCACCCCCCCCCCCCCCCCCCCCATATCACCTATCACGCCTAGTGGCCTGCAGGCCAAGTGTGATGAGTTGGAAGCTCTCGACCTGCTCCTTAAACCTGAAAACGTTAAACTTCAAGATGCCGATGCCTGTGTGGACTATTTAAACCCCACGTTCCTCATCAAAAAGCCCTGTGGTAGATTCCGACTTGCCACTATGTTCCAGGATGTTGGCTATTACAGCAAACCGCAACCATCATTGATGCCTTTTTTGGTGTCCACTCTCCACTCCATTGCGCGTCGGTCCTGTATCAGCGTGTCTAACTTGTATCAGGCCTTTTTCGAATGCCAGGCTCGGAGGCTGCTTTGGAGGAGCTGATGTATCGCGTTGTTGGAGATTTCCTTGAGGCTGACTCTGTTGCAGATGGCTTAGCCTGTGGTGCAGATTCACCTGAGGAGATACTAATAGTTTGGTCGGCTGTGCTTCATCTCCTGGATGGATACGACCTTTGGCCCTCAGCTACAAAGGCTGCCCTCTGCCCAAGATCCACTGCTATCGTGGAATGTGTTTGATCTTCATGCTATTTGAGTGCTGGTCGGAATCGCCAAGTCACTACTCTGGGCTCCTACCATCCACTTGCCACTGAGAGGGGCCTTAAGTCCATTGTTGGTTCCTGCAGGGTCCTTGCGCGTGTTTTGCGGAATGTTGCTGCCTTGTTTTCCCTCTTGTGCTGGTCGGCCCTCACAGGACAGTGTGTCATGGACCGACAAATTAACCACAATAAATGCTCCGTGAAGCGCACCTCGGAATAGTGTGAATGAAGGTGTTTGCACGGAGCTATGTTTGGTGCCTGAATCTCGATTTAGAAATCAAGGGCAGAGTTCGCAACTGCACCTCTTGTCAGGCGAATGCAAGGTTGTCTGCATCATTACCAATGCATCTGTGGGAATGGCCTCAGAAACCTTGGGAGCATATGCACATTGACTTTGCTGGGCCATTTTTGGGCAAAATGCTCCTGCTCATTACTGATGCCGATTCTAAGTGGATGGACGTGCAGCCGTGCACCCCATGACAACAACCTCGTCCGAGGCAACCATCAGCAAACTACGGACCTCATTTTCTACCCAAGGATTACCCTCGACTCTGGCGTCAGATAATGGTCCATCATTCACTCGTATTGAATTTCAAGAGTTTGTGAATGCCAATGGAATCATCCATCTTACCTCAGCCCCGTACCATCCTGAGGTTGGCTGAACATCCTGAGGTCGGGTCCAATGGGTTGGCTGAACGTTCCGTGCAAACATTCAAGGGGGGTAGGTCAAAGCTCAATCAGGGTAGCATCAAGCCGAGAGTGGCCCGATGCCTCTTCAAATACCAAGTAACACCCCACTCAAAAATTGGGAGGGCATCATCGGAGCTTTTGATAGGAAGAAAGTTGAGAACCCACCTTGACCTGTTACAGCCAGATGAGTCTGCAAAGGCCCGTAGGGTCCAAGCGAAGCAGAAGTACTGGCATGACAGACACTCCAAGGAGAGACTTTTTAAGGCGGAAGATCGCGTGTATGTGTGGAATTTTGGTTGGGGTAATCGCCGGCTGGGAGGGACCATTTTGGAGAAATTTAGTTGGTCTCTTATTGTGAAACTCTTGGATGGCAGGAATGTCAGAAAACATGTGGATCATGTGAGACCGTTACCCTCCGATTTAACCAGTGACATGCCTGGTCCATGAGAACCATCTGTAGGGGCTACTACACCGGAAAGGTATTCACAGCTGGAAACTCAGATTCAAATCCCATATACGTTTGTCCATTGTCTACTAATGTCCTTCTAATTCATGTAAGAGTGCACGGATGTGTACGAATGCCTTTGTCCTACAAGCACTTGTGTACAATGTATGTAATGTATGTATGAATTTGTGTACAAGCTCCTCCATGACCCTTACATCATTGTATCTGATTCTGACGCATTATATTCTGTTACAGAGCATCGGTTCTGCTGAAGCAGTTTCTTGGCACCGGTTATACTGCGTGGTTTGCCATTGCCTTCCCAGCATTAGTCGAGGCAGGAACTTGGTCATTAATCTGAGGAATTGGATCAGAGGAATTCAAGGACGGATATCACATCATCTCACCGCGATTACAGATGTTGAAATAGCTTTTCATCACATGATAAAAAATTATCAGAGTCTCCTTTTATCAAATGCAGAGTATTACATCATTTATTGATTCATTGGAATGTTTGTAAAAAGAACAATGCATCTAGGGTGTTTACAGCTGATAGTGAAAAAACAAACAAACACATGCAGCAGGACCAGTAACAGCGGTTCATTAACAGCAGTGTTTACCTTTCTTGTTACTTACAAGTTCACGTGAATTTAAGCATTTTCCTTCCATTCATCAAAAAATATGCGATCTTGATGTGAAGGCTTTGGATGGTTATACAATACTGTAAAGGTGAAAGTGGACAATTAAACATTATGAAAAAACAAAGGGTATAATAATTAAACAAATCAAGATAGTGGTAGGAAGGGGGGTTCTTGTTCATTAGAACCAATCAGAGTCACCCTGGCTCATCACACAAAAAATTAAAAACATTTCATCGTATCTACTGAAAAACATCTCTCAAAGTTTTGAGAGGGTCTGTACACAGACAGGGAAGCAAACCCAGGCAGGTAAAGGTGATGTTGTCATTCTTACTGACGCCTATTCTTGATTATTCCATTGACATGTACTTCCCTGAAAAAAAACCGAGAAACCATAGAGGTTTGATGAAAACCAAACCATTCCTTATCCTCGACATCACATTTGATCTTAAAATCGTAGGAATATAAAAAAATAACACCAGTCAAAACAAGGCATGGTATTTTTATCACTAGGGCATGCCCGTACTATATATATATCTAAAAGTATATCCCCCCCCCCTCTATTTACATGAAATGGTTTGGTCCATTCGCAAAGCCAAAGCGAACGGCTTGCGAGTACGGTGACAATCCCCCCCCCCCCCCCCTCTATTTACATGAAATGGTTTGGTCCAAAGCGAACGGCTTGCGAGTACGGTGACAATCCCCCCCCCCCCCCCCCCCTCTATTTACATGAAATGGTTTGGTCCAAAGCGAACGGCTTGCGAGTACGGTGACAATCCCCCCCCTCTATTTACATGAAATGGTTTGGTCCAAAGCTAACGGCTTGCGGAGTTTGGTAAAGAAATCGCCATCGCGTGCACAATTGCGCAGGAAAGCGAAAGAATCGCAAATTAGTTTTAATTAGTTTTAAAACATAGTTTAACGCCCGAGCGAGTTTAACGCAATCGCAAATCGCATCGCAAAGCGAAAGAATCGCAAATTAGTTTTAATTAGTTTTAAAACATAGTTTAACGCCAACATAGCGCCAACATAGTTTGCCGACGGGAAATAAATGAATACGCTCTCAAATGTGCCATCCGAGGCAGAGTCTGTTCGCCACGTTCGGCACACGTGATAGCTCGCTGCTCTCTGATTGGTTGAATCGTTTTTTGGACATAGCTCAGTAACTACTTCTGCGATTAATTTAAAACCTTGAAAAGGCACATCCTCGGGTCCCCAGCAATATACCTGGCAAGTTTCAAGTATATCGGACCGGTAGTTGTCGAGAAACAGCGGTCACAGACAAACATACATACAAACATACATACATACAAACATACACACAGAGATTAGTGGAATTATAGATAGATGGTGTGCATAAAACCCATGTGGAGGAATTGTCTTACAGACATATTTTGCTGAAGAGATCATCATCACCTTGATCTTTTCTACCCCCACTAATTTCACCCCAAATCCACTTTTTTGAAATACCAACTTCTGTCCTGGAAGTCCTTGGTGTCCTTGTGTTTTATACTTCTCCCACCCCCCCCCCTGCCCCCCCTTCCCACGCCTCCTCCCCCCAAGCCCTCTCCCTCCCACACATCTCCCTGTTCTCAAATGTTATGTTTGTGTGCTTCCCCTTCTCTCCCCATCTTGTCTTCCGCTCCCTCCTTTTATATATTTTGTTTGTCTGGTTGATTTGTTTGTGAAATAAATGTTAGCTCTATCACGAGCCTCGATTCAGTATACAAAAAAAAAAATAATAATCATCACCTGGGCTGGCAGCATGACCTAGACCTAGAGGTATATCTCACTTACCTTGGAACTGTTTAACCTGGGTTTAAATGTTCACCCAGCTATGAACATTTCCTGGTGTTTCACAGGCAGGGCATTTAAGTGTAAACAGAGATGTGCTCGTTGCATTGTAGTGCATCAATTTCTGTGGCCTACAGAAATGGATAGGAGAGGGATATTGAATGCCTTGAGGAAGAATTTAATTGGCTCTGCTGTGCTCGAGGATCAGTTGTGGCCATATTACGCTGAAATCTACGCACGGAAGAAGGCACAAATGGAGGTGGTCTGTGAGGCCTCTCCACATATCCAGGTCAGATGAGGTGTCATACAAATGTTTGTATTTGCAAACCTCATCTGAGAGTCGCTCCTCAAACTGCTCCATTGCTATTCTCCGTTTGAATGCTTTGGTTCTTTGTTTTAGTTCTGTTTTGGGTCTGGGCCGAACCCCCAATGCTACCGGATATACTTCCCTGCTCAACCAATCAGATTTGTTGTTGTTGATTGTTGAGATTTTGGAGGTGTGTGCGTCGACCCCTCTGCGAGCCTCTGCGGGCTACCGTTAGTCCGTTACCCATAAACCCCTTCTCTGCGTAGCTGCGCAGAGACGTTTACGTGTACCTTCGCAGAAGCATAACTCCGGCTTTAGTCAGTGGACGTTACACATCCCATGGTCTCCTCTACGAAGAGCAGGCAAGTTTTCACCAGCATCCTGAACAAATTACAAATTCTGCCCTAACCAGCAGAGGGCATCAGCAACGCAGCCATCCCATGGTCTCTACGAAGAGCAGGCAAGTTTTCACCAGCATCCTGAACAAATTACAAACAAGTACACATACATTCAAAGTACACCGCCCCCATGCCAAATAATTAAATATCCTACAGCGCGGCATTGCCGGGGCGCCTCCGGCGCCCGGCAATACCTCAGTGCAGCTCATTGAGGCTGCATTGGGAGGCAGAGGTGTACACTAATTGATTGATTAATTGTATAATTAAAATCAATAAAAGATTATCACAAAATATTTTCATAATCAATTGGCTAATAGCATAACTAAACCACTAGTGCTTCATCCGAAGATGCATCTTTTAGAAATTTAATTAAATAAGTCATTTATAAAAAATTAAATAATTAATTGATTACTCAATAAATAATTAATCGATTAATCAATAAATAATTAATAGATGAAATGATTAATCAATAAATCAAAAATATCCTTGATAGCCACATCACTTGGTCACTCATCTCCAAATATTAGCTTCCCAGCTCAAAAGGTGCCTGAGATATTGGCCAAATGAGAAAGAAAATAAATAAATGATTAATAATGAAAATAAATAAATAATAATCATAAAAAATTAAATTATTAATCAATTTGGTCAGAGAACACATAAACTACCACTATTTCATCAGAATCTGTAACTTAAAAAAAAAAGCATTTTTTGTCATAATCGAATAATTAAATAATTAATCGATTAATTGATTAATTAATAAATCAAAAATATCCTTTGCAGCCAAATCACCTGGTCATTGGCATGTCCAAATATCAGCTTCCTAACTCAAAAGGTGCCTGAGTTAATGGTCAGAAGAGAAAGGAAATTTGATTAATTAAATAAGTACTTAATTAATCGCTAATAATTAAATAACTCCTCAATTTATTAATTAATCAAAAAAAAAATACCATTTTTGACAAAGGACTTGCTCACTACTGTGCCGAAATTTCAGCTTCCTAGCTCAAAGGATGGCTGAGATATCGCCCGGACAAACAAACAAGAAAACAAGAAAACAAACAAGAAAGAAAACAAGAAAACAAACAAACAAACAAAACAACCAGAGTGAAAACTGAGTACTCTCTTTCAGCGTGCGTCACTGCCGAGCCCCCTTCGGTGCCCGGCAATGACGATTTGCAATGCCTGGAGATGGCATAGGAAAGGAGCGGTGTACAATTCTGCCCAAACCAGCAGAGGGCATCAGCAACGCAGCCATTCCCTCAACCCAGCCGTCTGCCCTGCAGACTTGTGCCGCACACAAATGAAGAGGAAGATGAAAACCTGCCCAACGTCACAGATTGTCTGTAATTTTCTTTTACACCAATCACGGAAAAGTTACAGAGGAACGGACAAGCCAAAATGACCGGAATAGTATCTCACAGCAGGAACTCATAAGGATCTAGTTCTACCACTGACAATCAATGGTAACATTAAGATAAAAAACTAATTCCCAAGGGGAAAAAAACCCCTCAACCTTACGTTTCATTAGGAAGCACCTCACAAGGAAATCGCAATACAAGTCATCATTCTAGTGGCACCATGGTAAACAAAACCCCACCTGGGTAGAGTTCAATTCCTGAGGTTGGTTAAGTGAAGCCAAGCAGGTGATCAAATGTTCACATGGAAAAGCTTCTTGAACAATGAATGACATTAGTGAATTACTGAAAATGTCCTGAAATTCCTTACATTCACGATTACAAGCAGGTTGTCATTACCTGTGTGTGGTAGACAAATTTTGAGATGCATCTCAATGAATGACAGGTCAGCAATAATGTGGTCATCTTTATGTCTGTTAAAGTTAATATGTCTCAAAAAGAGGGTAATGATAAGTCGGCTGTCCAATCAGCTTTTACTGGCATGCACTAAATATCGCATGTTATCCTTTACACAGAGTTGGCATTACCCTGACTATCGATTCAAGATCCAGGATGGATCTCGCATTTTTGACCTCTTAGGTGAACCACATCTCAAAAAGTCGGGTGAACCAAATATCAAAGGTGAACCACATCTCAAAAACTCGGGTGAACCACATCTCTAAAACTCGGGTGAACCACATCTCAAAAACTGGGGTGAACCACATCTCAAAAACTCAGGTGAACCACATCTCAAAAACTCGGGTGAACCACATCTCAAAAACTCGGGTGAACCACATCTCAAAAACTCGGGTGAACCACATCTCAAAAACTCGGGTGAACCACATCTCTAAAACTCGGGTGAACCACATCTCAAAAACTCGGGTGAACCACATCTCAAAAACTCGGGTGAACCACATCTCTAAAACTCGGGTGAACCATATCTCTAAAACTCGGGTGAACCACATCTCAAAAACTCGGGTGAACCACATCTCTAAAACTCGGGTGAACCACATCTCAAAAACTCGGGTGAACCACATCTCTAAAACTCGGGTGAACCACATCTCAAAAACTCGGGTGAACCACATCTCTAAAACTCGGGTGAACCACATCTCTAAAACTCGGGTAAACCGCTCCTCTGACCTGGCCTCTAAAGTTGACTAACAACTCAGTATTCTCCACAGAGTTTTCGATTATCAAACACATGGAGCATGTTCCAGTGTATAGGAGCTTAATTGTAGTATCCTGGAGTGTGCTTCCCCCTGTAGGCTGGTGTAGCTGCTTCCCATCTTGAAGTGATCCAGACCAAGCCTCTGCTTATTAATGTCATTTCTCAATAAAAGGCAGAGTCTGCCCACCATAGACAGGTACGTGGACTCTCAGTTTTCTTTTTCAATCAATTATGACTTCATTCTTCCCACCCTCTGCCTCTGTACTCCCTCCCAACCTGGCCAGATTGCAACATGCATTGTACAACAATCCAACACAACCTCCCAAACTCTAAGCTAAATGCTCATCTTTATTCTTTCATTCTGCTAATCTCGTGAATGTGGAATGAATTCCCTGTGTCTGTTGTCTCGTGTCCCTTCCTTCATTCTTTTAAGAGTGCTTTCTAGTGAGAGAAAGCATGAGGTGATGGTTCCCAACATCACCTCATGCTTTCTCTCACAATGTATACATTTAATTTTCCTGCATTCTCTATTTTATTCCTGCATTCCTGCACCTGCGTTTTTGAGACAATAAAGAATGCAGGAAAATCAAATTCATAATTCCAGACAAAATTTATTCCAGACAAACAAATTTTCCTGCATGTTTAATTCCTGCATTCCCAAACGAGGTGCAGTTTAATCCATCATCCATTTCCATGCACCGCAAAGCTTTGAAAGTGGCCGCGACTTCCTAAATCCATGAACTAGTTATCCAATCGTACAGCATCTGGATAAAACTTGTTTTACGATGTCCTTGTTCCAAACTTGAGATTTCTTGGAAATTAATAAATTGAGCATTTTGATAATTCTCAAACTTATTTTGATATTTTTCAGTATTGAATGACAAAATTTTTGGTTCAATATTGATTGTGAATATTGAATCCTATCCGGAATATATGCATACAGATGACACACAACAGAAAAGATAATCGGAAGAACCATTTCAGACAGACAAAACACGTGGTTAGCAGACAGTCAAATCACAATGACAACTAGAGAGTTCAGAGAACACCTTACCCTGCGCTGTCTTGACAAACAAGGACGAAGGTGGAGTCTACATGCAGCAAATTTGATTGGTCGTGATGATGTAAAATGCAGCAATATTTTGTCCAAGTACTGCTAAACGGAAGCGTATTGAAAGTACCAAAAGGCGATTTGTGTTCTACAGTATTCAAGGTTATAAATAAATTTAAATAAAATAAAGATTTTAAAGGTCGTAGAATTGTTTATTCCGGAAGTTTACCTCCGTTGATGGGTCGTCTTTTACACCACCTCATTTAACACTTGACATTAGTTATCCGTGCCTGTTGTTTGTGTCCTTTGTGGCATCCTTAAAAACAGTAGGTTTCCTGTTTCGAAAGATTTTCAATTTTCTTTTACTGTCAGACAGGCAGACAGTAAAAAACAAGACCAAAAGTCTAACAGCGGCGTAGCTGGGCTTGTAAAATATTATAAACCACGAACACATATGATTAGCTTTTTAAACAGTCGCTAATGCTGTTAATAAAATGAAGGAAAGAAATTTGGAGGAATCCAGACATCTGTGAGGTAAGTTTTACTCACAGAACTGAGCGAAGATCTACTGTAATCTATATGCCCCACAAGGGTTGGAGGTGTGCTCATTTACCAAGCAGCTAGCTAGCGCTTGCCAAGCCAGCCGTTCCTTAACGGTTTTAAATGGAGTGCTTGCTGGAATGCTTAAACCACTTGGCGATCTCTCCACAAGAAACTTGGTAAATGAACACACCCAAAGTTCTTGAGACCCGACCATAGATCGACTGTGATCTATATACCCCAAAGAGGAATTACCTTTCCTGCCGCTTTCGAAGTGAGCGGGTGTTTACGCCGTTATGACATCATATACGTAATGACGTAGCATGACAGCCGGACACAAAACTTCCACTACTTTAATATGTATAAGATATATATTTAACCTCCAGTAACGTTGCAGTCACGACAAAGGGATTAGTGTTACGATTAGATTTACTATAATAATCCCAATGTCCCTGCTCTCAAATGTTGTACTTGTGTGCTTCCCTCTCTCTCCCCATCTTGTCTCCCGCTCCCTTTATCTTGTTTTATGCGTCAGTTTGTCTTTTTGTGATTAATGTTAGCTCTTACACAAGCCTAGAATGTCATATACAAAAAAAAAAAAAAAATTTTTTAAACTCTAAAAAAACTTTATTATTACGAAAATTTTATTCTTTTTTAAAAACCGAGGTGATTTCCTTACTTCCGTGGTTACACTGCTTCAATCCATCAACTTTCCATTCACGACAATCGGATGAATGTGTTATGGTTATATTTACTATAATATTATTATTGCTACGAAAACGATACTACTGAAACGATATACCTCTGTATTAAGAAACCTGGGTATAATTTGTCCGAAGCGGACGGTGAGTCATAACGCCTAAGGCCTACACGTACCGTGCCCATACCGTATTGTTGGAAGAGCCGTAATGCCAATGCTTTCGATATTTGATGGTCATTTTAACAATCGGTTTGTTTGTGTTTCACACTGAATGAAAAACATAAAGGTAGAGCTTGGCAATTGTGATATATGACAGATTCGACGATATGAACAGCATATATACATCAAAATGGCGGTGCGTGGAGTCAGCCGCAGCACCGCTGTAATGACATCAGACGTAATCACATCACCCTGTCATGTGACCAGATTCTCAGCTCTGATTGGTATATGTTTGAGGGGACATACATACATACATACATACATACATACATATTTACAGACGGACAAACGCTGTTCTACACAGCTCTGCCCGATGGGCTACGCTGTAAAAATCCAACTCCTCTCTGCGCATGCGTGATCGGGACGAATAGAGAGGCAAAGTACTGCTACACTACAGATTTGTTTTCCAATTAATGTTCAATTGATAACATTCAATTGAAAGGAAGTTGTTCCTCTATCATAAACTGATGTTTATAGACAGAAGGACAGACAGACAGAAGTGAACCGATTGTTTAACCCCACTTTTTGTTTGGCATGCGCGGGGTAACGAAGCACAAATACACATACACTCACCGACAGATTATACCTCCTGCTTCATTTCACAAACATATTTCATTGAAAAAATAGATACGAACAATACATGTGTTGCATATTTCACTCATTTAACATGAGCATGGCGAGACTGCACGTGTGAAAGTGAAAGCAAGCGGTAAACTCACCCTTTTCCAAAAGGGCTCAGACTTCTACTGTGCCAGCAGGTCTGGTCAGTTTCGACGTGCACGTCGTATTCACGCACATCATTCACCTCCTTAATCCGACCCAGTATCACCTTAGCCACAAACATCAGGATCATCTGCAAAACGAGATCGGATGCGTAAATGAGTTGAAAATTACCAATGGAAATGTAGTGATCTACTGAAGCAAGAGAATCAGGTGTGTTGAGGGTGCCACCATGTGTAGCTTCAGCTTTACTCACCATGAACCAATACAGGTTAATAAGTGTGATGGCAAAGAGCAATATATTGAAGAAAAAGTAGAAAGGGATGTCAGGAACAGTTTGCAGGCTGGTAATGCAAGTGGCATAAAGGACCTTCAGAGGGAACCAGTAGAGTCGGAACACAAACCTAAAGAAACAGGGGAAAAAAAAATTAAATTGGTTATGTATCGGACATTTGTTGATGTTGCATATTTGCCAAACTTGAACGAATGATTCTTCTGGTATGCACTTTACTTAATTTAGCACTTATGTGTCCATTACAACTTTTGACGCAAAAAGAGTGTGATTCAATGACATCAGCCATTGGATCATTAATTACACAGATTGACCATTATAAATACATTGAATGATCCATAAATTGCGAAAAAATGGAGTGGATTATTTTGTATACATGGTTGAAGCTAATGGAAGAGCTAGACAAGAAGCGAAGGGGACAAAATGGAAAAGCGAGAAACACCAACAGCAGAGTAGAAGTGAGCCTGAGATCAAGGTGAGGGGAAGGTACACACAACCCACAACACAGCAAGAAGAGGAAGTGGAAAGCTGGGATGAAACAGAAAAAGAACAAATCAACCACCAATGAACAAATTAAAAGAGGAGAGGGAGAGGCCAATAGAGCGCAGAGGGTGCAAGACCCTAAAAGGAGGTGGTAGAATAGAGAGACCACCGACCTATCTGCGATGTGAAAGTAATAGACCAAGAGATTCAGCTTCATTATGGGAGACAGCAATGACTTTGAAGGTCTTGCTTTCCACAGCGTCAAGCTGGGCAAGGTGTGAAGCAGGGGCGCCAAGTAATTGGGCTAAGGTAATCAATTAATGGGGAATGGCATTAATGGATATAAGAATTGAAGACTTCCTGGCTCTATTACTTAAGTGATTTTTGCATTGGAAAAAGAAACGTCTGGACCTTCTCCGCATTCCCCTTACCCAATCTGCGTATGGACCCCTCCCCCCCCCAAAGAAAAGCCGATCTACTGCAGATGCACAAATCAAATTAGGTAATTGAGCAAATTAAGCCACCTACCATTATTATGGCAAAGAGTTACATTTAAATTCATGTTCAGTTACTCCTCACAAAAAGGAAGCTCATGCAAGGTTCTGCTTATGGATCTGCAACATGAATTTCATTAGTCAATATTCCCTCATAAGCAAAAAAAGTGGGAATTTGGAGATACTCAATCAAGACTGGGAATAAGAAAACATTTAAAAATTCTGAAAGTGCCTTCTCAGCAAGTCATACACAAGAACATATCCAGCAAACAATATCATCAAAAACATCCGAATGCAAGATGTCAGCGAAAGAGATAATCTACTCTTAGGACTCAACCAATTCCATTCAAAACAAAAACAAGTAAAGAAGAGTACATTTCAATGAAGAACATAGCACAACATTGCACAGAGTTTGTTTGTTAGTGTTCCCATGCAGGGAACCCAGGTTCAAATCCCATACACCATATGCCTGTCTATTGTCGACTAAAGTCTTTGTAATCTTACTATAATTCACCAAATGTCCGTCCGTCTGTCTGTCTGTCCATCCGTTCGAAGGTACCGCAAAAACGGCTGAGCCGATCGCAACGATATTTTGGATGGGTAATCCTGGGATCTCCTGGAGTAAAATAGGGTATATTGTTTTTCCAATTTCAGCTTTGGCCTCCAGCATTTTCAGGTTTGGACTCCCGCATAACGTTATTTTCCCGGGTGCCGCACAAATGGCTGCACCGATCGCTGCACCGATCGGACTCGGTGACTTCGGACAAAGACCTTTTACAAGGACATGGGTTGAATCCCTGCTTGAGAAAATGCCAGCCCCCTCCCTGCCATCACGTCGTCTCTCCAACTCACAATCCCACGAGATATGCAGAAAGGACGACCCAAAACCAATTATCTTCTTTTTGATTCGTACATAAACACCATTAAAAGTAAATAATGACCTCGGCCAAAGTTCAAACGACGTGGGTTTAATCTCCACATGAGAGAATTCCACATAGCTATTTGGGCAGTGTATGCACTAACAGATCGCTGTCTCCATCGATCTTGCCAAGGCCGTAACACCTATCGGCTCAAAATCCTTTTAACTGTTGACTTGGTAGTTTTTACAATTAAGGAAACATTAACAATGTTATTAAAAGTTTATTTTGTGATTAATTTGTGATTGGAGTTATGTTGTTTGGAATGAAAAAAGAGATATCGAGTTCAAGTAAATGACAACCTGCCGTAATGGTTTCTACTTTCTGAACGTGAACTTCATGGATCGCCATATGCAGATTCGCCACAGACCCACGATCGATGTTTCTATTCGTGAACGTACCCGTTTGTTTGCGAACGGGTACGTTTTTCATGGAAGTCCTTCACGAACTTGCTGTCCATGTCTGACGTGCGACTGGGGGTGTTACAGGAATGTGGAATTTATTGGTTTGATGCTTTAGCATTCGCCGTATCTGCATTGCCTGTTTGCTTCTGGCCTCCCACCCGTGCGTAGCACAGGTATCTCACTAGTTTCATGTAATATTCCAGTAATGTATATTAATGTCTTCATTCTGCCTGCATGCCATATGTATGTAGAAGGTTCTCTATGATGAGCCTTGGATCAATGTTTAAAATTTTCCCACAACTCAATTGAAAACAAATCATGAAAGCTCATTTAGCAGTTGATCATTATTGTCTTTATGTCTGCTCCTGATCTCCCAATGAAATAAAACAAGACCGATAGTCTAACAATGGCGTAGCCGGGCTTGTTTGATACTTTAGTTGAAGAGGATAGGAGGACCTGGGTGGGGATACCAGTTAGCAGTTGTTGTTTTTTTTGTTGTTTTTTGTATACAGAATCGAGGCTCGTGAAAGAGCTAACATTTATTTCACAAACAAATCAAACAGACAAACAAAATATATAAAAAGAGGGAGCGGAAGACAAGATGGGGAGAGAAGGGGAAGCACACAAACACAACATTTGAGAGCAGGGAAGATGTGTGGGAGGGAGAGGGCTCTCCCATAGCGTGGGAAGGGGGGGGGTGGGAGAAGTATAAAACACAAGGACACCAAGGACTTCCAGGACAGAAGTTGGTATTTCAAAAAAGTGGATTTGGGGTGAAATTAGCGGGGTTAGAAAAGATCAAGGTTTTGGATGGGGGAAGACAGGAGATGGTGGTGAACAGCTGATTTAAAGACCTGGAGGGTGGAGTGGGATTGAAGAGAGTGGGGGAGTTTGTTCCAGAGGCGGGAGAAAAGAGGAATGAAGGAGTGAAGGTGAGCAGAGAGTCTTGATTTTGGCAGTTTAACCATAAGAGGGTTGCAGGCAGATCTTGTGCGACCTGTAGGAATATTTGGGGGACGGAGCCCAGAGAGAGCTGGGGGGGGGGGGCAAGGCCAGAGAGGAGTCAGTAGAAGACGGAAAGACCACCAACCTGCCTGCGGTGAGTGAGTGAAAGGCCCTTGGAGTTAGCTTCATCGCGGGAGATTACAATGATTCTGAACGCTTTGGTTTCAACCGCGTGAAGACGAGCTAGGTGTGAGGCAGGAGCACCAGCCCAGAGGGGAGAGCAGTATTCCATTGAGCTGCGGATGAAAGCCTTGTATGTGGTGAGGAGCTCAGGTGTGCCAAGGAAGGACTTCGCACGACGGAGGATGCCCAGTCAGCGACTGGCTTTGGAGGCCAAATTTGAGGCCAGTTAGCAAATAATGTAAGCATTTAATTTATTTTTTTTACTTCAGGCATGGACAGCCAGTTCGTGAATGACTTGGAAGGGGTGGGGGGGGAGGTAGGGGGAAACGGCGAATGGCAAAACCATGAACCAATAAATTCCACATTCCTGTGCCACCTTCAGTCCAACGTCAGGCAATGACAATCCGTTCTCTATATTTTCATTCCAAACAGCATCATTCATCATTCCAATCACAAATTAATACTATTGAATTAATACTGTATATCAAAATATAATGTTAAATCATGATTGTATTGAGATATCAAACCAGCAAACCGTCATCATCTATTCATTTCGGGATTCGGGAAAAATGTCCATGTCGATCGCATTTCAAAATCATAATTATATTGAATTTCTGAAACCTCCTACCTACCTAAAGACACCCACTGGGACCAAAAACGTTCCACAGAAGGTTATTATATTTCCTTTTAGTAAAATATGCAACTGTAATGGTTACTAAATGCTGTCCCCCCGTCATGTGACCAGATCCTCAGCTCTGATTGGTGTACATTTGTGAGGCACACGGACAGACAAATGCTGTTCTGGATGGCATTGCCCTACGGGATGGCATTGCCCTATTATGTAAAACACACATAATACTTCAAAACCAACCTGCTTGATTTCAATTCAAACCTCACCATTCAACTCCATCCCCAACGATAATGTTTTTTTCCTGAAAATATTACCAAAACTAGTTTTGAAAGGATTGAAGTTCATTGAAACAATTTAATCCCTGGAAACATTGCCAACTAGAACGTCACTCGTAGAGTGAGTGCATAGTCTCGCCCCGCACGTTCAATCTGAACAAAAATACCATCGTTAACTGAACACGCTACAATTATGTGCCACTGCTGTTATGGCGCATGGTCACCGCATATACCCATATAATCCATGCACCCAATTATGGCACATAGTTTCTTGGCATGGGTTATGAACGTCATAAATTTAATTCTTCACTCATATCAGGTCATATATCAGATACTATATGAAGTTTCAGATTTTTTGGATAAGGATTTAAATTCAACCAATTGTGGCTGGAATACCACTTCACCAATGACATCATCGTTATCACCTTTTCCAATGACATATGCTCCACTGGGAGTTGATGACATATGCCAAGTTTCAATTATTGTTGTTGAACGGTTTCGGAGAACATTATGCCCAAATATTTTGTTATAATCCGATATGGCTGCCATACCACATGACCTATGACATCAGAGTTAGCGATAAAATATTCTTCATGGGGAGTCCCTCCTATGTTGAAAGTTTTGCATCAATCGTACAAGCGGTTGCAGATAAAAACATTTTTAAATACCACGTCCCGAGCTTTGTGATTGGTCGGAGTGATGGATGACTGATGTAATGGGACGTCGGTGATAGGACAGAGTGTGACATCAGCGGTGGAACATTCGAAAGCCAGGAGAGCAAAAAGAAGCCGTCACGCCATCGTGGTCTCTTCTGGTGCTGGCATTCGTCAAAGGCGGTCGCATTTTCTTCTGGTCCTGGCGTTAGTTGGAGGCGATCGCATTCTCTCTCTTTTGTGCTGGCTTTAGAAGAGAACGGCTGTGTTTGCCTTTTGCTCTTGTCATTGTCCTGGCTTCGCATGAGGGACGGTTGCTTCGCTCGCTCTTTCTCTTTGTCGTGGTAGCACTAGAGAATGACTGTGCTTCGTGCCGTGTTCGCTGGTGGAGCGAGTTCGGAACTTTGGTGGAACATGGACAGATCGTGCAGACCGACGGAGGCGCTCTTGCCTGCTTGCCTTTCACCAGCGACTGGCTGTGGGTGTGACTTCGCGTGTTTTACTGCGCGGCGCCTTTGACAACCACCAGGCTTTCGAGGGCCGATTGGGGACGCCAGCCTGAGTACCGGCCAATGCACCACACAAAAACATTTTATTTTATTTGTCTACCCTTGTCGTGTCTCTGTGTCCGTATGGATGGTCCCTCAGTTAGAATTTAGCTTTACCTCACCATTTATTTCGTTTTTACTATCCTGGCATTCATTTTCATTAAATCCTTTATTTTTGGCATTTCATTCTTGTATTGTGAATTTTGCTGTCTCGTATTTGTTTTTGTGGGTCAAGTCATTAAACCCGTGGTAGCTGTCCGATCAGGTAAGACTTCGAACCTTCCCTCGTGCGCGAAAAGATAATCCCGCCAAGTTTGAAATACGCCTCGGAGTTAAAGCTCGTTTCGGTCATCCGTCACCCAGGGGTCTTAACCCTGAGGACGTGACAATATATAAGTTGGCTCTGTAATAATAATAATAATAATTCATTTATTTTGTATAGCGCTTTTCCAGAAGCCCAAAGGCGCTTTGACAGAGTGGCAAACATAATGCATAACAATTGTTCGCTGGTGGAGCGAGTTCGGAACTTTGGTGGAACATGGACAGATCGTGCAGACCGACGGAGGCGCTCTTGCCTGCTTGCCTGTAAGTGTGACTGTAAGACTGTAAGAGTGACACCGATTGGTTCATCAGTCATGACGTAATTGGTAATCTGAACACCCATTGGTTGACTCAGTCAGCACTATCTCTGGCTCCGATTGGCTGGAGTGGAGTTGAAAGTGTTGACTCACCAGCACCAATACCTTGGAGGGAGGGGGGTTGGGGTTCCCCCAAAGCCAGGGCATCACTATATGCATGGACACGGGTGGGGGCAATACATGTAATCTTTCCATGTTCAAAGAGAATGAGAGAATGTACAAATTCCTTTTGACGACACAATATAGGGTCTGTGGAATGGATGAAGAAGGAAGAAATCCATGGAACAACCAGAACAAGAAGGAAGAAATCTTTGCCGAGTTCAAACTCCTCTATGCTCAACTATCATTATCAACTAACAACTCCAAAATGCTCATACACCTACACTCAGCCGCCTAAAGTCAAGGAAGAGCTTCATGAACAGTGTTGTTTCATTACAATCAACCCCATCATCGCTTTGTGGAAAGACCGGCTTGCCAGTCTCGAACAACTCCCAGCGATGGAAATTCTACCTGATGAAAGCCTTCACCTGGGAGCTAATTGCAACTGGATAATATGGAACTGCCTTAATAGACTTAGGACTGGTGTAGGTCGTTCAAAGGTGTCACCAAACAAATGGGGATATACAACCAGCCCGACAACTTGCGAATGTGGAACTGAGCCACAGACCATGCGACATCTCCTGCAATGTCGATAGCTAGAGGAACCCTGCACTGTTGCAGATCTTGCCGAATTCAACAACAAGGCGTAAAAATGTGCCCAGTTTTGGCTGTGCCATGTATAGACTGTCCGTGGACACGATAAGAAGAACAACTATCAATGCTTCAACCTGTATCCAAGGAGGCAGACGAAGCGTTGAGGGCCAGACTTTCAGACCTCGCGCATGCGTACTGTGGAAACCCGAACTGAAATTAATTAAATTGATATATGTGGGAAAATTAAATTCCCAGACCAGGAATCGAACCCAGGTCTTCTGGAAAACCATACCAGTGCTCTGCTATCTGAGCTAACTGGGCGACCTTGACTGGTCTGGGAATGTAATTTTCCCACATATATCAATTTAATTATTTAATCCTGTTCATTAATCTAATTTAAATTAGGTAGTTCCTTGATCAGACAGACAGACGGAGCGTGAACCAATTGCTTATCCCCGCTCTGCGTTACATGCGTGTGATAATAGTATGCAATTCTCCAGAGTACAATCACGTGTTGATATCGGACACTGTGATTGGTTGATCGGCAAGCAATGAGAAAGTGCCATCTGTAGATGAAGGACGATAAAAACATACAGTGCATTCAGAAAGTATTCAGACCCCTTCACTTTTTTCACATTTTGTTATGTTGCAGCCTTAAGCTGAAATCGTTTATATTCATTTTTTCCCTCATCAATCTACACTCAATACCCCATAATGACAAAGAGAAAACAGGATTTTAGAAAGTTTTGCAAATTTATTAAAAAGAAAAAAGTGAAACATCACATTGACATAAGTATTCAGACCCTTTGCTATGACACTTGAAATTTAGCTCAGGTGCCTCCCATTTCTCTTGATCATCTTTGAGATGTTTCTGCACCTTGATTGGAGTCCACCTGTGGTAAATGTCAATTGATCGGACATGATTTGGAAAGGCACACACCGGTCTATATAAGGTCTCACAGCTGACAATGCATATCAGAGCAAAAACCAAGCCATGAGGTCGAAGGAACTGCCTGCAGAGCTCAGAGACAGGATTGTGTCGAGGCACAGATCTGGAGAAGCCTACAAAAAAATCTCTGCTGCATTGACGGTTCCCAAGAGCACAGTGGCCTCCATAATTCTTAAATGGAAGAAGTTTGGAACAACCAGGACTTTTCCTAGAGCTAGCCGCCCGTCCAAACTGAGCAATCGGGGGAGAAGGGCCTTGGTGACCAAGAGAGGTGACCAAGAACCCGATGGTCACTCTGGCTGAGCTCCAGAGATCCTGTGTGGAGATGGGAGAAACGTCCAGAAGGACAACCATCACTGCAACACTCCACCGATCTGGGCTTTATGGCAGATTTTCCAGAGGGAAGCCTCTCCTCAGTGAAAGACACATGAAAGCTCACAGAATCTTGTTTCTCACAGTCTGAGAGTCCTTTAGGTGCTTTTTTGAAACTCCAAACAGGCTTTCATGGTCCCCTTTTTGAAGCAATGTTTTATGGCCGGATGTCCTTCCTGCCACCAACCCTGTTGGTCGCCTCTTGCGACACACAGGGAATTACCAGTGAGCTGGTCCTCCAGTTGTTGACCTCAGAAGGATGACAGGCTGAGTCAACCCCCCTGGTGGTAATTTAGCAATCAACCGGGATTCAAACCCAGGATCCTCGGATCCCAAGCCGGCACCCTAACCGCTAAGCCAACACCAGGCCCTTAGGGCAATTGCAAGAATGGACAAAATAACATTCAGGCCATTCCTTCCATGGACAACTGCCGATGAACTGGGCAACTTATTTTCAACCAGGTGCTTATAAATAAGACGCAACTACATCATAAGCAGATGATGATCAGTTACTGTATGAGAAACATAGCAACTTGAAACAAAAATATCTTTGGAACCTCATCTAAACTATGTATTCTAAACGACACCTTTAACAAAAGTGTGACTTGAAAAGCTCACCATGAAATGCCGAAGGAGATGCATCCAATGTTGGACAAGAGGTTGTTTATCGAGTGGTAAGTCCCTCCTCGGTACTTCATGTACACATTAAGCTTCGTAAACTCCAGTTGTATATCAGTAGCATCATGCAGGAAAAACGCCAGCAATCCCACATTGTGATATCTGCAACAAAACCCGGAAGAAACGAGAATCGGTCTGTTCGACTTTTCTACTCGGGCACTGGCAATCGTTAACGCGTGGGAATGAAAATCCAGCTTATGACTAATGCCAAGAAATGGAGAGCATAGATCTTCCAACCCAAGAGCACTGCGAGGCAGCTTTTCCAGGGATATGAGATAGCCGCAAAGATCTAAATGGGTTTCATTACTCTACCTCCGCCCCCGATGGTGCATGGAGGTTATGTTTTCACCCCTGTGTGTCTGTTTGTTTGTGTACTGGAGATCTCAACAAGTTGTGGACGGATTTGGACAAAATTTGATGGAGACATTGGGTATGTGACAAGGACAAATTGATTCGATTTTGGTGAAGATTCGAATCGGATGCGATAATTTTTTTAAGTGATTCTTCACCAATGAGGGATCGATCGTGTGAAAAGCGATCTATAACATGATATTTATAAAAGTTATGGACGAGTTATGACTAGACTTGGTGGACGAGTTGGTTAGGTGACAAGAACAAGCCGATTCGATTTTGGTTCAGGTCCGAATCCAGATCTGGCCTATCATTGGGATACAAAACATAAACTGTTCAGCCTGGCGGAGGTGTGCGCTCTACCGAGTGCCGTTCTCGACTCTTCTTTTTTGTTTTTATCTTGAGAAATGACGAAATGCATCGGAGATAAAAGATAGGCTCCTGACACTAAGACATCAAATACAAGAAAATTATTTCAATGATTTTTAATTTTTTATTGGTATGAATTCCCTTTTCATTCACCCTTGGAATGTGGGATGACAGAATGACCTGGAGGTACGCACACTCACCTGTGAGTTGTCTAGCCTGTGTTTGAATGTCGAGCCACCTATAAACTGTCATCCTGGTGTTCCACAGGCAGGGTGATTCATCAACGTGTGTGCTGTCCCTCGGTTGGACATTAAGCTGGGCGTCTCATCTGCCGACATTAGTCGGTAAATGTTAAATATCCCACGGTGTCCTTCACGAAAATTAGGCAAATATATTCACCGGTACTGTAGGCAAGTTCCAAATTCCTGCCCTAACCAACAGAGGGCATTGCATCGGCGGTATAATGCTCCGAACAATAACGCAAACCAGCAGCTACAGGCAGAATATGAAATGAATAATTCTGGCAGTCACACCCACATACACGAGGCAGAATTGTAAGTTTCATATTTTGTTGTTCATGACAGAACAGACAATACATTGTTACCTCCACCAAGCAAGGTGGATGGAGGTTGTTTTCAATCCTGTTTCATGTCGAGTCTCCTCGGGCAATGATGGCGTGCCAGACTCCACGATCCTCCATACTCGACCTGATTAATGCAGTGGTTGCAAGTCCTGTGTTCCGCCTCAGCTGGTCGACGTATGTCAAGTGACGCCCCCCCTCTCGAGGCCTGTCCATGCTCCGGTTCCCAGAGCACCAGCTTACTAACTCCTAGGTCCTTATGCCGTACGCAGTGTCCTGCCATTCGTAGCCTCCGAGTCCTGATCTTTTGAGAGACACGTGGTAGTTCTCTATAACTATGTTATTTCTGACATGATCTCTCCATGTTACATTCACGACCATCTGTAGCATGCGTGTGCAGCATCCATCGAGCCTTGCCTCCTGAAATTGAGGGTCCATGCGTCAGAGCCGTACAGGAGGATCGGTTTGACAGTTGCAACGAATAGTTTTCTCTTAAGGTCGTCTGGCATGCCTGATTGCCGCATCTTCTTGAGGTCGTCTGGCATGCCTGATTGCCGCATCTTCTTGAGGTCGTCTGGCATGCCTGATTGCCGCATCTTCTTGAGGTCATCTGGCATGCCTGATTGCCGCATCTTCTTGAGGTCATCTGGCATGCCTGATTGCCGCATCTTCTTGAGGTCGTCTGGCATGCCTGATTGCCGCATCTTCTTGAGGTCTTGACCTTCTTCTTGGTCTTGGTCACACACACACGGCAGTGTCCATATGTTTATACCTCTCCCACCCCCCCCCCCCCCCCCCTTCACATGCCTCCCCCCCAAAGCCCTCTCCCTCCCACAGATCTCTCGATGTCTCCATGTCTCTCGGTCCCTGCTCTCAAATGTTGTGTTTGTGTCCTTCCCCCTCTCTCCCCATCTTGTCTACCGCTCCCGATGTTATTTGTTTTATGTGTCTGTTTGTCTTTCTGTGTGATTAATGTTCGCTCTTTCACGAGCCTCGATCTTGTATACAAAAAAAAAAAAAAAGGTCATCTGGCATGCCTGATTGCCGCATCTTCTTGAGGTCGTCTGGCATGCCTGATTGCCGCATCTTCTTGAGGTCGTCTGGCATGCCTGATTACAGCATCTTCTTGAGGTCGTCTGGCAGTCCTGATTGCCACATCTTCTTGAGGTCATCTGGCATGCCTGATTGCCACATCTTCTTGAGGTCGTCTGGCATGCCGGATTGCCGCATCTTCTTAAGGTCGTCTGGCATGCCTGATTGCCGCATCTTCTTGAGGTCGTCTGGCATGCCTGATTGCCACATCTTCTTAAGGTCGTCTGGTATGTCTGATTGTCGCATCTTCTTGAGGTCGTCTGGCATGCCTGATTGCCGCATCTACTTGAGGTCGTCTGGCATGCCTGATTGCCACATCTTCTTGAGGTCATCTGCCATGCCTGATTGCCGCATCTTCTTGAGGTCGTCTGGCATGCCTGATTGCCGCATCTCATTGAGGTCGTCTGGCATGCCTGATTGCCGCATCTTCTTAAGGTCGTCTGGCATGCCTGATTGCCACATCTTCTTAAGGTCGTCTGGCATGCCTGATTGCCTTGCCACATCTTCTTGAGGTCGTCTGGCATGCCTGATTGCCGCATCTTCTTGAGGTCGTCTGGCATGCCTGATTGCCTTGCCACATCTTCTTGAGGTCGTCTGGCATGCCTGATTGCCGCATCTTCTTGAGGTCGTCTGGCATGCCTGATTGCCGCATCTTCTTGAGGTCGTCTGGCATGCCTGATTGCCACATCTTCTTGAGGTCGTCTGGCATGCCTGATTGCCACATCTTCTTGAGGTCGTCTGGCATGCCTGATTGCCACATCTTCTTGAGGTCGTCTGGCATGCCTGATTGCCGCATCTTCTTGAGGTTGTGAAGGGCTCACCAGGCTTGTGGATCCTTTTTGGCTCTCTCATTGTTTGTGGATATCTCAAAAATCTCAAAAGGTTTTGAAAATATCTCAAAAGGATATTGCGGATATCTCAAAAGGTTGTGGACGGATTCGGACGAAATTTGGTGGAGACGTTGGTTATGTGACAAGGACGAAATGATTAGATTTTGGTGAAGATCAGAATTCGGATCCGGCTACTAGAATGTTTTAAACTATATATAGCAAAATATCACAAAAAGTTATTGATGGTTTCGGCCGAAATCTGGTGGACAGGTCATGTGTGTGAAAAGGCCTAATTGTTTCGATTTTGTGATTTTGGTGAAGATCAGGATCCGCATGTGGATCTGAGAATTTTTGTTAAAATGATTCTTCACCATTGAGAGATGAGGCCAAAAACGATATATAGCAGGATATTTCAAAAGTTGTGGACGACCTATCACTATAACAAAATTTGGTGGATGAGTTGGTTTGGCGACAAAAACAAGCCTAATATACAGACTTGGCATTTATTATGGAATTTTTTTTTTTGTGGGGGTGAACTTAATTTTCAAGATGTCTTAGAACCAAAAGTTCATTGGAATTATGTTAAAATTATTCTAGATTTTGTTAATGTGACCTTTATAAGAAACAAAAATCACATTTGACATTTCAAAACAAATAAATTGATCCTTGAAACTGATGTAAACTGATATCGAACTCAATTCATGGACAGTACTGTGTTAAACTTCTGTACGTTTTCCAGAAGTATCTCTTTATTTTGCACATCAGCCAAAAAATTTTTTAACAAAAACAAAAGTTAAATTACGACTGGGATTACGGACAGTAAAATTACAGTTCAGTACTTCGTGTAACCCCCACGAGCATTCAAGAGAGCATGTACACGTTGAGGCATGCTGTTCACGAGATTTGCCAAGGTTTGGACAGGAATCGCTTGCCATGCAGTGACAATAGCCTGCTGCAATTCACGCACAGAGGTCGGCTGCTGGTCCAAGTGGTCGATTTGACGCGTTAATTCTGCCCACAAGTTCTCTATCGGATTCATATCCGGGGACATGGCAGGCCACTCCATATGCTCTACACCATGGTCAGCAAGAAAGTGTTGGATCATGTGAGCACGATGAGGCCGTGCATTGTCATCTTGGAAGACAAAGTTTCCTCGAAAGGCTGCACGAGCATGGAAGCAATGTTTCTTCCAGAATGGCCCTGTACTTGAACTGGTTCAGGTTTCCATTCAGAACAACCAGGTCAGTTTTGCCCCCTGCATGAAAAGCAGCCCAAACGGTCACCCCACCACCTCCAGCTTGGACTCTTGGCACTTTACAATCTTTGTTGTAGGCTTCATGCACTTGTCTGCGCACTCGGACGCGGCCATCTTGACGATAGACCAGAAATCTAGACTCGTCACTGAAGATCACGTGATTCCAGTGTCCTGGCTGCCATTGACGGTGCTCTCTGGCCCACTGCAATCGGCGCTGGTGGTGTTGTCTGGTCAGGCGTGGCTTTCTCAGGGGACGCCTGGCACGATAGCCTGCTTGAACCAGTCGTTGGTTGACTAGCCTTCTGGATACAGGCACATTTGTCAGTTGCTGCCACTCAGCCCTAAGCCGATTAGCTGACTTGGTACGGCCATTGCGGACTAACTGGTGCAGCTGGCGATCATCCCTCCTTGTGGTTCTGTGGGGACGTCCTGGCCTCGGTATTGGAGTAGGGACACCCCTCTGAGCATTTCGTTTCAGGATCTTTGACACCTGACCTTGAGTGATGCCATACTGCCGAGCAATAGCACGCTGTTTCATGCCGTAATTTCGTAAAGCCACCACTCCATGACAAACAGCATTGTCGAGTTTACGGACCATCTCCAGAGGAAGCGGCAATACCTTTTGGAGACGTGCAGCAGTTGTTTTCCACTAATACAGAACGCAACAACCCTTATATACCCGATTGTGAAGCCAATCATCAAATGCACCTGTCCGTACATTTTGCCATGCCACCTGTGATATAATCCTGTTGTTGACTTCTTGCGGCGACAGACAATCAGTGACATGGTTCTTTTAACAAATATATCAACAAAGTGTAAAAGAAACTCACCAGATTGATATACTGAGTTAAGAAAGTAAACCCAAGTCAAGAAAAAAAAAAATTCCATATTAAATGCCAAGTCTGTATTTTGGTTCAGGTCCGAATCCAAATCCGGCCTATCAGTGTGATACAAAACGAAAACTGCTCAGCCTAGCGGAGGTAAGTGGGGGCCTTCGAGTTTACAACATTAAACTAGAACGGCACTCAGTAGAGAACATACCTCCGCCTGGTTAGCCATATCACTCAATGGTGAAGAATCACTTAAAAATTTAAATAATTCTCGTTTCCGAATCCATATTCAGATCTTCACCAAAATCGAATCTGTTTGTCCTTGTCAGACACCCAGCTGGTTCACAAAGTTTCGTCCATATCCGTCCATAACTTTCTGAGATATCCTGCTCTGTATCGTTTTTGGCCCTATCTCCCAATGGTGAAGAATCACTTTTAAAATTCTCGTAGCCGGATCCGAATCCTGATCTTCACCAAAATCTAATCATTTCGTCCTTGTCACATAACCAACGTCGAAGAACGAAGGGAAGTAATGAATGAGTCATGGGATGTTCAGAAAATAAAAATGAGTAGAGGTTTCAAATTCAACTAGTTCTCAATTTCAATATCTTTTGGGTTTTTTTTGTCTACATAGTCGAGGCTCGTGGAAGAGCTAGAACACTGAACGGATCAGGACACAAAAGAAAAAAAGGAGCAGTAAAGGGAGGGGGAAAACACCAACAGCGAGATTAAAGGACAAACTTGAGGGCGACTTGGACAAATAATGGATGTGGACAAGAGTGGACAGATGTGGACGCATGGAGTGGACAAGATTGGTACTGAAGAAAACTCTCGGGAAGGAAAAATTTTAAATTTGGAAGGAGGAGAGCTTGGGTGGAATTAACGAAGTTAGAAAAAATAAATCATGGTTTTTGATGGGGGGGGGGGAGGGTTGATCTGAGATGGTGGTGAACAACTGTCTTGAAGACTTGGAGCAAAGAATGAGATTGAAGAGAATGTGGAAGTTTGTTCCACAGGTGAGAAAAGAGGAACAAATGAATTGACAAGATTTGTTTCAATGGAGAACAATGTTGTGAGAACAATACATTGTTAGGTACTGAATTTCTGCAGGAAAGTGTACCCCATGTTTCACTCAAAGTTTTTTTGGGGGGGGGACTCGTTTTGACCACCTCTCCTAAGACGCGTCTTATTTGCTCCGACAATATAACGTTTTCATTACTATTGGCAAAATGCAATTGGAGCACTAAAAAGTGTAGGTAAAGTCACCTAAAGGCGTAGGAGCAAACAATGAGGGAGAGAGTGATGAAGTGGTGGACCAGCATGACAACAGAGTCCCTGCGCCATGCGTCCATGTAGAGTGTACCAAACACCGAGTGGGCATAGAAACTGCTCTGGAGCATGTACGCCGTGTAGATGTCCCATGGCACGAGTGAGCGTGACTGCCAGCCTGCCTCGGGGGGAAAAAGGTTCACACCAAGCACGTTATCAAGCAGCCTCGATGGAACAAAGATCTTTCAAATCACATCACTGAACCTTGATAACTACTACATGGGCAACAGGAAATTAAATGCAAGCAAGATACTAAAAACTCCAGTGAACCTTTACACATCAACATAGCACTTTAAATTGTTGAGAGGTTAACCTGAAACCATCATATTACCCCACATTGTTAACCCGTGCACGTAGCGCAAGGTGGGATTATAACCCTTAAAGGAACAAGGGATACATACAGTGCCCTCCATAAGTATTGGAACAGTGAAGTCAAATTTGTTATTATTGCTATATACACAAGAAATTTGGATTTGAGATCAAAATATGAATATGAGGCAAGAGTACAGAAGCTCAGCTTTTATTTATTTTACCATATACACATATATTTTACCATTGTAGAACAATAGCACTTTTTTATGTTCAGTCCCTCCATTTTAGGTAAACATAAGTGTTGGAAAAGATTAAGTTAAAGTAAAATACAGACTTGGCATTTAATATGGAATTTTTTTTTTTTCTTGACTTGGGTTTACTTTCTGAACTCAGTACATCAATTTGGTGAGTTTCTTTTACCCTTCGGTGATGTCTTTGTTGAAAGAACCATGTCACTGATTGTCTTTCGCAGCAAGAAGTCAATAACAGGATTATATCACAGGTGGCGTGACAAAATGTAAGGACAGGTACATTTGACGATTGGCTTCACAATCGGGTATATAAGGGTTGTTGCGTTCTGTATTAGTGGAAAACAACTGCTGCACGTCTACAAAAGTTATTGCCGCTTCCTCTGGAGATGGTCCGTCAACTTGACAATGCTGTTTGTCATGGAGTGGTGGCTTTAGGAAATTCTGGCATGAAACAGCGTGCTATTGCTCGGCAGTATGGCATCACTCAAGGTCAGGTGTCAAAGATCCTGAAACGAAATGCTCAGAGGGGTGTCCCTACTCCAATACCGAGGCCAGGACGTCCACGCAGAACCACAAGGAGAGATGATCGCCAGCTGCACCGGTTAGTCTGCAATGGCCGTACCAAGTCAGCTAATCGGCTTAGGGCTGAGTGGCAGCAACTGAAAAATGTGCCTGTATCAGAAGGCTAGTCAACCAACGACTGGTTCAAGCAGGCTATCGTGCCAGGCGTCCCCTGAGAAAGCCACGCTTGACCAGACAACACAGCCAGCGCCGATTGCAGTGGGCCTGAGAGCACCGTCAATGGCAGCCAGGACACTGGAATCACGTGACCTTCAGTGACGAGTCTAGATTTCTGGTCTATCGTCAAAATGGCCGCGTCCGAGTGCACAGACAAGTGCATGAAGCCCACAACGAAGATTGTATAGTGCCAAGAGTCCAAGCTGGAGGTGGTGGGGTGACCGTTTGGGCTGCTTTTCATGCAGGGGGCAAAACTGACCTGGTTGCTCTGAATGGAAACCTGAACCAGTTCAAGTACAGGGTCATTCTGGAAGAAACATTGCTTCCATTTGCTCGTGCAGCCTTTCGAGGAAACTTTGTCTTCCAAGATGACAATGCATGGCCTCATCATGCTCGCATGATCCAACACTTTCTTGCTGACCGTGGTGTAGAGCATATGGAGTGGCCTGCCATGTCCCCGGATATGAATCCGATAGAGAACTTGTGGGCAGAATTAACGCGTCAAATCGACAACTTGGACCAGCAGCCGACCTCTGTGCGTGAATTGCAGCAGACTATTGTCACTGCATGGCAAGCGATTCCTGTCCAAACCTTGGCAAATCTCGTGTCCAAACCTTGCCTCGACGTGTACGTGCTCTCCTGAATGCTCGTGGGGGTTACACGAAGTACTGAACTGTAATTTTACTGTCCGTAATCCCAGTCATAATTTACCTTTTGTTTTTGTTGAAATTTTTTTTCGCTAATGTGCAAAATAAAGAGATACTTCTGGAAAGCGTACAGAAGTTTAACACAATACTGTCCGTGAATTGAGTTCGATATCAGTTTACATCACTTTCAAGGATCAATTTATTTGCTTCGAAATGTCAAATGTGGTTTTTGTTTCTTTTAAAGGTCACATTAACAACATCTAGAATAATTTCAACATAATTCCAATGAACTTTTGGTTCTAAGTCATCTTGAAAAGTAAGTTCACCCCCACAAAAAAAATATTCCATATTAAATGCCAAGTCTGTAATAGTACGTGTTTGGTTGCATATCTCTTGCATGCAATAACTGTATCAAGCCTGTAACACAGTGACGTCACCAAACTCTTGATATCTTACTTTGAGATGCTTTGCCAAGCCTTTACTGCAGCTATTTTCAGTTGTTGTTTGTTTGTGGAGGTTTCTGACTTTAGTCTCCTCTTCAGCAAGTGAAATGCATGCTCCATACGTCCCTAAACTTTCAATTGGTGTATCTCCGATATTTACTCTGTACTTTTAGATTAAAATGTTTGTATATTGGCAAACATTGTCGCTAAAACTGGGGAAGACCTTTTGTCGTTACCATAATTTTTCTTTTTTGTTGATAGGAAAACTTATATTTTCATCATGCTACTCTTGAATTTCAATTCATATTCGTGATTATTATAGCCAAACTAATAATAAAATTGGACTGATATCTGAAAACTACTTTCAAGATGCTCCTCAGAGGGTTAAGCAATTTTTACAATTTGTCAATTTTTAATTTATTTTAATTTTTGTATACAGAGTCAAGGCTCGTGTAAGAGCTAACACATTACACACGAGAACAGGCACAGACCCATAAAACATACAATAAATAAAGGGAGCGGGAGACAATAGGAAATAGAAATATTATTAAATAAAGAGAGAAAAAAACATACAAGCACAACAACAGTAGAGAACATGGACGTCGGTAGATCTGTGTAAGAGAGAGGGCCGGTGGAGAGGGGGGAGGGAAGTAGTACACTGTACAAAACAAATTGACACAACTAGGAATTTCAGGAAAGAAGTTGGAGAATGAAAGAGGTAGATTTGGGGTGTTTTGATGGGGGTAAAAAAGATCAAGGTTTTGGATGGGGGAAGATAAGAGATGGTGGTGAACAGCTGTTTTGAAGACCTGGAGGAAGGAGTGGGATTGAAGAGAATGAGGAAGTTGGTTCTAGAGGTGGGAGAAAAGAGGAATGAAAGAGTGAAGGTGAGCAGAGGGTCTTGAGTTTGGTGGTTTCACCAAAAGAGGTTTTTTGAAGAAACATTTGAAAAATTTCACATCAATAGGGTAAGCGGTTTCAGAAATATAATGATTTCATATTTTCATTCAATCCAATATGCCTGCCACACCATGTGACCAATGATGTTTTCATGATCATCTTTTAATCGACATGCCTAGTCAATGACAAACATAAAATTTCGAGTCAATCGATTTGGTTGTTTTGGAGAAGATGTTTTTTCAAAGATTTTAGGTTAAATCCAATATGGCTGCCAAACCATGTGACCTATGATGTCATAAATTTAATATTTCAATTTAATGAAGGTCATAGATCATGTTTATGAAATTTCAGATTTTTAGGATAAGGAATTAGATTAAAACATTTTTGGCTGGTATACCACTTCACCTATGATGTCATCATGATCATGCTTTTGTTCCCCATTGGGAGTACTTGACAATGTGCCAAATTTCAAATTTTTCCATTCAGCGGTTTCCAATAAATATATATTTTAATTATTTCCGTTTAATCCAAGATAGTTGCCATACCACGTGACCTATGACATCACAATTATCAAAAAAAAACATTCTGCATGTGTGTCACTCCTACCCTGAAAGTTTATTCTCAATTGGACATATGCTTGCTGAGAAAAACGAGGTTTAGCCCGTATGGACGGACGGACGGACGGACAACACGAAAACATTCGGGGGCGGAGCCACCATTTGGCATTTGGCACCACAACCGCCAACCACCATTCCAGCCACCTTCGGGGGCGGAGGCATAAAAAGCACAGGGCCCAGAACACTGCCTTGGGGAACTCCAGCCAGAACAGGAAGGGGAGATGAGAGAAAACCATTCAGGGCCACACGTTGACTACGACCAGAGAGGAAGTCCGCAAGCCATGCGTGGAGATTTCCATGGATACCAAAGGAGGAGAGTTTGGTGAGCAGAGCGGCGTGCCAGACCGTATCGAAGGCACGTGATATGTCAAAGGAGACAGCTCTGATTTCCTGTTTTGCATTGAGGACCCCCATCCATTGTTGAGACAGCAGAAGTAGCATGTCCAGAGTAGAATTACCTGGTCTGAATCCAAATTGATGATCAGAGATCAAGCCATTGGAGAAGAAGAAGGAGGATTTGATGTCAGAAGCAATGATCGATTCCATGACCTTGCTGATAAGTGGGAGCCGGCTGATTGGTCTGTAGTTGCAAGGATCTGTTTTAGCATCTTTTTTGTGTAAAACGGTGATGTTGGCTGATTTCCAGGATGCTGGCAGAGGACCTTGAGCAAAAGAGAGGGTGAAGAGAATAAGAGAGAGGGTGAGATAGAGCGGCAGAGCAGGATTTTAGGACCCGTGGGCTGATGCCGTCTGGTCCAGTTGCAGAATCAGCGTCGAGGTTTTGACAAAAACTTCTCCACCTTGTCAGGAGAGAAGGACACAGAATCCAGGAGCAGCTGGGTTCGACTGGGTGCGGTGGGTACAGAGAGAGATGGGTTGGGACACATTTGCATTGAGGCATTCACCTTTTCACGTGCAGTCTATCTGTCAAATATGTTAGTTTGTGATCGAGGACATACTTGATTTTAATTGAATGTCATATTTTGAACACAACACAACACAACACCAATCGGAATATGAATCACGAACATGCAGTTTGGCAGTACTTTGGCAAATTGTATGGAGTCTCATCCTGAGCGCGCATGCACGCAGTGAGATATTTTTTATTTTTTATTTTTTAGTTTGTCTTCGTCTGGCAGTCAAACAAAATCGAAAATCATTCCAAAAAGTGAATTTATTGTTTTTTAGGGATGTCGAAAAGGACACAAACAAGTCACAGAGAACTAATATATCATGTTAAATAAGGTGGTGTAAAAGACGGTGCATCAACGGTGGTAAACATCTGAAATATTTTTTCTACAACCTTTAAAATCTTTATTTTATTTCAATTGAATTATATACTTGAACAATGTGGAACACAAATCGCCTTGTTGGCATTTCCAAAATCCACCAGTCAATTACCAGTACTTGGACAAAACATTACGCCATTTTGTGCCATCTTGACCAATCAAATTTGCAGCTTGCGCTCTCAGCGTTGGGGAATATCGAGACTCTGCCAAAACTGCGGTTCATAGGAAATATAGATCCGGAAACACAAAGCAAGAGATTTTTTTCTCAAGACTGCGTGGGGTACGGTAAGTTGTTTTATGAACTTTTAGTTGTTGTTTCTCCTACATCCCTCTGAGAGCACCAGCATACCCATTAATCCACGATTTGTCATGACCATCTACATAGCCAATAATTATACCATGAACAGGTTGATACTCCATCATAGGGTACTCAATCAGAGCAGTAACTTAGAATTTGATGAAAGCACTGGCTCACCAACGGCTTTGTCTTTTTGAAAGGTATGAGGTAATTTTAAAACACCCATAAATGAATGCCAGCAGATAGAGCAGCTAGCAAGTTGTTCCCTGCAAAAGACTCCGCACACTTATTGATGCAACAACCTGACTACCAAGCACCAGCTGTCTTTCCATAAAATAAATTAAATGCAATGAACGAATAAAAACTACCATAGAAGACTGAGGGTGGGTTGTGGAAGAAGGAGTGTCCCCGCCAGAACAGCAGGTAGCTGCTGTAGAGCCAAGCAGGCGTGTAGTAAAGTAGCTTCCAAGCACTCTCAGGAAACTTCCTTGCATCGCTCGGCCGAAGCTGCAGCCATCGGGCCAGCGGCTAAATTAGACGTGGATGGGGCATTCAGTAAGTAATATTACTTGATGATCATAAGGAACCATGTATTTCATTATTACATGGCAATGTGAAAACTTGACGACTCAAAATTCCATTTATGGGGAAGTGCTTTGAAACAAAACCCCCCATCAAAAAACAACAACTTCATACATACACCTTCATACATACACCACTCGCTCATGCTACCTGATCCAGTAAACCTTCTTTCCTTTCTCTCCCCACTCCTCACACAAAATCGAACTTCCTGTCTTTCTTATGTTATCCCTCTTCCACTAAGTATTCTCAGTTCTATTTTTTTTTTAATTTGCCCCCCACACATATGCATATAATATACAGGGTGAGTCAAAAGTAGCGCCAGATTTCTGTTTATATATATATAATTATATATATATTTCTGTCAGTTGATTGACACCCCGGTGAGTAGTTTGCCATTTGTATTACAGTGTACAAGAAGGTAGAAATAAATGAATGACATGTTTATCGGACTTTGTTCCAGTCTCCTGATGGCTTCTTCAGCCTTAGCTACATTCGTTGCCGTTTTCGGACGACCGGACTTCTTTGCAGTGGCTACCGACCCTGTTACTTCAAATTTCTCGACAATCAATCGTATGTTTCTTCCCTGGGGTGGGTTAATATCGAATTCCTGTGCCAAACGGTGTGCCGCCATCGTTGGTTGTTCATTACATTTGTAGTTAATGTTTCACGGCCGCAATGCGTTGATTCATTGAAAGGTAATTCATGGTTCAATTTGGTGCAAATTCAGTAACTTTCCAAACTCTCAGCAATAACCTGCAAAACAAAAACAAAAATAAATAAATTAAGAAAATTAATAATCTGCAAGACAATTATTAACAACATGACATCCCAGAAAGAATCTGACAGCCGAAAAAACAGAAATCGTGCGCGGACGCTACTCTTGATTCACCCTGTATAACTCCTTAATCTTAAAAATGACAACCAGCTTTTTTGGAATACAAAATCAAGGCTCTTGTAAGAGCTAGAATACAGAACGGATGAGAGAGGGGAGAAACGCTGGGGAACAAAATAGACTGAGACAGACAACAAGGGATGTGGTTAAGAATGGGGCTAGGGGAATATGCAAGGGGTGGTCGAGATGGATACAAACCCATACTCTCAGTTTTTGGGGAGAGTTAGGGGATGGGGAGGTGGTAGAAAATTGGAAATTTGAGGGGTGAGTAGTTAACGGTGTTAGACAAGATAATGGTTTAGGATTGGGGATGATGTGTGATGGTGGTGAACAGCTGACTTGAAGATCTGGAGGGAAGAATGGGATTAAAGAGGATGTGGAAGTTGATTCCACAGGAAGGAAAAAGAGGAACAAATGAGTTGAGGTAAGCAGTGATCCTGGATTTAGGTAGTTTAACCAGAAAGGGGTTGTTGGTGGACCGTGTGCTCTGCAGAAACATGGGGGTGCAAAACACGGAAAGAGCAGAGGGTACAAGACCAGAAAGGAGGCGGCAGAAGACAGAAACCACCGACTTGTCTGCGATGGTGAAGGGATAGGCCCATAGACTCAGCTTCATCGCATGACATTCCAATGATCTTGAAGGCCTTGGTTTCCACGGCATCAAGTTGAGCAAGATATGAGGCAGGGGAGCCAGCCTAGAGGGGAGAGCAATACTTCATCAAGCTGTGGATGAAAGCTTTGTCAGTGGATAAGTGTTCAGGTTTGCCAAGGAAGGACTTTTTACAACGGAGGATGCCCAGTCAGCAGATTGCTTTGGAGGTCAACTTTGAAATGTGGCTTGTCCAAGAAAGAACATGGCTGAAAATGAGACACAGGTGTTTGTGTGACTGAACTCCCTCAACAGGAATGTTAGTTAATAAAGTAGATAGGAGGGTTTGCCATACTGTCCTTTTGGAGAGAGATAGTGAGAGTGTGAGATTATTCAGGATTGAAAGACATATTCCAAGTGTTTGACCAGCTTATGATTTACTCAAGGTCTGAAGAGAGGGAAGAGGCTGCAAGGATGAGTGATGTCACGGCAGAGTATGGAGTCATCAGCAAATAGATAAAGAGGATTTTCCAGAGAGTCAGAGATATTGTATATGACGGATGTGTAAATCTCTTTGTGCCTCTCCAGACTTTAACAATGTGCGTTCTGTACTCATCACTCTATAAAACCAGTTTCCACCATGTCAGACAATCTGTATGGTAAGATGGGGGGCAAAGCACTTTTGCCTTATAAAAAAACAACGAATTATATGTGTAAATCCCATAATTGATCCTACCATTTGGTTTATGGTTGATAGCTGGCACACTTGAACTACATTATTCTGGTAGCACTCAGTCAATACACAGTGAAACCCAACAAGCTAGATTAAATATTCTTCAACAACATTATCAGCCCTTCTTGCCTTCATTTGGGGATCAATGGAAGAAAATTACAATGAATATTTTATTATGTCCTCTCTGACGAGGTGTATACAGATAATAATGGAAGCACGACGAGATGGGCCTACCCTATTTATTGGCGCTGCGTACTCCTGCTGCATGAAGCACAGTCTGTATGACACAGGTTCACCAATGGCTTAGACCTCTCTCCATCCCCCAGGTTCCATCTCCTCGTCTTGACAGTGAAAATAACTTGTCCACTTTTCTTCTCCTTCCATGGTTGCGAGTAGCATTATTGGCTGAGGGGGGCATGGCAGTGCCACTGAATGAAGGCCCCCTGTAGGTTCGGGCAGGAATTTTGTAATTTGTTCAGGGTGAGGGCAATAACTGGCTGCGAGACACCAGGGTGACGGTTTGTAGTTAGGCCGAGATTCAAACCCAAACTTGTTGGCTCAGAGGCGCATGTGCATACGTCTAGACCATCCTTCCCTCCTAACTTGTCCCCTTGACCCTCCCCCCCTCCCCGAGATCTCGGGCTCTGGATTCTAAACACCCACACTGGGTTTGAATTTACAATGAGGTATCATCATCACACATTGACCATGTGGATGAAAGGTTTGTGCACACAACTCCACTTCCATGGTAGGCAATTAAATACAGTCGGACCCCGCTATTTGAGGTTCTGCTATTCACGGGGTTTCACGTATTTGTGGTTGATAAAATGCGACCTGTTTTTTTTATTCGCGGAAAAGTGTCCCGCAAATTTGCGGGGTTTTTTTTTTCTATTCGCGGCCATGTCCCGCAAATTCGCGGTTTTTTTCTATTCACGGCCATGTCCCACGAATTCGCGGTTTTTTGTGGGCTCAAAATTTTTTTCATGAGCCTCGAGCGTGACACATTAAAAAAAAAACATCTTTTACCAGCCATGCATAAAGCAGCTGGACATACGCAAAAAACATCTGCAAGCCGGGAACATGACCTGCTCCTGCATTCGCTGTCGGGTGTTTCGCGTTTTCTTGTCTTTCATGGATTATCCCATCATTCACACTGCGAATAGCTAGCTTCACGTTATATCCGGTGAACAGGTAAACACAGGTAAACCGTTCACAGGTAAACAATGTTTCGTGAGATATCCTACCAGCTGCATAACACGTCATCTCTGCGAGTTACTGTACAGAATGAAAACACTCCACAATATCTATTCGAGTAATTAGCCGTCTCCCTTTTCCCCATTGAAACAATGGCACGGCATTCATTCGCGGATTTTCATCGACATTCGCAGGTTTTGTCTCGACATTTCCGGGACTTTCATCGACCTTCGTGGATTATCGTCGATATCGTCGGGATTTGCCTCAACATTTGGGGATTTTTCCTCGCCATTTGTGGTTTGTTCCTCGCTATTCGTGGATTTTCACGATTCGGGAACCAATCCACTCCTTTTCCATTATTGAAACAATGCCCCCCTCCCCTCCCCCCAATTTCCAGTTTCGCAATTCACGGCATTTCCCTGGAACGTATCCCCCGCGAACAGTAATGATGCGTGTCCGATATCCAAATGACTCCCTGGCCTCAAATTCTTACACCTGAATTTCAGCGTCATTATGAGTATTGTACCACATCAAATAGCTTATTGTATGGAAATCAAGGGAGGCGCAAAGCACCCCTTCCTTTTTTGGGGATGGTTTCTCTGTTTGCAACTTTAACATGGGGACTGAAAATTCGTTTCTCGGCTTCCACTGATATATTGTATATAATGTAAATATATACACACTTTATACCCTTTAATATATATGTTTATACTGTTCGGACCCAAGAGCTCTTAAATCATTCAGCATTATACGTGCTCTGGTTATAACTTTTACCGCGTTCAGACACAATCGCGCAACTTGCATTTATATAGGTATATAGGTTCATTTTAGTCTGATCTTCTGACTCTCTGGGCGAGCAAGACAAGCTATGCACACTTGCCTTTGAGCTGTCGCACCTGGTTTTGAATCTCGACCCAGTTCCAAAGTCACCGAGGTATTCCATGTGCAGAGTGAGACGTCAATGTGTGTGCCATGGATGCTAAGTTGGGTGTTTGGGTGTACAGTCTGCCAGCACTGGTTGTTGGAGGACAGTAAATATCCCAAGGTGTTTTCACAATGAGTGGGTGTGTTTTCGCTGGCAACCTGAATAAATTATAAATTCCTACCATCTTCACTTGAACATCAGGCCTGACCGATCGGTTCGTGAAAGGCTCGGGCCAAAAACGTTTTCCAGCCAATCCCACAAAAATTGGGCATAATTGTGGCCATTATACAAGTACAGTACGGTGGTAGTAGTAGTAGTAGTAGTAGTAGTAGTAGTAGTAGTAGTAGTAGCAGTAGTAGTAGTAGCAGCAGTATCATCAGTAGTAGCAGTAGTAGTAGTAGTAGTAGTAGCAGCAGTAGCAGCAGTAGGAGTAGTAGTAGTAGCAGCAGTAGTAGTAGTAGTAGTAGTAGTAGTAGTAGTAGTAGCAGCAGTAGTAGTAGTAGTAGTAGTAGTAGTAGTAGTAGTAGTAGTAGTAGTAGTAGCAGCAGCAGTAGTAGTAGTAGTAGTAGTAGTAGTAGTAGTAGTAGTAGTAGTAGTAGTAGTAGTAGTAGTCTGACTCTCCATATTCAGCTTTTGAGTTTGTTGGTGTGTGTATGTGTTTGTGTTTTGTTTGACTTCTATGTACTCCTAACCCACTGGACGAGGTGTGTACGAGAAGGATTTAGGCGGTAAAAATAATTAATCAACCCGGGGGTTCAGAGTGGGGATAGGACCCCAATTCTCTCCATGTAAATGAGAATCACGTCGCATCACTCCCAGTGGGAACCGGTATAACAAGGTATAATACGCCAATTCTGTGGGAATGGGGAAACTATCCCAACCGTAAGGACTGGTTCTTCGCCAACAACAAAAACTCTGAATATACACTCACGAGCTCATAAAGTTGAGGTTGAGTCAATCAAAATAAAATTTACACAAATTATTTGTGTTCACGATTCATTATTCATATCATGAGCTATGATCAGTCCAGAGAGTTTTGCCAAAAAAGATTCTTGGCTAGTGATTCTTGGCATCGGGTTGCCAATCCGATGCAGGATGTTCCATCGAGAGTGCAGGAATTTGTAATTTGTTCATGGTGCTGGCGATAGCTCACCAACTCTCAGCGAAGGACACCGTGGGATCTTTATGGTAGGCAGAGAAATAGGGATGTGACTCCTTCTTCAGGAGCTTGTGAATTTCAGAATATGTCTTGCCTGCTTGACGAAGACAAGCAATTCGAGTTTTAAATATCCTCATCAGCATGGAACTTCTCTTTCTTTGAAGGCATTTCCAAATTGAAACACAAAAAACATGACCTACACTAACTGTACAAGTCATAAATGACAGAAATTTAGGCACTACATCTGTACTAAACAGTCAAAAAAACATAACAACACCCTAAAAATGCATTGCAGATCTTTAAAAGTATACTTATAACAGTAATTTATTTTTGTGACACAGAACAACTCAAAAGTCTTAACTTCCTTTTTTATGTGTAAAATTTTTATCTGCTGGTGGTGCGGGGCTCCACGTACTTGAATATATACTGCGCATCTCTGGCTCCAAATTTGAAAAATAAACATCTTGGCTCATTTTTTTGCCCTGGATCACTAATCCTCAAAATAATCAAATTATTTCGAACAAACTGATCAGGCATTCACAAAACAACGAAGATCCGAGACCAAAGGCCTACGCACATATATAGTGCCTATATAGAAAGTCTACACCCCCTTTCAAATTTTTCACCTTTTGTTGCCTTACAACAGTGGTTCTTAACCTTTTTAAAGGTGCCAAACCCTAACGAAACCCACCGAACACTCGCGGAAGCCCTCAAATTTGACCAAAAAAATAAGAAGAATTGCATCTTAATGCGTTTTCTGTTCTTCTTTTCGGGAGGCGATCTGGGAAATGCGTGGTTTTGTTTTGGCAAGGGCCACCCTCAAATCATTTTCGCATGCAAGCCTGCTCCTTTTCTTTGTTTTAATGTCCACCAGTTTCGAAAACGCATGCTCGCAGAGATACGTTGTAACGTTTTGGCGGCACCAAAACGTTGAGAGCGTTGTTTGCCGAAGAGTTGTTGTTGAGTCTGGCTCTGCTGAAGTTCGATGAGGTCGTCGAGGTATTGGTCGTTGACATCTGCCGTTGCAACGTCGAAAGTAAACGGCTGCCGCACCCATGCTGGGTATTGCTCTTGGTAGGGGAAGTAGCCGTCGAATGAATTTCCCAGCTCATCCAATTGCGTGGCAATCGCTTGCTTCAGCTCCCCCGGTACAGCAGTGCTTCCAACTTCAGACTCATCTTCGATCCCACTCACGCACTCGTCCAGTAGCGAAAAGTTCGCGAAGTTGTCGTTCTCTGTTCGCCGCCTCCACAACGGTAACTTCTTTCGGAAAGCGCTCAGCTTTTCTTCAGATTCGATGACATTCACTCCACCGCCCTGCATCTGGCAATTGAGATGATTGAGTGCGTCGAAGATGTCAGCCAAGTACGCCAAGGCGAGGATGAACTCTGAGTCTTGGAAGTGTGTTGCATGGCAATGCTGGTGTTCTCGCAAAAACAGGGCTAATTCTACACGCAAGGCAAAAACACGGCTCACTACCTTCCCTCGTGATAACCATCGAACGTTAGAGTGGTAGAGAAGGACTTCGAATTCAGAGCCGATTTCATTGCACAGCTCTTTGAAGATGCGATGATTCAGAGCAAGGCTTCGCACGTAATTCACAGTTTCAATGACGATTTTCAGAACATTGGCCAGTTTTGGAGGCAGGGTTCTTGATGCCAGCGCGTGTCTGTGCAGGACGCAGTGTGTGACGATGATGTGTGGTGTATCGGCCTTCACCAGCGCTCCAAAACCGGAGTTGCATCCCAGCATGGCTGGAGCTCCATCCGAGCAAACTGCAGACACCATGTTCCACGAGAGGCCGTTGCTTCTGAAGAAGTCGTCCACAAGCTTCTTCACGTCAGCTGCCTTCGTCGTTGTTGTGAGAGGCTTGCAGAACAGAAAGTCTTTTTTGATCTCGTCTCCTTTGACATAACGCACAAATAATATGAGCTGGCTCAAATTCGAAACGTCGGTGGTCTCGTCGAGTTGAAGGCTGAATTTCGTCGGGCTCGCGACTAAATCTGCAACTACCTGGGTGAGGATGACGTCGCTCATGTCGTAGATTCTGCATCTGATGGTGTCTTTTGAGAGTGGAACGACAGACAACTTGTTTTCAGCAGCTTTTCTCAGCATGACGTTGGCCATCTTCAACGCGGCCGGTTTGAAGAGTGTCTCGCCAATGGTGTGCGGTTTGCCCTGCTTTGCGATCAGGTACGCAACTTCTTACGACGCGGTGAGCATCGGTTTGTCAATTGGAACGAAGCCGAGAGTGGGAAAGGTAGCACTTGTGTCGAATCGGACTCTCTTTTTACAAAATAACAAATAACATTTCCATTCGTTCGTAACATACAAAATACAAATAACATTTGCATTCGTTCGTAACATACATAGCAAAATAATAATAATATTAATAATAAGCATAATTACACATAGATTCAAAATTGATACAAAACTTTAAAAAAAACAAAAAACAAATTGCAATGTGTTTCGGAGGACCTCCGCCGAACCCCTGAGACTGGCTCACTGAACCCCTGGGGTTTGGTCAAACCCAAGTTAAGAACCACGGCCTTACAGCATAGAATTAAAATGCATTAAATCAGACTTTTCCACCTTTATTTACGCATCGTAACCCACAACTTCCAAGTGAAAAACAAATTCTACAAATGTCAGAAAATTAATTAAAAATACAAAACTAGCATATGTTGGTTGCATAAGTGTCCACGCCCCTAATAATAGCAATTGTAAATTAGCTCAGGTGTAACCAATCACTTTCAAAATCACACACCAAGTTAGTTGGCCTCCACCTGTGTAAAATCGTCATGATTCTGATTATTTCAGAACAAAATCAGCTGTTCCTGTAGGTTTCCTCTGCTGGGTAGTGCATTTCACAGCAAAGACTCAACCATGAGCAACAATGAGCTTTCAAAAGACATCTGGGATAAAGTTGTGGAAAGGCACAGATCTTGCCACTCTACGATGGATGGGTCGGATGGATGGGATGGATGGATGGGTGGATGGGTGGATGGGTGGATGGATGGGTCGGATGGATCGGATGGGTATGAAAATATTTCAAAGGCTTTGAATATCCCTTGGAACACAGTCAAGACAATCAGTAAGAAGTGGGAGGCGTATGGTAGGTACCACCAAGACCCTGCCTAGATCAGGCCGTCCCTCCAAACTGGATGACAAAGTGAAGAGACTGATCAGAGAGGCCAACAGGAGGCCAATGGCAACTTTGAAAGAGCTACAGGCCTTTATGGCAAAGACTGGCCACTGTGTACACGTGACAACAATATTCCAAGCACTCCACAAGTCTGGCCTATACGGTAGAGTGGCAAGAAGGAAGCCATTACTCAAAAAGCTCACCTTGAGAGTCCCATTTGAGGTATGCAAAAACCATTCTGGAGATACTGAAGCCATGCGGAAAAAGGTTGTATGGGCTGACGAAACCGAGATGGAACTTTTTGGCCTAAATGCAAACCATTATGTTTGGCACAAACACAACACAGCACATCACCCAAAGAACACCATCCCTACTGTGAAGCATGGTGGTGGCAGCATCATGTTATGGGGATGTTTCTGATCAGCAGGGACTGGGGCACTTGTCAGGATAGAAGGTGAAATGGATGGAGCAAAATACAGAAAAATCCTAAAGGAAAACCTGCTACTCTCCGCAAGAAAGCTGAATTGGGACGGAATTTCACCTTTCAGCATGACAACGACCCGAAGCACACAGCCAAAGCTACACTGGAGTGGCTAAGGAACAAAAAGATAAATGTCCTTGAGTGGTCCTGTCAGAGCCCCGACCTCAATCCAATCGAAAATCTGTGGCATGATTTGAATATTACTGTCCATCAACGCTCCCCACGCAACTTGACTAAGCTTGAACAGTTTTGTGCAGAAGAATGGGTAAATATTGCCCAAACAAGGTGTGCAAAGTTGGTAGAGACCTATCCCAACTGACTCACAGCTGTAATTTCTGTCAAAGGTGCTTCCACCAAGTATTAACTCAGGGGGGTGGACACTTATCCAACCAAGATATTCTAGTTTTGTATTTTTAATTAATTTTCTGAAATTTGTAGAATTTGTTTTTCACTTGGAAGTTGTGGGTTATGATGTGTAAATAAAGGTGGAAAAGTCTATTCAATGCAATTATTTATTTCCAGGCTTTGAGGCAACAAAAGGTGAAAATTTTGAAAAAGGGTGAAGAATTTCTAGAGGCACAGTTTATGTGCAGTCATGGCCAAAAATATTGGCACCCTTGCACTTTTTTCAAATAACTCACAATTTTCTCGAAAAATGAGTTGAAATTGACAAATGTATTTGGTCTCCACAATTCTTTATTTCACTGTTAATATTACAGAACCTTTGTTTTTGATTCAGAACTTAATATATCCTTTTAAATCAGAAAATAAAAAGAAATGGCATAGACAAAATTATTGACACCCTACACTGAATATTTAGTTGCACAAAATAGCCTTTGGAGAAAAGGAAGTTGTGGGTAGTAGCCTTTAAGATAAATAGTAGCCTTTGGACAAAATAACTGCATTCAAGCGTTTCCCATAGCCAAGAATGAGCTTCCTACACCTCTCAAGAATGAGCCCACCCTTCTTGAGCAAACTGCTCCAGTTCTCCCAGATTTGAAGGGTGCCTTCTACCAACTGCTGTTTTCAGATCTCCCAACAGGTGTTCAATGGGATTTAGATCAGGACTCATTGCTTGCCACTTCAGAACAGTCCAGCATTTGTCTTGAACAATTCCTGGGTGCATTTTCAAGTGTGTTTGGGGTCATTGTCCTGCTACAAGACCCATGACCTTCGATGGAGACCCAGCTTTCTGAACATTGCGCTCCAAAGTGCCTTGGTAATCTCCCGATTTCATGATGCCATGCACACATTCATGGCACCCAGGGCCAAAGGCAGCACAGCAACCCCAAAACATCACTGAACCTCCTCCATGTTTGACTGTAGGGAAGGTGTTCTTTTATGTGAAGGCTTCATTTTGATTTCTGTAAACATAGAGATGATGTGCTTTACCAAAAAGCTCTAATTTGGTCTTTAGCTGTCCACATCAATTCTCCCAGAAGGATTTTGGCTTGTTCAGGTGTGTCAGTCAGGCTTTCTTATGTCTCTCTCTCAGCAGTGGGGTCCTCCTGGGTCTCCTACCATGGAACCCCGTTGCATTGAGTTGGCGACGGATGGTGCGAGTTGAAACTGTCGTATGTTGTGTCTGAATGTCAGCTTGAATCTGTTTGGCAGTTGCTCGAGGTGCTTCCTCCACCATTCGAACAATCCTTCACTGCAATCTTTAATCAGGTTTTCTCTTATGGTCACATCCAGGGAGGTTGGCTACAGTGCCATGGGCCTTAAACGTCCTGATAACATTGCATACATTGGACACAGGAACATCAAGGTCTCTGGAGATGGACTTGTAGCCTTGAGATTGTCCATACTTAGCTACAATCTTGTGTCTGACCTCCTGAGACAATTCTCTGGTTTTCTTTCTTATCTCCATGCTCATTGCGGTACATACAGTGACACAAAACAGCAGAATGACTCCTTTTCTCTGTTCAAACTAGTTGAATGAGTGATTTTTATATTGCACCATAGGTGAGTTCAATTCCAAAGTAAAAGCGAATCACCTGCTTGAAATCTAATTATTTCAACAACTTCTAAAAGGTGCCAATAATATTGTCTGGGCCATTTTAGAATTTCTGTGTGGAATAAGCTAAGATTTAAGTCCAGAAACCCTGGGCACATTTTGAAGAACAATCCCTGCAACAAACAACTAAGTTTATTATTGTTCGTTGGTGCAAAACAAAACATGATTTCTCATAAATGGATGTGACCGCTTCAACACACACATGCATCAAGTCATACGCAACAGGGTGAGGTGTGTCACGTGATATGGATCAGGGTGAGATTCGCTCACTGTGCTGCACGTGTTTGTCTTTGCATTAGTTCAGTTCATTGTGAATTAGACGCCCTTAGGATACCCTTAGCATATCGTGAGACAGAAAATTTGCGCTGTACGCTTGTATTCTGTATCTGGAAATTCGGCTGAAGTTCACAGACAACTCGTCAAAGAATGTGGCGCCGATGCAATTGATAGAAGAACCATCGGCAGAATAAACAAGCAGTTTGATGAAACTGGCAGCATGCTTCCAAAACAGTCACCAGGTAGGCCTCGTACTGTTCGAACTGAGGAAAGCAGAGTGGTCATTCAACAACAACTCTACAGTAACACACCATTATCAACTCGTCGTTTATCAGATGTCACCAACATAAGCTGATCATCGATTTGAAGAATACTAAAAGACCTTAATGCGAAACCATACATACCCAGATTAATTCACCAACTATCTGAAGATTTTGACAGGCACGTTGAGGCATGTGAAACGTTGCTTGGTTTAATGGATATGGACAATGATTTGCAGAATGGGATTTGTGGACAGATGAATCCAAGTTTACTTTATCTGGTTCTGTGAATCGTCATAACAGCGTGATACGGGCAGTAGACAACCCACGATTTACTGTTGAGCACAACGTCCAGTACCCAGCTAGTGTGTCCGTCTGGGCAGGCATTTCTTCTGGAGGCATTGTTGGACCAATATTTTTTGAAGAAAATGTGAATAGTGCAAATTACCATCTAATGTTGGAGCAGCATGTATTTCCACTCAATGATGGCCAAATGTGGTTCATGCATGATGGTGCGCCTGCTCATTATGCTGCCAGTGTACGCCAGGCCCTTGATTTTAACTTTACAGACAAATGGATTGGCCGTCGTGGTCCGGTTGAATGGCCGCCGCGGTCTTGTGATTTAACACACCCTGTGATTTCTTCCTTTGTGGTTTCTTCAAACACAAAGTGTATGCGAGGAATCCTACAACCCTTAGAGACTTGAAGCAATTCATCCGTAATGAGACTGCTGCCTTAACGACTGAAACATGCAGAACTGTGTGTCAGAGTGTTTCGTCACGGCTACAGCTGTGCATAGACAATGAAGGAAAGCAGTTTGAACATTTGAACTGATCTGTTTCATGTATATTAGACTGATTGGACTGTTTAACGAGTAATCATGTTTTGTTTTGCACCAAAGAACAATAATAAACTTAGTTGTTTGTTGCAGGTATCGTTCTTAAAAATGTGCCCAGGGTTTCTGAACCACCATATATATATATATATATATATATATATATATATATATATATATATATATATATATATATATATATATATATATATATATGTATATATATATATAGATAGATATATAGATATATATATATATATATATATAGATATATATATATATATATATATATATATATATATAGATATATATATATATATATATATAGATATATATATATATATATATAGATATATATATATATATATATATATATATATATATATATATATATATATATATATATATATATATATATATATATATATATAGATAGATAGATATATAGATATAGATATATAAATATATAATCAATTTTGAGATGTGATGCAAAGTACCAAGTTCTTTTGCATTACACGTCAGATTTACTTTTCTACGTCAAATTTACATGCTCCAAATAAATACATCTTTGAGTCCACCAAGAATACTCAAGCACGAACTCACTCACACAGGTGAGTTGTCCTCGTTTATACACTGCAAAGCTAGAGGCTTCCAGATCACTGATCATAAGTTTGATAAACAACCTTGGCTATTTAACCAGGTACCATAATGGGTTTAGTTTTATCCCAAAAAAATCTCCTTTTTATGAGTCATAAAAGGACTAAATGTGAAAATCTGTGATTGGGTGGGGTTGTTGATGGCTATAGAGATGGGGATTGGGGAAGATTAAAGGCATGGGGGACTTGGAGCCTGTTGCATAAAGTGAAAGTTGGTCTTATTAGTTTACTACCTGACACAGGTACGAACCAGAACAGCACTCGGTAGAGAGCAAACCTCCACCAGGCTGAACAGTTTACGTTTTGTATCCCACTAATAGGCCGGATCTGGATTCGGACCTGAACCAAAATATAATAGGCTTGTTTTTGTCGTCAAACCAACTCAACCACCAGGTTTTGTCATAACTCGTCCACAATTTTTTGAACCATCGTGCTATATATAGGTTTTGACTCCATCTCTCAATGGTGAAGAATCACTTATTAAATAAAAAAAATTCTCGGATCCGGATTCAGATCTTCATAAAAATCTAATCAATTCTTCGTTGTCACACACATGACCTGTTCACCACGTTCCATCAGAATCCGTCCATAACTTTTTGAGAAATTGTGTTATGTGTCGGTTTTGGCCCTATATCCTAATGGTGAAGAATCACTCAAAAATTCCAGTATCCAGATCCGGATCTTGACTAAAATCGAATCAATTCTTCCTTGTCACACACACGACCTGTCCACCACGTTTTATTCAAATCCGTCCATAACGTTTTGAGATATTGTGTTATATGTCGGTTTTACCCCGATATCCTAATGGTGAAGAATCACTCAAAAATTCCAGTATCCAGATCCGGATCTTCACTAAAATCGAATCAATTCTTCATTGTCACACACATGACCTGTCCACCACGTTTCATCTGAATCCGTCCATAACTTTTTGAGATATTGTGTTATATGTCGGTTTTGTCCCTATATCCTAATGGTGAAGAATCACTCAAAAATTCCAGTGTCCAGATCTGGATCTTCACTAAAATCGAATCAATTCTTCCTTGTTATACACACGACCTGTCCACCACGTTTCATCCGAATCCGTCCTAACTTTTTGAGATATTGTGTTATATGTCGGTTTTGTCCCTATATCCTAATGGTGAAGAATCACTCAAAAATTCCAGTATCCAGATCTGGATCTTCACCAAAATCTAATCAATTCTTCCTTGTCACACACAAGACCTGTCCACCACGTTTCATCCGAATCCGTCCTAACCTTTTTGAGATATTGTGTTATATGTCGGTTTTGTCCCTAAATCCTTATGGTGAAGAATCACACAAAAATTCCAGTATCCAGATCCGGATCTTCACTAAAATCGAATCAACTCTTCCTTGTCACACACGAGACCTGTCCACCACGTTTCATCCGAATCCGTCCTAACCTTTTTGAGATATTGTGTTATATGTCGGTTTTGTCCCTATATCCAAATGGTGAAGAATCACTCAAAAATTCCAGTATCCAGATCTGCATCTTCACCAAAATCGAAACCATTCTTCCTTGTCATACAGAAGACCTGTCCACCACGTTTCATCCGAATCCATCCATAACGTTTTGAGATATTGTGTTATATGTCGATTTTGTCCCTAAATCCTAATTGTGAAGAATCACTCAAAAATTCCAGTATCCAGATCTGGATCTTCACTAAAATCGAATCAATTCTTCCTTGTCACACACACGACCTGTCCACCACGTTTTATTCAAATCCGTCCATAACTCTTTGAGATATTGTGTTATATGTCGGTTTTGGCCCTTTTTCCTAATGGTGAAGAATCACTCAAAAATTCCAGTTTCCAGATCCGGATCTTCACTAAAACCGAATCAACTCTTCCTTGTCACATACACGACCTGTCCATCACGTTTCATCCGAATCCGTCCATAACCTTTTGAGATATTGTGTTATATGTCGGTTTTGTCCCTAAATCCTAATGGTGAAGAATCACTCAAAAATTCCAGTATCCAGATCTGGATCTTCACTAAAATCGAATCAATTCTTCCTTGTCACACACACGACCTGTCCACCACGTTTTATTCAAATCCGTCCATAACTATTTGAGATATTGTGTTGTATGTCGGTTTTGGCCCTATATCCTAATGGTGAAGAATCACTCAAAAATTCCAGTATCCAGATCCGGATCTTCACCAAAATCTAATCCATTCTTCCTTGTCATACAAAAAACCTGTCCAACACGTTTCATCCGAATCCGTCCATAACTTTTTGAGATATTGTGTTTCATGTCGGTTTTGTCCCTAAATCCTTATGGTGAAGAATCACTCAAAAATTCCAGTATCCAGATCCGGATCTTCACTAAAATCGAATGAATTCTTCCTTGTCACACACGAGACCTGTCCACCACGTTTCATCCGAATCCGTCCATAACTTTTTGAGATATTGTGTTATATGTCGATTTTGTCCCTAAATCCTAATGGTGAAGAATCACTCAAAAATTCCAGTATCCAGATCTGGATCTTCACTAAAATCGAATCAATTCTTCCTTGTCACACACACGACCTGTCCACCACGTTTTTTCAAATCCGTCCATAACTCTTCGAGATATTGTGTTATATGTCGGTTTTGGCCCTTTTTCCTAATGGTGAAGAATCACTCAAAAATTCCAGTATCCAGATCTGGATCTTCACTAAAATCGAATCAATTCTTCCTTGTCACACACACGACCTGTCCACCACGTTTTTTCAAATCCGTCCATAACTCTTCGAGATATTGTGTTATATGTCGGTTTTGTCCCTAAATCCTAATGGTGAAGAATCACTCAAAAATTCCAGTATCCAGATCTGGATCTTCACTAAAATCGAATCAATTCTTCCTTGTCACACACACGACCTGTCCACCACGTTTTTTCAAATCCGTCCATAACTTTTTGAGATATTGTGTTATATGTCGGTTTTGGCCCTATATCCTAATGGTGAAGAATCACTCAAAAATTCCAGTATCCAGATCCGGATCTTCACTAAAACCGAATCAACTCTTCCTTGTCACATACACGACCTGTCCATCACATTTCATCCGAATCCGTCCATAACTTTTTGAGATATTGTGTTATATGTCGGTTTTGTCCCTATATCCTAATGGTGAAGAATCACTCAAAAATTCCAGTATCCAGATCCGGATCTTCACTAAAACCGAATCAACTCTTCCTTGTCATACACAAGACCTGTCCATCACGTTTCATCCGAATCCGTCCATAACTTTTTGAGATATCCTCTTCACTGACAAACAGAAATACATGGGAGAAAAGGTAGTTGTCGCCATGGCTGCGGCGCAGAGTCCATTCACCCTTGGTGCTTTAGGTAAACATCGGAGTCAATATCTACAAAATGTGCCGTTATTTAAACTTCCTGCTCGGATTTTGAAACTTTCATTCCGTTAATAGGCTAATTGGGTTCAACTCAGATGAATAGCCCAACTGGTTCAATCATCTCTCGGGCCCTGGATTATAAACAGCCCAGACTGCGTATTCATTTGCAATAGGTAAAGGTAAAACGCAAGCTCGCTCTTCCTTTGTGAGCACAGTTTTTTTTTCTTTATAACAGATAGATACTCCATTTGCATCCCTTCCATGAAGGCTAAACGGGTCAACAACTCGAATGCAATCCATTGGTGTTCTGTGGCATCATTCAAGACGGCCAGGGTGTCGTCAAGTTAACAATAATTGTACTCGGACCCTCTGGATTAGATATTTTGCAGGTTTGGTGACATTCGATCATGTTTGCCTAGGGGTCTCACTAGTCCACTTGGTTTGTTTGTATTAGGTGCCATACGGTGAGCATGTATGTAAAATTGGGATTTCACGAATTGCTATGAAGGTATAAAAATATAGCATCGTGGATCATCCAATTGAATTGCAATGGCGTCACCACGTGGTCCGTTACTGAGGCGACCTTTGGAAGAGGCAGCGGCTATGGCGACCGACCGTGTACCTGGAAGAGACGAGCGGTTGTCACGCGGCGCAGCAAAGTCCAGGTAACGGCCAAAGCCAGAAGGGGCACCAACGCGGCACCGTCGAGCTCGGCCTCCCGCAGCGCCCGCCACGCCCGGGCCACACCGCAGTCCGTGCAGTCTCGCCATGCCCGGGTCCAGGCCGCGGAGCCCCGCACCACCAGCTCGACGTAGCCCTGCACCGCGGCCGCGGGCGGTCCGGCATTCGGTGTCGCCATGGCTGCGGCGCAGAGTCACAAGATCTGACGGACGGGGAAAGGGGAAAAGGAGGAAGGGAGGTGCGGGGTGGGAACTAGGGAGGATGTGAACGATGCATGTATGGAATCATGGAAAGATGATATGGGGGATGGGATCGGATACACGAGGCCCATGAGGAAGGACGGGCTGGAATTGGGAAACGAAGCTCGAAGTCGCTGTGACCTGGCAATATGGCAAGCATCCTGAATAAGACAAACATCAAATCATGGGAATGCCAAATTGCAGGAATGCCAAGCAGCACTACCTCCATATTCCAAAAAATTAAACATCAAATCATGGGAATGCCAAATTGCAGGAATGCTAAGCAGCCCGACCTCCATATTCCAAAAAATTAAACATCAAATCATGGGAATGCCAAATTGCAGGAATTCCAAAATGCAGGAATGCTAAGCAGTCCGACCTCCATATTCCAAAAAATTAAACATCAACTCATGGGAATGCCAAATTGCAGGAATTCCAAAATGCAGGAATGCTAAGCAGCCCGACCTCCATATTCCAAAAAATTAAACATCAAATCATGGGAATGCCAAATTGCAGGAATTCCAAAATGCAGGAATGCTAAGCATCCCGACCTCCATATTCCAAAAAATTAAACATCAAATCATGGGAATGCCAAATTGCAGGAATTCCAAAATGCAGGAATGCTAAGCAGCCCGACCTCCATATTCCAAAAAATTAAACATCAAATCATGGGAATGCCAAATTGCAGGAATTCCAAAATGCAGGAATGCTAAGCAGCCCGACCTCCATATTCCAAAAAATTAAACATCAAATCATGGGAATGCCAAATTGCAGGAATTCCAAAATGCAGGAAATCTAAGCAGCCCGACCTCCATATTCCAAAAAATTAAACATCAAATCATGGGAATGCCAAATTGTAGGAATTCCAAAATGCAGGAATGCTAAGCAGCCCGACCTCCATATTCCAAAAAATTAAACATCAAATCATGGGAATGCCAAATTGCAGGAATTCCAAAATGTAGAAATGCTAAGCAGCCCGACCTCCATATTCCAAAAAATTAAACATCAAATCATGGGAATGCCAAATTGCAGGAATTCCAAAATGCAGGAATGCTAAGCAGCCCGACCTCCATATTCAAAAAAATTGAACATCAAATCATGGGAATGCCAAATTGCAGGAATTCCAAAATGCAGGAATGCCAAGCAGCCCGATCTCCATATTCCAAAAAATTAAATCTTGTAAATAGCAAAACAGAGGGAATTCTGAAGTGCACAGTCATGAATTGCATGAGAAATTCCGAATCAGGCAATATGTTAAATGGTGGCAATTGTGGGAATGAGAAATTGTACAATTAGACACGTGATGCAGACATTTCCAATAGGTTGTGGGAATCACAAATTGCGCAAATGCACACAAGGGAATTGTGGGTTTAATTAAAAGCTCAATGACAAATTGCGGAATTCCAAATTAATGCACAAATTTATGACTGGAATTGAAGAATTCCAGTCAGAATCCCTCCCCCATATGAACTTTGTCTGCGCCCTATATAGTCTACAGGATTATCTGTACTGCACTGATATCTGATAGTCTACACTGTAAGAGAGATTGTCTGTCTGTCTTTGTGTCGCCATGTTTCTCAGAGATGGCCAAACAGATCTTTGTCAAATTCTCAGAGGGTCATCAGTGAGTGCCAGGGAGTGGTTTAGGCCAAAAAAGGCATTTTTTATTTATATTTTGAAAATTATTATTTATTTATTTTTATTTTTTAAATCACTATAAAACCTGGTGTTGGCTTAATGGTCAGGGTGGCTGAGGATCCTAGAATCCTGAGTTCAAAACCCAGTTGGCCGTTGAATTAACACCAGGTAGGGTTGACTCATCCTGTCATCCTTCCAAGGTTGGCAAATTGAGTACCAGTGTACTGGTAATAGGGGCACTGCATCAGTGGCACAACCACGCCCTCAGACAATGACGCTACTTGCAGTCCTGTGCTGCATACGGAGGAAGAAGAATCACTCCATATTCCCTAAACCGTTGTATCTATGTGAAAGCTAATATTAAATGAGCCTCGACCCCATTCCTTAGTGGCTATAGGGAAGTGTTTTGGCCCCAACAAAAAATAGAAAAAAAAACAAAATTTGATTTCTTCAAAATGCCAACAGGAATTTGGCCCCCACAGAACCGGGCAATGCTGGATACTCCTGCTAGTATTCTACACAACACTGCCAGAGTGTTGCTCAGAGTGTTGCAACACTGCTAGAGTGTTGCTCAGAGTGTTGCAACACTGCTAGAGTATTGCTCAGAGTGTTGCAACACTCCCAGGGTGTTGCTCAGTGTGTTGCAACACTGCCAGAGTGTTGCTCAGAGTGTTGTAACACTGCCAGGGTGTTGCTCAGTGTGTTGCAACACTGCCAGAGTGTTGCTCAGAGTGTTGCAACACTGCCAGAGTGTTGCTCAGAGTGTTGCAACACTGCTAGAGTGTTGCTCAGTGTTGTTCAGAGTGTTGCTCAGAGTGTTGCAACACTGCTGGAGTGTTGCTCAGAGTGTTGCAACACTGCTAGAGTGTTGCTCAGTGTTGCAACACTGCTAGAGTGTTGCTCAGAGCATTCCAACACTGCCAGAGTGTTGACAATTCATGTGTTTCATGGGCAATAAAAGCCCACCGAATCTTGTTTCTCACAGTCTGAGAGTCCTTTCGGTGTTTTTTGCAAACTCCAAGCAGGCTTTCATGTGTCTTTCACTGAGGAGAGGCTTCCATCTGGCCACTCTGCCATAAAGCCCCGATCGGTGGAGTGTTGCAGTGATGGTTGTCCTTCTGGAAGTTTCTCCCATCTCCACACAGGATCTCTGGACCTCAGCCAGAGTGACCATTGGGTTCTTGGTCATCTCTCTTACCAAGGCCCTTCTCCCCCGATTGCTCAGTTTGGCCGGGCGACCAGCTCTAGGAAGAGTCCTGGTTGTTCCAAACTTCTTCCATTTAAGAATTATGGAGGCCACTGTGCTCTTGGGAACCTTCAATGCAGCAGAGATTTTTTGAAGGCTTCCCCAGATCTGTGCCTCGACACAATCCTGTCTCTGAGCTCTGCAGGCAGTTCCTTCGACCTCATGGCTTGGTTTTTGCTCTGATATGCATTGTCAGCTGTGAGACCTTATATAGACAGGTGTGTAGCTTTCCAAATCATGTCAAATCAAATGAATTTACCACAGGTGGACTCCAATCAAGGTGTAGAAACATCTCAAAGATGATAAAGAGAAATGGGAGGCACCTGAGCTAAATTTCAAGTGTCATAGCAAAGGGTATGAATACTTATGTCAATGTGATATTTCACTTTTTTCTTTTTAATAAATTTGCAAAACTTTCTAAAATCCTGTTTTCTCTTTGTCACTATGGGGTATTGAGTGTAGATTGATGAGGGAAAAAATGAGATTAAACTATTTCAGCATAAGGCTGCAACACAACAAAATGTGAAAAAAGTGAAGGGGTCTGAATACTTTCTGAATGCACTGTACGTCCGCCAAGCTGAATACTTTAAGTTTTGTATCCCATTGGTCGGCCGGCAACAGATCCGAATCTTCACCAATATCCAATCATTTCGTCCTTGTCATACCCCCAACCTATCCACCAAGTTTCATCCGAATCAGTCCCCAACATTTTGAGATATCATGCTATATATCCTTTTTGGCCCGATCTTTAAAAGGGGAAGAATCATTTAAAAATGATCGTATCCGGATTAGGCTCTTCACCGAAATTGAATCAATTTGTCCTTGTCACACGCCCAACTTGTCCAACAAGCTTCGGCTGAATCCGTCTATAACTTTTTGAGATATCGTGCTATATATCGTGTTTGGCCCTATCCTAAAATAGTGAAGAATCTTTTTAAACATCGACTATCTAGATCCAGATCTTCACCAAAATCGAATCGTTTAATCCTTGTCACACAACCAAGCTACCACAACTTTTTGAGATATCCTGTTCACAGACAGACAAACTAACAGCCAGGGGTGAAAACATAACCTCCGTCCACCTTTGGTGGACTATACTAGAGGTAACTATACTCGATTTTTGCATCTATTGCTAAAAGGAGAAGCACCCGTATGTGTATTTTTAAAAATACATCCACTGCGGCCACTCACTTGTATTAACAGTAAATTATAGGAACTCAACACCTCTCCGTCTCATCCACATATTTCTTGTATTGTACACCTCTCCTTTCCTATGCAATCTCCAGGCGCTGCATGACGTCATTGCCGGGCACCGAAAGGGGGCCCGGGAATGATGCGCATTGAAAGGGAGTACTCGGTTTTCACTCCAGTTTCTTTCTTTCTTGTTTGTTTGTTTGTCCGGGTGATATCTCAGCCATCCTTTGAGCTAGGAAGCTGAAATGTCTGCATAATAGTGAGCAAGTGCTTTGGTAAAAACTATATTTTTTGTTTTTTGATTAATCAATTAATTGACTAGTTACTTAATTGTTATTGATGCATTAAGTATTTATTTATTTCCTTTGTCATCTGGGCAATATCTCAGGTACCTTTTGAGCTAGGAAGCTGATATTTGGACACGACAATGACCAAGTGATGTGGCAGCAATAAAGGATATCATATATTTCTTGATTAATCAATTAATCGATTAATTATTTATTGATTAATCAATTAATTCTTTAATTTTTTCGATTAATGACTTGTTTAATTAATTTTTTTAAAGTTACAGCTTTGGATGAAGCATTGGTGGTTTAGGTATGCTATGAGCCAATTGATTAAGAAAATATTTTATGATCACTATTTATTCATATGGCACCCTGGCCATGCCGCGCTGTAGGATATTTATTTATTTGGCATGGGAGAGGTGTACTTTGAATGTATCTGTACTTGTTGTACACCACTCCTTTCCTATGGCATCTCCAGGCGTTGCATAACGTCATTGCCGGGCACGGAAGGGGGCTCAGCAATGACGCATGCTGAAAGGGAGTACTCAGTTTTCAGTCTGGTTGTTTGTTTGTTATCTTGCCAAAACGAAGTTTTTGCAAGATGTATTAGTCTGCTTGTATGTTTGTTTGTTTTTATCTTGCCAAAACGAAGTTTTTGCAAGATGTATTAGTCTGCTTGTATGTTTGTTTGTTTGTTTTTTTGTTTTTTTGTTTGTGGTTAATCATTTTTTTTTCACGTTTAGATCACTCTGTAGACCACAGTTATTATTGGAAACTCCTGTAACTTCGCATATCAGAGTCCTATAGAGATACCCTTCAGCACACAAAATTTTGAAGGTCAAGGTCAAAGGTCAAGGTCACTTTGCGGTCAATCATGGAGGTCAACGAAACCCTTATTTTTTGAGTAACTTTGATCTTATGATCTCCAAACTTGGTGGGTATATAGGGTGTGGTATGGCGCTCAGCTGATTAGTTTTTGGTGTCGATCGGCCTTGACCTTCAAGGTCATTTTGAAGGTCATTCAATTTTGACCAAAAGGTAAAATTTTCAAGTTTCAGTTACCATATCGAGTAGTACCTCAAATTGAAGCCCTTGTTGAGTGCTTTCCAAACATATAACTAGTTTGACAATGTGACGTCATTTGACGGCGTTATGACGAAAAAACTGCACTTTTCATGTATATTGTATTGCTTTAGTTCGCATTGTTTAGGTCACTCTGTAGAGCACAGTTCCCTTTGGAAACTCTTGTAAGTTCGCATATCAGAGTCTTTTAGAGATACCCTTTAGCACACAAAATTATGAAGATGAAGGTCAAAGGTCAAGGTCACTTTGCGGCCAATCATGGAGGTCAACTAAACCCTTATGTTTGGAGTATTGTTAGTCGAATCAGCTCGAAACTTTACAATATTGTAGTATATGGTCTAGTGCACAGCTGATCAGTTTTTGGTGGCGAACGGCCTTGACGTTCATGGTTAGCGCTGAGGTCGAAAATATATCGAAAATTTTCAAATATACCGACCTGATATCAAACGACATTCACAAGATTCGCGGCCAAATCTCGGACGTTGGTGAGCTCAGTCTTTTGATTTGTGATATTCAGAGTGCAGGATAGGGTGACATGTACATGTATACGAATGATTCTGTTATTCGTATTTACAGAACAGTAAACAATTCTGTTTTATATACATGAATTTCGAGGCATACTTCCTATCGAAGTAATATTATGACAACGAGCGCCAGACGTATTTACAAAGAATTACAAACCACGAGTTGACTAGGACATATATCCATGAGCAGATTATTTTCATCATATTAACTTGGCATATCATTGAGCGAAGACATAATTGTTCCAATGCGAGCACGTTAACACTTTATTTTACAACAGATCAATAAATAGTTAACATTAAGAGAAGGTAAACAATATTATGATGGAACAGAGATCTCGTTCATGAGTTTGTTACTCGCGCCAAGAAACATACAGAGATAATATTGTGCACGAATCTAACAGTTTTAACACACAACAGAAATATTATATTGCCAAGACAAAGGGTCTAATAACTGCTTCCCTAAGGAGCTTTCGCACAGACTTCATACGTTGAAGACAACACATTACAACACAGATCAGCATTACTCCTCTGGCTAGAGTTAATAATATTTCCCCTAAAACAAAACTCAAGACATATTTTCAACATTGAAATAAGCGATATCGGCTGGGGCTGAGAAATGCACTAAGACAACGTGGGCCAACATCACAGCCTTATCCCGACACACATAATTTGACAAGAAATTCATCAATACAATCGCGAAATATTATTGGCAGCAAAACACATTTCTTGATACCAATTGGGACCAACCACCTCAATAAACTCTGTTTTGGTGACGGCTCGCTTCGGGATCGTCTGGTGTCCCGACAGAGAGGGATAACTCATCAGCTCCATCCGCCCCTAACCGCCCCACCCACCCCTAACCATCCACTGACTTCTCCGCCCCACACGACAGTGAGGTGGGGGACGGGGGAGTGCATTGACGCTGATAATAGTGGAGCAGCACCAATAAATCTCTCAGAAACTCCTTGAAGGCTTTGGTAACCATTCATATCCGATTGATATATCACTACTGTATTCATATCCGATTGATATATCACTACTGTATTCATATCCGATTGATATATCACTACTGTATTCATATCCGATTGATATATCACTACTGTATTCATATCCGATTGATATATCACTACTGTATTTATATCCGATTGATATATCACTACTGTATTCATATCCGATTGATATATCACCACTGTATTTATATCCGATTGATATATCACTACTGTATTCATATCCGATTGATATATCACTACTGTATTCATATCCGATTGATATATCACTACTGTATTCATATCCGATTGATATATATCACTGTCAGGTCTCAGATTTGTTACTGCTTAATGCTCAATTATAAATGCCGGTTGACTGACGTATTACCACGTAAGCTATGTTATAAAATGCTGTTCTATAATGTTATTTCATGAGTTAATAAAATGTATTCGAACCTTAGGTAGGCTGCTTGAATCGTAGACATAAATCCTTTGATAAATTGCCAAAAACATTAACTGTTTTGTTTAATGACAGTGACGCCTGAGTTACAATAAGGTTTTTGCTTCGCTTTCATTTAAAATGAGGTCATGCTGGACAATGGTATACGTGTGCTTTTTTCGAGGCTGGTCATAAAACCACGCCCACATGCGCTTGTTTTTGCGTAATGCTAGTAGAAAGACATGAACCTATCGTTAACTATATATATTTTGTTTTAATCTCAGCAACGCATGACTCTGTATAAACATGCTTTGGATTACTCATGTACACAAACCCATAAAATATATGGGTTTGTTTGGCTAAGCATACACTCTCCTCATTGTGAGTTACATTTCTGTTTTCTCGGAGCCCAGAGAAACATTTGGTCCAAATGATAAGGACGGGCTGACTCCCCCGAATGATAACGGTGGGAGGAACCTCTCCCAGTGTTGTTTGTTCCCTCGGAGATTTCCTGATAAAACGTGTCCCTATATAAATGGACTGGGAATCAATGTGTTTTCAGGAAGGCTTGACGTGGCATGAGACTGGCTCTTGCTATAGATGTCTTGGCCTCCTCCGGATCTGTATAAGTTGGTTATTAATAAAGCTGCGCCATTCCAGGCTATTGTGGACTTCTTTTGCAAACGAAGAGCTGATTCTTCACAGATGGTACCAGGAGTGGGGTGTCAACAGACGCGGAGGACGGGAAACGGAGCCCGATGGACAGGAGGAAGGCTGACCTGAGGCCGGCGCCGGCACGTTGATTTGATTAAAGGTGGGAGTTGTTTTATATCAGAGGGCTATTATTCCAAATTCGTACCTTCCTCCTTCGAGCGGGTTCAGTCTCCTTGTCTTCCGCGCTGTCTGCACTCGAACAGAAATTGTAAGTAGAGGCTCATTTAGGCCTCAGAAATGGCGTAGCTTTGTTAAAGCCAGGATAAAACAAGTAAGGATACAAGTAAGGACTTAACAGTAAGCTTAAAGTTACAGTTAGCACCAGGAGGGGAAAATGAGGTCGGACAGCCATATAGGTTGAAACCAGGTGGCCAAGATTTTTCCAGGAAGGAACAGCCCAGAGACAAGATGGGGTATGCCATTGCATGCCAGGGAACGAAGGGCTGTGGCTAAACTTAGATAGAAAGCCATAGGAACATAGACGGCCATAGGAACATGGCCAGTAAAAGGATTTGCGCAGGATATCGGTGAAGATAACGTTCGGTAAAAGGGAAGGGGGGAAAGTGAGGTCGAGCCAGGCCGAGAACTTTCCAGGAAGGAACAGCCCAGAGACAAGATGGGGTATGCCATTGCATGCCAGGGAAAGATGGGCTGTGGTGAACTTAGAAGGTCCAGATAGAAGCAGGCCAGGACCTGGTGGACAAGAGAAAATAAATAAGCTCACAGGAAATGGGCCAGGTGAAACAATTAAGGAGGTAGTTAAACAAGTAAAACAGCGAGTGATGCCGCTGGACCAGATACCAGACCAAGACCCCCCACCCCCCCCCCAAGACCTGAGCTCAGTCCCGGGGCTCTAGGCAACACCCCCCACCCCCCCAAGACCTGAGCTCAGTCCCGGGGCTCTAGGCAACACCCCAACACCCCGCCCTGCCTTCCCTTTTTTTTCACCTCAACCAACCCCCGTCCAACCAGTCCCAAAAAATCCTTTTCCTTGAATGAGAGACGTAACATGAATGAGGAATGAATGTATATTGGGATGTTAATTGACGTGTGTGTCTGGCCAATGTGTTTGTCTGTGTGTCATGTGCAAAGCAGAGGGTTTCGGTGTGAAACTTTGTAAGCGATCTGCTCGACTTGGGGGAAATTCAGGCCGGGAATGTCCATTTTAACGTCTATCCGAGAGAACAGGCGAGGTCCTGAACTGAGTCCGGATTTTCATCTGTTTGGGAGTTGTTTGGGAAGCGAATTGATATAAATCGGGTCAGGAAAGCACCCGGAGTGCCCTTGTCGATCTACTGTTGATATGAAGCGGTTTCTTGGAGATGGTTGCAGAATTCGAATCAATATGTGTGTTTTACTTGAATTGAAGAGTTCATTCAATGGCAGATATTGTGGATTGTATGTGTGGGATGTATCGCTGAGGCAGCTCACCTTTGAAATTGGTGTCATATAGTGCATTTTGGGGTCGGGTGCGATGAGGTTGCTCAGAGTGCCGGCGATAACTCGCCCACTCTCAGAGGAAGTGTGTGCCCAAATGCATTGTGGGTCATGTCGACTTTGCTGGATGTCGGACGTTCACATGTCAGTATCTTGTCAGAATCTTCTTCTTCATATCATGTCCTTCATCCTTCATCTTCTTGTCAGAATTAGACATGAGTCATGAGCCATGTCGGAATAGTGGCCGGCTGTGACATATATGCCAGGCAATGTCACAGGACGAATACGTTATTTAAGATGGATTTATAAGATGGATAGATGGATGGATTTATTTAGGATGGTTAAATTAAACGATTTCTAGACAGAGTAATTAATTTCCGGAGCCAAAAAGTCTTGTTCATACAGTAAGTGAGATACAGTGCGAATAAATGAGATTCAGAGAGATCTCTGATTGAGGTAGGCAGAAATGTCACGTTTTCAACAGAACGCTGATCCGAGGAAGGAGGACGGTCGAGGTTTCAACTGTCGGTATGTGGTGTGGCTTGTGCCAAGGTGTGGGCGCGAGGAGGTGTGTTGATGAAGCGTTGTGCGAACGAGGAAGGATGTGCGATGGGCATTGTGAAGCACGCCTCGTACGGAAGGTCCTTGGACGAAGTGTGACGGTTGTTGGATTCGTAGAAGTTAGCATTATGCTATGTAGAGCCACATTAATGGTCATTTGTCCATTGTCGCCGGACTTGCATTACTTGTGGGATAATAAAGCGCTGGTTACCCCAATTCGAAGTTTGACCTTTTAAAGTTTAGTTGACCTTTGTTCGAGATATGCAAGGGAAAGGTCAGAGGTAATTCACTAACCTTGGAAGAACGACAGGCGGAGTCAGTCTACAGGGTGTTGCTTTAACGACAGGATATATAGGACTTAAATCTGGAGAATATCGGGACATTATATTGTGGGTAAAACCAAAATCATGTACATAATTAGTGGACAGAGAATATCGAGTTTTTTGTTGTTGTGGAAGCGTCAGTCAGGTACAGTACGCTTGGAATTTAATTTAACCGGGTCGAGTACAGTAACGTGTTCGATCGAGCTGTGGGGATTTGAGATGGATTTGAGTCACGTTAAATGGAGGACATTTGTGAGGATGAAGAGATGCAAGTAACGTGGATTAAATTGTGGTATCACGAGTTGGGTGCCAGAGATATTGTGGTTATTATAACTCACTGATTATAGGGGGCGCCGGGCGCACCGAGTACAGATCGGGTTGCATGATGGAGCACGCATGCATGGATTTTGTCTTTGCGAGGCCCCGGATAGAAATTGGCATTTCGATGCTGTGGATTATATTGTACCTGCCCGGAAAGGGGATGTCCTGTGCTGGGGCTGACGACATGCCTCCGTTATTTGTCTGTCTGTCGGTCTGATTGTAAGTCTTTGGTACTGGGAGGGCTAATTGAGTGCTTAGGCGTCATTGTTCCATGGAGGCAGGTCCGGGGGTTTTGGTCCAGCCTGCAAGGAGTCCAGGGGCTTGTTTTAGGGCTGGGTCGCCAAAAATGGGATGCTGTGCCCATCTGGATGTAAAATTATCCATCAAGGACGGGGAATAATGTGCAGTGTGATTGGGTAAGAGGTAAAGGCCATAAAACACCAACCCCATGAGGAACGAAATAAATGGAGAGATGTTGGGATCACATGATGGTTGGGATTGAAGAACAACCTACTGGGATTTCAAACCTGTGTTTGGGTCTGGGGCAACTGGGTGATGGGCAATAGTGTATGAGTGAGTAATTATGATCTGTTTAAGTGTAAGAGGCGGTGGAGAAGAAAGAGGTGATGAAAAGTTATTTGTTTTAGTGTGAAGTAGGTTGGTTGCTTATTTGTCACAGTAAGATGAGAGTTGTGTTTTTAAGCTTGGTCTTTGAATGAATTGTTGCTTGGAATGTGTTGATTGGAAAAGTGATTTCTGATCGCTGATCCGATCTGGTTTTGAATTGTTGATTTAATTTTGAATTGATTGGAGGTAATAAGGATTTGTGTTGATTTCCTGATTTGAGTTCATCTGGAAACGAAGACAGATGGGATTAATGTGTATATCAGGAACAATTTGGAAAAGAAATATGGATATATGACATTACTAAAATATAACCAAGCAATTGAGAGTTCTTGGGTTAATGGGATATAAATAAATGCATCTACAAGTTGATGGTTTATAAAAAATTTAGGTCTGGATGATACTTAAACAATGAACAATGTTGGCAATATACAAAGAATGTGACTTGTTTTTGGGGGGAAAACATGTGGTTTAAATTTGGTTGGCTAAGTTTTAAAGATGGAGATGTTTCGCAGAACTCTTATGATTATTTACATGAGTGGTGGACTATTCCATGGCGAAGCATTTTTCAGTTTTTATGATTAAGGTTTAAGGTCTTTATGATCTGTTTAGTGTATTTTTCAAAGGAGAGGGTTTTGGTCAATGATGATGCCAAGATTCCGGATGTGGATACTGGGAAACCATCGATGTTGGGGGGAATGAAGATTAATTCAGATTTAGCGTAGTTAAGTTCGAGGAAGCTGATCTGAAGCTAGAATTTTATTTCAGTTAGGCAGTTTGTCAGGATAGAGTGGGTGGTGGTGGAGCACGATTTGGTGGAGATGAAAAAGCTGGATGTCATCGGTGAAGCAGTGGAATTGGAGACCATGGTGCATTGGCTATGGTGCATGACGGATTAAGTGACCAAGGGGGGATAGGTACAGGACGAAGAGGAGGGGGCCAAGAACTGAACCTTGGGGGACACCTTAAGGGGGAGTGAATTGTGGTGATTAAGCTGTTGTAGATGCTGTCAATTTTGCTTTGGATGAATGGTCCAGGAAGGAAGGAGGGTGCAGGTGGCACCAGGTGTGAGTGCACAGGTGTGCACCAACAGGTGTGTGGAGCAAGGTGGTGGTATCCAGGGAGCTGAGGAGTTTGTTCACGTTGTAAAGTTTGTTTATTTAGTTTGTTTATTGTAGAGAAGAGTGCTTTTGGGATTCCGGAGCCAGAGTGGATAATTTGAGGGTAGTAGGTGGAGTAGAGGACATCTTTGCAGTGCTGTAGGTGGTCCTTGTAGGCTTGGGGGTGAACTAATTTGGGTTTAATAGGCACAAGCTGGTCTAAACAGGGTGAGGAGGATGGTGTGATTGATGATGTCAAAGGAGGCGTTGAGGTGAGGAGGATGAAAATGTTGAGGTTGCCGGCATCAGAGGAGAGAAAAGGTCGCTGGTGATTTTGAGGAGAGCAGTTTCAGTACTGTGGCTGGAGCAGAATCCGGATTGGGATGTTTCATACAGGTTATTGGCAGAGTGGTGATGTTTGAGTTGAGTGGCCACAGCACGTTCCAAAACTTTTGACAGAAAGGGTAGATTGGAGATGGGTCTGAAGTTATTTAGGGTGTCAGGGTTTAGTCCAGGGTTTTTCCAAAATGGGGGTGAAGTTTCACGAGTTTTTGGGGAAATCGGTATGTGAAGCTGGATTAAGTTGGAACTGCTTGATGAGCCATGGAGATGGATTGGGTTTTGTTGTTGGTTGTCTGGGAGTTCGGTTGTTGCATTGCCAAAGGTTTCTGTGTGGTGGACACACTCGTTGGCTGTTGTCTTGTGTGACGTGGAGGGAGATGTATGTGGCTGTGTGTGGCTACCTGGAGGGGAAGGCGGCTACAGTGGTTGATATTGGTTGTGGGTTGTCCGGGGTGCTTCGATTTGCATAAGGGGTGAAGATTGGGATATTACATTATTTTGAGTAAGTATTGGCATGAGTAATTACAGAAGTAATTATGAGTTATTATGAGTAATTAGTGGTATGAGTATTAGTTATGAGTTCCAGGTGTTGAGCTAGTTATGCTAGTTATCCAGCTAGTTATGAGTAAGTGATTATTTTAGTAAAATTACATGTTTCGCTGTGTTGTGGATCTGGGGACAAGCTAGTTTGATGGGTACCCTGGGGTCTTCAGCGTGTCTATGTGTTTGGCTATCTGTTACACCGGACTCTTGAATGGGTTTTCATGAGACGAATTTCAGACATAACAGTGAGAATCTATTTTGAGCGAATCACAGTGGGTGAGGAAAACATTGTGTGTGACCAGACACCAGAACTGACCAGAATTGAAATTGGAAGTAGACCAGGTTATTTCTATTATTTGTTTATTCGTGAAAATAAATAAATAATAGGGGGAGGTTAATGGAGGTTAATGGTGGTTTGTGTTTGTGTTAATGGAGGTTAAAGGTGGTTGGTTTGTGGTAATTCTAGTTGAAACTCTCGCTGAAGTAATTTTCGTTTATTTTTATTTTTTGATTCGATTTGAGAGTTGAGATGATTGATTTTTTATTAATTTTATAATTTTATTTTTATTGATGTTGGAAACAGGTAATGGGATGCTGAGAGAAGGATTGAATTTAATTTGAATTGGACTGGATTAAATGGGATTGAATTTAAAAAAATTGAATATTGGATAAAAATTGGATCCACTTGAAAAAAGTGGATTAGGAAATTGGAGACCTGTAGACCAGGCGCTCCCAGGAGACTTGTGGACCAGGTGTTCCACCAGAGGAAAAAAGAGCAGGTGTTCGTGGAGCACTTCACCTGCAAGAACGCCTTGGAACCAAGGTGGAAGGGACCAGTCCAGGTGTTGCTGACTACACCAACGGCAGTCTTTTGCGAGGGCAAGACTTCGTGGATCCACGCCACGCACTGTAAGTTGGCCATACAAGCACCAGACACTACACCCCAGAACACAGTAAGGATGGGCCTAATCATAGGTACAATACTATTGATAGCGACAGCAGCTAGGGGAAATTCCGATTCCAATAGATGCGAAAACGAAACCCGACACCTCACCGTAACATGGGGACAAAGAGTATCACTACCATGTTTCGAACAGAAAGCCCTGCACACAAATTGGGTGAACATAGATTGGCTAGCACTGTCGGCAGGGCCTGGACGCGTTGGCATGATACTACAAAAGCAACGAGAGTTCCGGGAAGACGGGCAAGCTAGCATTAAGACCTTGGCCCAACCAGGATACCAATGGGGAACCCCTGATTTTAAGCTACAAACACGCACACGCCTAGGGAAAGACATGACCATGCAGGTCCGGTGCAGCGTCTGGACCCCTGGCGCGGCCGGTGGCGAAAGGAACTACATACCATGCATCGAATACATACTCACGCCACAACCCCAGAATAAGGCCCCAAAGAAGGGTGAAAACACATATTGGAAAGTGGCCAGGGAGGTGGCAACAATTCAAAATAGGACACACTGCTGGTCGTGCATGCACTTTCCCCAAGCAGGCACCACAGGAATACACATGATAGTGCTACCTCTGTCCCTCAATGACCTCTGCTCACAACCTATCGATCCCCCATGTTTAGTCACCACGCTGGAAAGAGAAGGGGTTGACAACGGCAAGAGTTGCAATCGACAATTTAATTATCGCCCGTCAATGATTGCCCATGTGGCCGAGAGGCCTGCCCCCGTCTGGGTCAAACCACAGAAAGGGAGGGTCTGCCTCCAGGGTTCCGGCCACTTGCGTATGGGAGAATCAGAATGCGCCTACACTCTCCCCGGGAAGCTGGGACAAGGGAGCTCGGGGATTACATTACGAATAGTACTGCAAGATAAACGCAACCACAACATAACGGCTATAACATTCTCTAGGGGGGTTAGTAGGATTAATGGGGTGGTAAAGGGACTCCAGTGCTTATCCACCCACCTGGTCCCACCCCATGGGACAATGTTTATATGCGGCGACAAGGCTTACCCCTATTTACCAAATAATTGGGGGGGCACATGTTATCTGGGTTCAGTCCTTCCTGACGTTGAGATACTGGATGAGCTAGACCCAAAGTCCTTGGACAGGCGTTATAAGAGGTCAGTCATGAACGAAGATGGAACCACTAAACTACACGGGAGCCTAGGGGAAAAGGTGTTTGGTTTCTTCTTCCCAGGAGCGGGCACAGTCATGGATAGTTTCCGGATAGATAAATTGGCTTTGGCCCTAGAAAAGGTGGCAAACGACACCGCTACGGCTCATGACATACTATTGGATCGATCGGATCGCGCGCGAAAATTCTTATACATTTAGCTGGCTCACTGACTGGTTCCAGGGATGGACGGGCACCATAGTGAAGTGGTTATTGACCGCACTGGCTGTGATAATCGGGGTAGTAATTTGGGGGGCACTAATGAAATCTCTAGTCCTCCTCTGTATGAGAAAGTATTTTACAGGATGGAAAGTGAAGAAGCCGCCGACAACAACTATGGCTCTGACCACAGAGGCCGTCGACCTGAACGGGTCCTTCAACAAGGCAGTTGCGACCGGCGCTCCAGAAAATTGCATTGAATTTTGTGGCAACTGTGATACTTGTGTGGATCCCATGTGGGAACTGGCTGCTGCCTGTAACGGTGTATGTGATGACTGTGATACTTGTGCTATAAACCCCTTGCGTGTACTGGCTAACGCTGCTTATGTATTACAAGCTGACAGCTGCACGCCCCCTTCCGACCCAACTATGGATCTGATTGCGACACTGGGTCTGGCGGTCGAGGGACCCGACGTGGATATCCTAGACCCGCAAGCCGACCAGGCGCCCATGGGAGACTTTGACATAAAGGAAGTCCCTCTCTTTTCTTCAAATGTTTCGGATCTCTTTGATCCAAATGTTTCGGATCTCTTTGATCCACATGTTGCGGATCTCTTTGCTTCAAGTGATTCGGATTCGGATTTTTACGCTCTGTACCCTGACCAGGAAATTGAGACACAAGATACTGACGACATTTTGTATTCCCCAGAACAGCAACACGTGAGGGACCTCATGGGCATGATCGTTGATTAACTTCGAAGATCTGCAAGGACTGCGTCTGCAAAGGGTGGGGGGAGCCAGTTCCGCAGGGGAAGTGATGCACCCTCTGGCGGAGCAGAACCTCATCTGGACCAGACGTCTTCGTTGTGGATCCGAAACGTTAATGAACTTTCATGTTTTGAGCCCTCAGGCTCCAAGCACGCACCACACGACACGTTCGCCAAATGCACGGGCGAGGCGCTTTGGGCGCACGATATGCCCTTGGGAGATACCCGCATTACACAATTATTTTTTAATACCCGCATTACGCAATTATTTTTCAATAAAGCCCGATGTGGCACGTTGTCTCTTGAGATACTTTGTCTCGACGAGACAAGAGGAAGGAATGTCAGGTCTCAGATTTGTTACTGCTTAATGCTCAATTATAAATGCCGGTTGACTGACGTATTACCACGTAAGCTATGTTATAAAATGCTGTTCTATAATGTTATTTCATGAGTTAATAAAATGTATTCGAACCTTAGGTAGGCTGCTTGAATCGTAGACATAAATCCTTTGATAAATTGCCAAAAACATTAACTGTTTTGTTTAATGACAGTGACGCCTGAGTTACAATAAGGTTTTTGCTTCGCTTTCATTTAAAATGAGGTCATGCTGGACAATGGTATACGTGTGCTTTTTTCGAGGCTGGTCATAAAACCACGCCCACATGCGCTTGTTTTTGCGTAATGCTAGTAGAAAGACATGAACCTATCGTTAACTATATATATTTTGTTTTAATCTCAGCAACGCATGACTCTGTATAAACATGCTTTGGATTACTCATGTACACAAACCCATAAAATATATGGGTTTGTTTGGCTAAGCATACACTCTCCTCATTGTGAGTTACATTTCTGTTTTCTCGGAGCCCAGAGAAACATTTGGTCCAAATGATAAGGACGGGCTGACTCCCCCGAATGATAACGGTGGGAGGAACCTCTCCCAGTGTTGTTTGTTCCCTCGGAGATTTCCTGATAAAACGTGTCCCTATATAAATGGACTGGGAATCAATGTGTTTTCAGGAAGGCTTGACGTGGCATGAGACTGGCTCTTGCTATAGATGTCTTGGCCTCCTCCGGATCTGTATAAGTTGGTTATTAATAAAGCTGCGCCATTCCAGGCTATTGTGGACTTCTTTTGCAAACGAAGAGCTGATTCTTCACATCACTACTGTATTCATATCCGATTGATATATCACTACTGTATTCATATCCGATTGAGAGCTTGAATCTTTTAACTCTTTGCTGAGCACTATTCAAACAAGGGGAATATCCGTTGTCAAGGAGACGGCGTCATGGTCAGAGAAGTATACATCTTGAACTTCAGTAAAAATTGAATTTTGATTGGGAGACTGTTTATTGAAGTATACGTGATCAAGGAGGGATCCGTAATCAGTGGTAGGTTTTGTGATAAGCTGGTCAAATCCGTAATTATTCATCAATTCAGTGCACTTGGACCAAGGGTTTTCTAGCAGATTATCGTTGAGGTCTCCAAGAATGACTGTTGGCGCATTCGTTGGTAAGAGCAACAGCAGAGTCTCCATCTTCTGAAGAAATACACCCATGGACATAGAGGGACTTCTGTACAATGCACATACAACAAGGCGTGACTTCTCTGGTGTTTCTACGACAATGACTTTTGATTCGAGCTGGTCAACTTTGATCACTTCCAATTCTTTCGGGTCCAAGCATTGTTTTGCACATACCAAAACACCATGCATTCCTCTGTGGTCATTTTCCGCTGGTACATCCAATCTGAAAGCAGTGTATTCGTGTGTTGTGAGGAAACCGTCAATATTGTGCTCCTTTGTCAGGTACGTCTCGGTAAAACACATGACGTCGGTGTTTTCTAACGTTCTTGCGTAACTGGCAGTCATAAGGTCTTTCATTTTGGGGAGGAAATAGCGAATGTTCAGGTGACCAACACTGATTGTCTCGGGTGCACGAAATTTCTGCGTAGATAACTCGATGGGATTTGATCTCATTTCTTCCATTACTGCGGCCACTTTGTTTTCCACTTTTATCCCAGCTTTGTCAAAGTCTGTGATGTAGAGACCAGATAATGTCTTAACTCGGCTGAATGCCACGTATGCTTGTCCTTTCCCAAAGCGTTTTGCGCCTTTCATGCTGACAACAATTTGCTCCACAGTCAATCCCTGGCATTTGTGTATTGTTGTTGCCCAAGCAAGTGTCAATGGAAATTGATGCCGTGTTGTTTGTGATCCTTTGTGGCCATTTTTCTCATACCTTCCCTCAATTCGCTTCACCGGCACAGAATCTGGGTACTCGGCCTTCCATTGACTAGCAGCTATTGCTTGCTTTCCAACGTTTGAACTGTCAAACTTGACAAGAACTGTAATAACCTTGCCCGTATCGTTCGTTCTGACGTCTGTGACACATCCCATTACACCATTGACCAATCCATCTAGCGTATCAACGTTGTATGTCAGCATGACTCTGGAGCCTCTCGCCACTTCAAGTACTGTATGTAAGCCACCAGTATCAGACCGTTTATCAGATTTAGATTTCACTTTTCTCAAATCTATCAGGCCGGTGCTGTCTTTTTGACCATCGATTGCGCGGATCTGGATTTTTTCTTTTCCTGCAACGCAGTCCTCTTCTAGTTTGATTTTGTTCCAGGCATCAACATCTTTGTTCCAAGCAAACACGTGAAGTGCGTCACTGGGATGAGTTTCATCGGTTACGTCTGACTCCCTGGACTTTAACATTTCAATGTCACTTTCAGTACACTCGTTTGTTCTCAAACGACATAGGAGTTCAGCAAACTCTTGGTCACCCTTTTGCCTCATCACTTGGCTCAATTCATGCAGCATGAAATGATCTGTCCACAACGATCCATGCAAATTGGCAGTCGGGTCTCTTGTTCGTGCGTATATGTGTGGCTGACCAACAGGTGGAAGCTGATAAAGGTCTCCAACAGCGAGGATGCAAACATTTCCAAACAACACCGAGTCATCTACAACACCCTTGATCTCTGTCAAACGTTTGTGAATGTCAAGCAAGAAATTTGATCCAACCATGGATACCTCATCTATGATCAACACCTGTAAATTTGCAAGACTGGTTCTCAGTGTATTCAGTTTGTCCGGAGAAAGTGGCTCAGCCGCTGATCCATATTTTTTTACCCGTAGCAACAAAGCACTATGAAGTGTCTGGCCATTGATGTTAAACGCAGCTACACCTGTAGGAGCTGTCAGCAGAACTGTGGTATCTGTGGGGCTAATGGTATTTGCCAGTGCAAGTAATTTTTGTGTATCAGATTGTATCAGACGGATCACGTGCGATTTTCCGACACCACCAGGACCACTGAGGAACACCCGATATGGTTCGATTTTCTCACCAGATTTCATTGCTACCACAGCACGTTTGCACCATTCCCTGTGAAACATGACGATTTCTCGCTGTCTTTCATTCAAACCTTGCATCATACGTTGGTAATCGGCAGTAGCAAGAATATTCTTGTCGCCTCTTTCTGAAGAGATCACAACATCATGAGATCCTCTTTGTCCAGTTCCAAGAAAAAGTTCCGCATTTGCAACAAGATCTTCGGGTTCAAGCTCTGTGTCAGACACGTGTCCTTCATGTATGTCCAGGCGATTGGCATGCTCTGTTTCAGGTGCTAATGCTGCCCAAACATGTTCCGGATTACCATCGTTTTGAATATCTACATTTTCAGCTTCAGTCACTTCAGTGTACATTGATTCCTTTGCCAAAAGTTCCTCCTTTACAGCCACGAAGTGTTCTCTGTAAGACTCAAAGCCACCAAGCAGATCAGCTTCTTCGTTTCTCCATAGAAAGTACAACATCAGTTTAGCCCGACTGTAGTTCTCTGGTTCTTTTTCTTCGCTGTATTTCCTGAATCTGATCACTGCTTCATTTCTCTGTTTGTTCATACTGCCAGTTTCTTCTCTAAGTTTGATTGTTTTTGGATAGTTGTCTCGACCTCTGTTTTGGTTTTGATTGTTGTCATCAAGGTCATCCAAGATTTTCGGCAATACATCTCCAGAACTATCAGCCTTGTAGTTTGTTCTGTAATTTGCTGCGAACTCTGCCAAACATAGATTTTCAAGCGAATTTGGCCTTGCTGCATACCGATCGATCATGTTTGTCTGAAATATGTCAGGATCATCATCGTCCTTCCCAAGCAATTGTTCCTTTGTTTTCAAGACAGCAACTCGATCACTTTGTGGATCAGTGTTTACGAATACCACACTCCTGCTTAGCCTCTTCATTGGTATGGACAAAATGCGATAGGCAGCTTCTTGTGCACTGAGTTCACGGTGATTCAGAAACACAGTTCCAACACGCTTCAACATTTTTTTAATGTCTCGATCTTCGTTCTCTTTGCAAGTTTGTTTTAACAACTCTCCCATGCCCTTTTCGTCTTTTGTCAGGTACGCAGCGACATACATAACACAAGCGTACGCGTCTAGTATGTACTGAACATCGATATTTGCTTTCCAGACCTTCAGAATCATTGGATTGTATTGGTTCAAAGATTTGTCACACGGCTGTCGTTGCAGAACAATTTCGGATCCTTTGTTGCAAACTGTGAGTGCGGCATTATACTCTTCTTGAGTGACTCCGGCTTGGGTACAGAGCTCGGGTATACTGATATCACTGGGAGTTTCTTCGTCTGTCAATTCTTTGCGAACCAAGCCAAGAACCTGATTTGCTTTTTCAATTATGTTTTGTCTGGTTTCCTGATCTTCCGGTTCTTTTGCAATCAAAGTTTTTTCAGAGGGAGCGCGTGGAAAGGAAAATCTGCAAGAGCCTGTTCTTTTTTTGCAATACGAAGAGTGTTTGTGTGTCTGGACCTTCTTCGTCAATTCCCTAAGTTCAGAGTCTTCTGGAGTAGCTGAAGTTATATGCTCGTCGATAAATGTGCAAATTTCATCGTCTGTTTGTACACCAACTTTGGGAGCATTCTTAACCCATAGCAGAGTGTGTGCATGTGGTGAGCCTCTTGCCTGAAACTCGATTCTGATGACATAATCAACTATTTCTCCAAGTGGTTGTGCTTTGGATTTTAATATGTCTTTGAATAACAGCTGAAGTCTGTAGTCAAATTGTCTTGCTGCAGTAGCCGGGTTGCACCTCAACCACATTGATCTTTCTTCGAAGGACAGGTTCCTCACATCTTCGTCTGATAGAGTTGTACCATACTGTCGTGCGATTGTTTTAATCACATCGGGCCATTGCATATCAGCGGCGGAAAGAGTCAAAAACCATGTGGGCAAACCAAGTTGTCTTATCATGGCTAACACATCGTAAGAGAGTCTCTGGAAGTACGCTGGCGATCCTCTGATGTTTTGCATGATTTTATATGCTTGGTCAGTTTTCAATAGATTGTTCATGTTTTCAACATTCTTAAGAAGGCCTGCGGTTAGGTTTTGACCTTGGAAGGCTTTGCTAGATGCTCTTCGGTACACGAAATGGTTTATGTCACCATGTACTTGGGCATTTTCCGTAGCATACTGTGCGCTGAGCAAGTATTCAATAGATTTGCCGAATCTCCCATCACAATCCAACAGTCTCTGGTTGAAGTACCTTCGCGGAGTGATCTTTTGTGGCCTTTCAGCAGTTAATCCATTTTTTCCATCCGGATATTTGTCTGGATTGGACAGTTCTTCAAAATTCTCAGAAAGCATTGCAATTGGTTTCTCACCTTCGGCAGGGGCAACACTAAATACCTTAGAAACACCCCTCAGTTCAGGATTTTCATTCATCATGAGAGTTTCGAAAGGTAAACCACGAATGCCAGCCATTTCCTCTGAATATGTTGCGTCTTCCGCCATAGCTTCGTCATCGGAATTTTCAGCAGATAATTCTTCCTGTACTTCTTTTGGATCTTGTCGTTCAATCTGATCATCTGCCATTTGTGTAACAGTTTTTATTTTACTCGTTGGAATAGCTAATTGTGGTTTTGCTTCTGATGCTAATTTGGTGCCCGCCACATTGAACGAATCTGTCTGCACTTGCTCATGGGTAATTTCATTGATGCCTTCGTGTTCACTTTTGGTGACTTCATATCCACCAGGTTCCCTGTCATTTTCAGTGTCCGTCAATGCGACATAATGATCTTGAGCTATGAGTCCAAGATGAAATTCGTGGGAAACGTTCAGCCTGCTGACAACCTCAGTAACAACATTTGTTGTGGTCGCGTGAATCTGTATTCTTAAGGACAACATATCTGCCATTGCCTGCAGGGAAATGTGTTCGCCCCATTGTGTTCCATTTGCTAAACCTTCAATGTATCGGACCCATTCAATTTCTCTCTTGGTAGCTTCATCGTCAATCAAAGCAATTGCACGGTCACCTGCATCTGGTTGTTCGGTGTCTGCGTTTGTACGATCACCTGATTGTACTCGAGCACAAACGAAATCGCGGTAGTGTTCTGGGTAGTGTTCCATATAGATGCCTAATTTCCTTCTCAACTCCGTTGCTGTCATTCGTAAATTAGTGATTCCTTCAAGTTGATAACACACTGAGGCGAACAAGCAATTTCCATCGTTTGCCACGTCAACAATTTTCATGTTCAGTCTGTTCGCAATTGTTTCCAGTGAACCATAATAGCCAGTACCTGCTGGAATAATTTCGAAAGTTATGTTTGTGTTCTGCCCACTAACTTCCTGTCCATACTCACATTCGTTTCGGACTCTCGTTTTCCTACTGTTCGTCACTTTGGCTTTTGTTCGACCCTTTGACACGGTTGCCTCTCTGTTTTTCCTCATTGTTGTGTTTGTTGCTTGGCTTTTATCGCAGGCTGGTCCTGTTTTGGTCCCAGGTCTCGTTGCGTCCTCTTTGTCAGTTTGCACTGGAATGTCCAGGTCTTGATCTGTCATTGCTTTCCACAAATCAGAATCATCCGAAGCGGCTTTATCTGACCAATTCTCAAGCATTTTAATGTTGCTGTACAAATGATTGTTTGCCTTCAAGTACTGCAAAGCGTTCACTACTTTGTTGATATCGACAAAGTCGTAGTAGTAGTGTTTTTTATATTCCATTTTTCTCTTGAACTTCAGTGGGATTAGTTGACTTTCGCTCGGGAGTCTTGGCAAAACAGAGCACACTTGGTCAACATTTGAGGGCACATTAATAGCGGGTCCGTGAATTCCATGCTGTTTTCCCCTTGGAAGCCCAAGTAATTTCATGAAAGGAATTCTCTGACAGAGCAGTCGTAACTCGAGTGCATTCAAATCTTTCATTTCCTTTGGTTGTGAAGCAAGATACAAATTATTCGCCTTGGCTTGGGATGGCATTTTACCTCGTTTCAGGGTAAGGTGACAAGTGCGGCAAATCCATTCACGATCATTTTTGGATTTCAGTCGGTAGGAGATAACATCCTTGATCATCTTAGATGAGCCCTTGGTGTATTTATCTTCATGCAGCTCTACAACTGTTGCCCTGTACATCATGCGATGACAAGTTGAGCAGATGTAATCCGGTCCATCTTTGACATTGTTCTCGAAAGACTGAATTATTTGTTCTTGTAGGCTCGAATTGCGTTGTTCTCTTTTCATTCTAATCTTAAGCTTCATTGTATTTAAGCGGGTCACTTTTTTGACAGGTATTTCTTTCGCACGTTGATTTTTCACTGTATTACGAACTTTCTTCAGTCGTTCTCGTTTTTCTTGGGCCGATTCCCGTTCACGCTTTCCTTTCACCGTCTTACAGACTTTCTTCAGTCGTTCTCGTTTTTCTTGGGCCGATTCCCATTCACGCTTTCCTTTCACCGCCTTACAGACTTTCTTCAGTCGTTCTCGTTTTTCTTGGGCCGATTCCCATTCACGCTTTCCTTTCACCGCCTTACAGACTTTCTTCAGTCGTTCTCGTTTTTCTTGGGCCGATTCCCTTGTATTTTGATCTGTCACAGCCTTTAACACTTTCTTGAGTCGTTCTCGTTTTTCTTGGGCCGATTCCCATTCACGCTTTCCTTTCACCGTCTTACAGACTTTCTTCAGTCGTTCTCGTTTTTCTTGGGCCGATTCCCTTGTATTTTGATTTGTCACAGCCTTTAAGACTTTCTTGAGTCGTTCTCGTTTTTCTTGGGCCGATTCCCGTTCACGCTTTCCTTTCACCGTATTACAGACTTTCTTCAAGCGTTCCTCTTGTTCAGTGGAGGATTCTTGTTTTCGATTTTCTGTCATTGACTGTCGCTTCATTTTCAATCGTTCTTCTTTTTTTTGAGGAGACTCAACTTGATAATATTTTGTTACGGCCTTCTTGACTTGTTCTCGCCGTCGTACTTTCTTATCAATACTTTCCGGTGCTGTTTGGTCTTTTTCAATGATTGCTTGATCTTTGATTACAACTCGCTTTTGTGTCTTTGTTTGGTTCTGACCAGTTGAGCTATCCTCAGATTCCATTCTTAATGTATCCACACTTTCGTCAGGTTTTCTTTTTCTTTCTATCTTCACATTTTGCGCGTCTTCGCCTGTCGAGTCAGCTTTCTTCGAACAAATGTTCCTCTTTTTCTTCATTCGAGGCATTTTCCTACTCGAGCTAAAAGCACGTTATGATGTGATTGTGTCAACGATTATTGCAGTCTAGTTTTGTTGTTGATGAAAATAGATTACTGCGTGTTTTACAATTTCGATTCAAAACCGTATTCCGACAAATAGTTAATTTTGCAAAGGATTTGTCAATGGTGTTACGTCTAGTTTTAACTACGGATCGTTAGGACACAATTCTGGCGCCTGCAGATGTGCGCAATATGCGAGGAGTAAGGAAGTAATCAACTCCGTTATCTTGTCCGTATTCGAAGATCCCAACACTTGGGAATGTAAATACTTAGGAGTGATCTATCAACACTAATTTTATTCAGATTTTTTATTTCACAATTAAACAACAGTACAAACAATACACGAATGGCTATGTTGAACAGGATATGATAATTTGTAGCAATGTTAAAAAGCAGCCGTTATAATATACCTATGCTTAAACAGGAGCCGTTATTATAAGATGTAGCAATGGTAAATTGAACCAAAATGATAAGATCTTGAACGTTATGATACGATTGCTTGATAAAACAGGTATGTAAAATTGGTACTATTATGATGGTCAAGAACAGCTATTTTTTGTGCTTCAATAGTTTTTTCAATATTTTCTTGGGAAATGATCTTTGGACCTATTTCTTTGGGTAGAGTTTTGGTACGAGACCGCAACCCGAGAGTATTTCTTTGTGTAGAGTTTTGGTACGAGACCGCAACCCGATAGTATTTCTTTGGGTAGAGTTTTGGTACGAGACCGCAACCCGAGAGTATTTCTTTGGGTAGAGTTTTGGTACGAGACCGCAACCCGAGAGTATTTCTTTGGGTAGGGTTTTGGTACGAGACCGCAACCCGAGAGTATTTCTTTGGGTAGAGTTTTGGTATGAGACCGCAACCCGAGAGTATTTCTTTGGGTAGAGTTTTGGTACGAGACCGCAACCCGAGAGTATTTCTTTGGGTAGAGTTTTGGTACGAGACCGCAACCCGATAGTATTTCGTTGGGTAGAGTTTTGGTACGAGACCGCAACCCGAGAGTATTTCTTTGGGTAGAGTTTTGGTACGAGACCGCAACCCGATAGTATTTCTTTGGGTAGAGTTTTGGTACGAGACCGCAACCCGAGAGTATTTCTTTGGGTAGAGTTTTGGTACGAGACCGCAACCCGAGAGTATTTCTTTGGGTAGAGTTTTGGTACGAGACCGCAACCCGAGAGTATTTCTTTGGGTAGGGTTTTGGTACGAGACCGCAACCCGAGAGTATTTCTTTGGGTAGAGTTTTGGTATGAGACCGCAACCCGAGAGTATTTCTTTGGGTAGAGTTTTGGTACGAGACCGCAACCCGAGAGTATTTGTTTGGGTAGAGTTTTGGTACGAAACCGCAACCCGAGAGTATTTCTTTGTTGGGTTTCTCAGGTCACACAGGCTCTCGTGGCACTTCGCTCTGCAATGATAATAAGAACAAAACAGGATCACCTAATGAGAATACACAAATAGTAAACCAGACATATTTAGTCAAGGTCAAATTGCACTAACAATGAGAAGACTATACATGAATAGTTGGGCCAACTGTCCACCAGAACAGCGAGCCCTGTCCACCAAATTTCACAATCAATAGTAAACTTAACCAATAATTCATAAAACATCAAATTCACCAGCTGCTAAATTATTACCGGGGCATAACAATTGGCCCATGTGAACATCTTAGGTCCTCTACATGTGTGTAAAAACCATACAAATTTAAAAGAGGCCCTAGTTGTCAAGCTAATACTGTGTCGGCGACACTACAAGACAACACGGATATCGTCCAGCAGCGTAGAAAAACAGGGAAGCATGGAGAGGCAACACGGTGAGCACAAACAATCAATTCACGTATTGATCAATAATTATCAATCACCAGATCAAGCCTCAAGCATTCACCCATGTGAGAGGCAGTTTCAGGTCCATACAATATGTCGATGCGTTTTAAAGATATTTTCCGGAAACAAATTTCCAACCAATCACCTATTGATCATTAATCAACAGATCGGCTCCAAAGTCAAGATACATCATGCCAATCACTCGTGTAACGTTTCAGGTCGATACCTAAAGGCATTCTTAAGATATTGTCCGGAAACCAACGCAGCGAAAGAAAAAATCAAATAAAAATTCTGGTAAACCCATAATCACATGGATATGCCTTAACTAGATGTGAATAGTCGAGCCAAATATGAATATCCACCAGAGCTGCGACCACCCTCCCCTAAATTTACAATAACGAGTGTTAACAAGCAAGGCCGAGTCTCAGGGGAGGCAGAGATGGTGACACAAGTGATTTCTCATCTCATACTCTAATCAAGACAAATTGCATTATCTCACACAATGTTCCTCGTAAAATGGTTGAAACACAAATTAAAAATGGAATTATTTCGATGACACTGACTGAATATCCACCAAAACTGCAACCCCCATGAACAAAACCCTGATCAAAACAGCAACGCCGCCGGCTATATGACCAGTGAGCCTTAAAACATACCAGTGAGAACCTTACAGCACCCAAGTCAGTACAGGGACGAGTGCAATCAGAGACTTGGGTTTAGCAGAGGGCTGTGACCGGAGACCAGACCAGTTGGGTGTGACAGGAAACTCAGTGACTTGGTCCCCACAAGATCAGTGGACAACTGAAAGGACAAATAAACGTAAATGTTATTGCAAGCCAAACCATAGCACAAAGGGTTGTGTAGGATACCACCACAAAATAAGGTTAAAACTAGACATGGATAAATCAAACCGATCATGAGCATCCACCAGAGCCTTGAGCCCCCCCCCCCCCCCCAATCCCCCAAGTACTGTACAATATTAATTAAATAAAAGAACTATTTTTCTTTTGTAATTAACAAACTTATTAAAATATTTAAAAAACGAGCATGCAAGATAATTTGATACCAGCTGACACTTTGCAAAACCATAGTTGCAGACAGATGCAGCAAATTTATGTGTTTACTCACAGCAAAATCAAAGAGTAGACACCAGTCACCAGGCAGTAGTCTGTACCTTCCAAAGGCGATGAAAGGCAACTATAAATAATAAAAAGGAGCACTTGAAAAACATTGACAGTCTATAACCGTATTCAGTTTAATTTCAAATGAGATAAAAAAGATTGTGTGACAATCAAGCTTATGTGACATAAAACATAACCAGTAAACTTGCAATCATAAAGTACCTCACTGACTGGAATTGGTGCCGGGACGGGTACGGTGATCCGACTGTGAAAGGACTGAGGGTGACTGGAGGCAGTCCAAGACAGACACAACAGATGTCACTGGGTGTTAAAAAGTCAGTGTCAAGACGACGAACGACAGACAAGGACACACGGCAGTCGAGACGAACTGCTACGTTACAGCAAGAGGGCTTCCAAGGACGACACAAGGACTGTAGTCAAACTGGTAATGTCTGAAACAATAAATGCATATTTGAAGGAACCAGTACCACAGTCAACCAGACGTGGATAGTCGAGAGTATTCACCAGAAACATGCCCTTAATACACCACATCACACAAGAAAACGACACCAATAATATCAGAAATATAACTAGACATAAATGCCAAATGGCCTTTGGGCATTTCCATTTTTTTATGGGAAGGTGTCGAGATGTACCCCTTGCCATAAACAATGGCAGACAAGTCCGATAATAGAGCCCCTTTCGCTCTACAAGGTGCATTCTAATGTTTGCTACCAGGTGGCGAGACTGAGTCGAGCTGCATATATTATCCCATAAGGTCTTACATAAAGGCAGGCGAGTCTGAAAATACAGCCCGCTCTATGAGGCATCGTTAAGGCAATAGTCAATTTCCGGTTTCGTTAAATTTTTATCTTGCCAAAACGAAGTTTTTGCAAGATGTATTAGTCAGCTTGTATGTTTTTTTGTTTGTGGTTAATCATTTTTTTTCACGTTTAGATCACTCTGTAGACCACAGTTATTATTGGAAACTCCTGTAACTTCGCATATCAGAGTCCTATAGAGATACCCTTCAGCACACAAAATTTTGAAGGTCAAGGTCAAAGGTCAAGGTCACTTTGTGGTCAATCATGGAGGTCGACGAAACACTAATTTTTTGAGTAACTTTGATCGGATCGTCTCCAAACTTCATGGGAATCTAGTATATGGTCCGGCGCTCAGCTGATTAGTTTTTGGTGGCGATCGGCCTTGACCTTCATGGTTAGCGCTGGAGGTCGAAAATTATTGACCCCAAGGTCAAATTTTGAAATCGTAGGTACCATATCGAGTAATACCTCATATGAATGCCCTTGATGAGTGCTTCCCAGATCTGTAAACAGTTTGACGCTATGACGTCATTTGATGACGTCATGACGAAAAAACGGAATTTTCATGAAAAAATTATTTCCTCAGTTCTCATCAAAATCTTTCAATATTTCATGTGCGTTGGTCATGAAGACATACTATTCACCATACGAAATTATTAAGGTCAAGGTCAAAGGTCAAGGTCACTTTGCGGTCAATCATGGAGGTCAACGAAACCCTTATTTTTTGAGTAACTTTGATCTTATGATCTCCAAACTTGGTGGGTATATAGGGTGTGGTATGGCGCTCAGCTGATTAGTTTTTGGTGTCGATCGGCCTTGACCTTCAAGGTCATTTTGAAGGTCATTCAATTTTGACCAAAAGGTAAAATTTTCAAGTTTCAGTTACCATATCGAGTAGTACCTCAAATTGAAGCCCTTGTTGAGTGCTTTCCAAACATATTTAGACATTATATAAATGACGTCATTTGGTGACGTTATAAGGCAAACACGTATTTTTCAAGGTCACTCTCTAGAACGATTATCATCGGAATATCTCGTGGGCAGACATTCCTCAAAGAGTCGCTTCTAGTGGATAGCAGTTCTGTTCACCTCAGTGTGACCTGAAGCAAGTCACTCATGTTCACATTTTGGCAAGATACGGTTCACCCTGTGGGTGACATATGTTTATTTTCTTGTTTGTTTGTCCAGGCAATATCTCAGCCATCCTTTGAGCTAGGAAGCTGAAATGTCTGCATAATAGTGAGCAAGTACTTTGGCAAAAACTGCATGTTTTTTTATTATTATTAAATAATTAATTGATTAGTTATTTAATTATTATCGATTAATTAAGTACCTATTTATTTATTTTCTCCTCTGGCCATTATCTCAGGAACCTTTTGAGCTAGGAAGCTGATATTTGGACATGACAACGACCAAGTGATGTGGCTGTAAAGGCTATTTTTGATTTATTGATTAATCAATTAATTATTTGATTAATAACTTCATTAATTTTTTTTAAAGTTACAAATTCGGATGAAACGGTGGTGGTTTAGGTATTTTATGATTTTTTTTTTCATTATATTAATCATTTATTTATTTTATTTCTTATCTTGGCAATATCTCAGGCACCTTTTGGGTTAGGAAGCTGATATTTGGACACAACAATGACCACGTGATTTTACTGTAAAGGGTATTTTTGATTTCTTGTACACCTCTCTCTCCCAATAGTCTCTATGCGCTGTGTGGCGGTATCGCTGGGCACCTAAGGCGCCACGGCAAAGCCGCACTAGAGGATGTATTTTTATTTATTTGGCATGGGGCGGGGTACTTTGAATGTATCTGTACTTGTTTCCTATATTTTTGAGTGTCTGATTTGCATTCAGCGACACAACATTTACGGTTAATCTTTTTTAAATTGCGACTATTTCGTTTAATGCTGAAAATTATGTTACAAAGACTATTTTCCTTGCACATTTTTCGCTAGCAACTACAGTTTGAAAGTGAGTGCTCGTTGAGTCCATGAAGTACATTGTTCCTGGATCTCCCTACATGGCACCTATCGTTTAGGATATTGCGCTATATATCACTTTTAGTCCCATCACTTAATGGTGAAGTATCACTTTTTCAATGATCGCATCCAGATCCGTATATGCATCTTCACCAAAATTTAAACAATTCTTCCTTGTCGCACAACCAAGCTGTCCACCAGGTTTCGTCTGAATTTGTCCACTACTTTTTGAGATAATCGGCTTTATCGACCACAACATTTTTTGAGAGAAGTTGAAAGCATAACCTCCATCCACATTTGGGGGCAGAGGTAATAACTAGGGTGCATCCTGCTTCCCTTGCTCCCTGGCCTATAATGCATGCAGCGAGAGGCCACGGTGAGCCGAAGCTATTTCCACAGACCTGTTGGGCCCCACCTGTTGCACCGCTACCGGTATGCACTCGACCCCCTTTGTGGGCTCCTCACCGCCTCCCATAGGATTGCCTTATGCATGATGGCGGGGTGCCATATCGACAGCTAGGACCTCAGGTCCGGGTCCAGCATGGCCTGGATGAACTGGTCCAACGCCACGCTTTCCTGAGAGGCCGTGGTGGCATGTGTGATCCTTACAATGAGGCAAATGTCATGTGTCAATTTCACTACCGATTCATCAAGTCTCCTCTTTCATACAGTAACAAGCTCGCTTTGCTGTTTTATGCCACATTAGCTTTTTTGTGGCGAAACAAGGCCTGTTTAAAACGGTGGGCCTTCGGGCACTGTTGTCACGACTTCTGCCACTGCCTCACGCAAAGCTGCGACAAATGCACCCCACCTTCGTCCTGTTTCCAGCTGTTCCCTCTGGCCACACAGGGAAATTGTGCCCCAAATGCCTCCAGGTCGCTCTTACCATCATATTATGGTGCCAGAGGAAACGACTGGGATCCTGAGGCCCGAATCCCGAACAATGTGGTGCTGTCGCAGAGCCCAGACTTTCAAGACACTCTGTCCTCTCGATTGATAGAGGTCCCCCCCTTGTCTGTGTCGGAGTTTGACCCACCCCCTCTTTCCTGGGTTCATTCCCTAACCCACACACATTCCAGTAACCTTCTTTCACATTCATCATATTATGGTGCTCAAAAGATGCTCAAAAGGATAAAACTTGACAATTCCGATAAAACTTGACCACAACATTCTGTTCATGGCATGAAAAATATCGGGGTCTGAGGTGGTCGATGGGAGGAAAAGGAGGCGGTTGGAGAGTTGTCCCCAAAAGAGGTATTTCCTTTCTTCTCAGAAAGTAAAGCAGTATACTACAAAGACTAAAGGTATTTAAAATAGTATCTCGGTATTTTAAACCAATTTCAATGGTTGCTAGGAGACGGGGCATGTAGAATCATACTAATGCAATCATAAGACTTTGAACAAACAAACAAACAAGAAACATTTTGGGGTGCAATCCCCCACCCCCCTGCTCCATCCCCGCCTCCCTAGTAGGTCCCCTTAGACCCAGATTTTTCAAATGCTGTGAACAAACTTTGGTACATCACGAGCGATGAAGGTTGTGGTCAAGTTTCATCAAAATTGTGTTTGTAGTTTTGGAGAAGAAAGCAAATACCTATTTTAGGGGGTCAAACCCCCCGCACACCTCCTCAAACCCCGATTATTTACACCATGAACAAACTTTGGTACATCACGGGCGATGAAGGTTGTGGTCAAGTTTCATTGAAATTATGTTTGTAGTTTTGGAGGAGAAAGCAAATACCAATTTGTGGGGGTGGGGGGGGGGTGGGGGGGTGGGAGGGGTGGTAACTCCTCCTCCACCCCTCGTAGACCACCTGAGAAATCGATTTTTCTTTTAATGCCATCAACAAACGTTGGCACATCATGTGTGATGCACGGAACGTTGTGGTCAAGTTTCATCAGAATTGTGTGCGTAGCTTCTGAGAAGAAAGAAAATACCTATTTTGGCTCGACTAAACCTGGACCCACTTTGACCCCCAGTAAAATCCATTAGACCCCGATTTTATTTTTTTAAGGCCGTGAACAAACCTGAATTGCAACATAACAAATATCATTCTCACCAAGTTTGGTCCCAACCAAGTTTGGTCAGCAGTTTTGAAAAAGCTACAAGTTTTTACAGATGATGGACAAACAAGGCACCATCCTATAAGCTCCAGGAAGTACTTTCCAGGTGAGCTAAAAGTCAGGGTTGAGGGGGGTGGACATGGGAACGGGGGGGGGGGGGTGGACCCCCTAAAATAGGTATTTGCTTTCTTCTCCAGAACAACAAATGCAATTTTGATGAAACTTGATCACATCCTTATCACCTGTGATGTATCAAAGTTTGTTCACAGCATTGGAAAAATCAGGGTCTAAGTGGACCGATCGGGGGGAAGGTGGGCAAAATAGTTTTTTTTTCTTTCTTTCTTTTTCTCATTTATGATTACATTCGTATGATTCTACATGCTGTACTGTCTCCTAGCAACCGTTACAATTGGTTTAAAATACCGTGATACTGTTTATAATACCTTTAGTCGGTGTAGTATATACGTGGGGTACGGGAGTAGAAACAGCAGAGCATGAAAGTTATAAGGCAGCCAAGAAGGCTGCAAAGAGAGAGGTAGCAAAGGCGCAGGAGGCATGTAGGAAAATGTTCGGAGAACGCTTGGATTCGGAAGAGGGTCACAGAGCAGTATTCAGGATTGCAAAGCAGATAGCGAAAGAGAGGCGTGATGTGATGGGGGTGAGTTGCTTGAAGGATGAAGTGGGACAAATCGTTGTCGACCCAGATGGAATTAAAGGAAGATGGAAAAAATCTATGGAAATGCTGTTGAATACAGAGAATGAATGGGATGGCAACATAGAGAGTAACCCAGTTTTAGGACCGGCAGAGAAGATAACTGAGAAGGAAGTTGAGGAAGCGATAAAAGCAATGAAGAGTAGAAAAGCGGGAGGGCCGACGGGAGTTGTGGGAGATATGTTGAAGGCAGCAGGAAGTTGGGGTGTGAAGAGAATGACAGAGATCTCTAATCTGGTGGTGAAGAAGGCCGCATTCCACCTGAATTGCAACATAACAAATATCATTCTCACCAAGTTTGGTCCCAACCAAGTTTGGTCAGCAGTTTTGAAAAAGCTACAAGTTTTTACAGATGATGGACAAACAAGGCACCATCCTATAAGCTCCATGAAGTACTTTCCAGGTGAGCTAAAAGTCAGGGTTGAGGGGGGTGGACATGGGATCGGGGGGGGGGGTGGACCCCCGATCGTTGAGGCTCCTTCGCCTGATTGGGAACTGAGTACCCTCGTCCCTCTATACAAGGGGAAAGGTGACCCTCTGGAGTGTGGCTCGTACCGAGCGATAAAGTTATTGGAGCATGGAATGAAGGTATTGGAAAGGGTGTTGGAGAGGAGGATAAGGATGAAAGTGAAGATTGGCTTCCGCTTCCGGTCCGGTATGAAGAGGACGCAGGCGTCACATGCTCGCCGCTTCTTCGACCGAGCCACTGTCAGTTGCTTGCTTTTTTGGTGGTCGTGCGGATTTTTTGGCCATTGAGTCTGCCCTCTGCATAGCCCCGGCTCTGCTCCCTGCTTCGCCTGCCAGGCTCCTTCGCCTGCTCGCTGTTTCCTCGGGCGCGCTCTCGTGGGTTGTGACCATCGCAGCGGTTTGGTGGCGGTTTCCCACCGTGATCTAGATTTGTAGCGGCGGCGGTCGATTGCCGCTGCATTTGCCGCTTTGCCGTGATCAACCTTGGCCTCGTGATCGTCTCTTTGCTCCTGCCTGCCCTCTGCTTGGTCCCGGCTCTGCTCCTGGCTTCACCTAACTGGCTCCTTCGTTTCCTCGGGCCCGCTCCCATGGGTTGGGACCATTGTTTCACCTCTTCAACCTTGGCCTCGTCTCGTCTCTTCGCTCCTGCTGGCATGGCTCTGCGGTACTCCGCCGCAAGGCTCCTTCTGCTCAATACCCGCTCCACCCCATCATGCATCTCTGCCATCAAATCAAATGGACTCCTCCGACGACCCAGGTACATTCACCGTGGCTCCGGTCGTAAGTTTGTATATTTGCAATCAGGTCACTCCATCCCCGTCCTCTGGTCGGCTCAGCGCACTCTCACTCTTCGTCCCAGCGCACCTGGTCACAGCAACGCACACAATCGCACCTCCTGCCTACGAACCCTGGCTAAATCACCTGAATTCATCCCTGCTGCTCAAAACAACATCAAGCTCACCCTGTTCAACACCCGGTCCCTCAACAACAAATGCCTCATCCTGAACGAATACATCCTGGATAACAAACTGGACTTTCTCTGTCTCACCGAAACCTGGCAACAACCTCTGGACTACAACACACTCAACCTCACCACACCCACTGGATATTCCTACGTCAATAAACCATGCCCGGGGGGCCGAGGTGGTGGAATTGCCGTTATCCACCGTCAAGACATCAGGACCAGCCTCATCCCCATCGCCTCATCCTCATCATTTGAACACCTGGCTTTTAAACTCTCTGGTCGCACGCAGTCAGTCATGGCTGTCGTCTACCGCCCTCCCAAACCACACCCATCATTCCTGTCTGACTTCTCCTACTTTCTGACCCAGCTATGTTCCCTCTCCCCCTCAATCCTCCTCCTTGGTGATTTCAATATCCACATGGACTCCACTGACTTCACTGATTTACTCACCTGCTTTAACCTCACTCAACATGACAACTTTCCTACCCATAACCGTGGTCACATTTTAGACCTTGTCTGCTCCACTGGATTAAATTTGCACCATCTCTCTGGCTCCGACCTCACCCTCTCTGACCACTTAGCTATCACTATGACCATCAACATCCCCACCCCAACACCAAGACATTATCGCACTATCAACTTCCGTAAGCTAAACGCTCTTTCACCTACCTCATTCTCATCCACCCTCTGAAAAAATGTCCACTTCTCCCTTCGTTGACCTCCACACCCCTTCCGACCTCACTGACTACTACAACCACACTCTCTCCTCCTGCCTTGACCAGCTTGCGCCTGTAAAAACCAAAACAGTTTCTTTCACCCATTCTGCTCCCTGGTTTACCCCTGAACTCCGCCTGATGAAAACTCGTGCTCGCCAACTCGAAAGACTCCGCAATAAAACAGGTCTCACAGTTCACTCCCAAGCCTACAAGGACCACCTACAACACTACAAAGATGCCCTTTCCCACGCCCGCTCCACCTACTACTCTCAAATTATCCACTCTGGCTCCGGAAACCCAAAAGCACTCTTCTCGACAATAAACAAACTCCTCCGCCCCCTGAACACCACCACCCAGTCATTCACAGTAGACAACTGCATCTCCTTCCTCTCTTTCTTCCAACGCAAAATTGACAACATCTACAACAGCTTGACCACCGCCGCACCCGCTCCCCCTCCAACCACCTGCCCCCCCTTGTCCTGCCATCCCCTGTCTCGGTTCTCCCCAATCTCCCCTACTGACCTCTCTGAACTCCTCATAGGAATGAAAACTGCCACCTGCACTCTTGACCCCATCCCCTCCAGCTTTGTCAAGGCCTCCCTCCCTGCTCTCTCTCCACTTATCATTGCAACAATAAACTCCTCCCTGTCTACAGGCATCGTCCCGCCTTCCCTCAAAATTGCTGCTGTTACCCCCATTCTAAAAAAACCTGATCTAAACCCTGACACCCTAAACAACTTCAGACCCATCTCCAACCTACCCTTTCTGTCAAACGTTTTGGAACGCGCTGTAGCCACTCAACTCAAACATCACCTCTCTGCCAATAACCTGTATGAAACATTCCAATCCGGATTCCGCTCCAACCACAGTACTGAAACTGCTCTCCTCAAAATCACCAACGACCTTCTCCTCTCCTCCGACGCTGGCAACCTCAACATTCTCGTCCTCCTCGACCTCAGCGCTGCCTTTGACACCATCGATCACACCATCCTCCTCACCCGACTTGAATCCACCTTTAACGTTACCGGCACTGCCCTCTCTTGGATTAAATCATACCTCTCTGCCAGATGCCAGTTCATCTCCATCAATAACTGCAAATCCCCCACTGCTCCCCTCCCCCAAGGTGTCCCCCAAGGTTCAGTTCTTGGCCCCCTCCTCTTCATCCTTTACCTGTCCCCCCTCGGTCACTTAATCCGCCGTCATGGTCTCCAATTCCACTGCTTCGCCGATGACATCCAGCTTTTCATCTCCACCAAGTCCGTCTCCACCGACACCCACTCTATCCTGAGAAACTGCATCACTGAAATAAAATCCTGGCTTCAAATCAACTTCCTCAAGCTTAACTGTGATAAATCTGAAATAATCATCATTGGCCCAAAAACGCTCACAAAATCCACCCATAACTTTGCCCTCAACATCGACGGTATCCCAGTATCCACCTCCCCTCACATCCGGAATCTTGGCGTCATCTTTGACCAAACCCTCTCCTTCGACAAATACACTAAACAGATCACAAAGTCAGCCTTCTTTCACCTGAAAAACATTGCCCGTCTCCGCTCATCCCTCTCCTCCATGGCTGCAGAAACCCTCATCCACGCCTTCATCACCTCCCGTCTGGACTACTGCAATAGCCTCCTCTATGGTTCACCCTCAAAAATCACCAATAAACTCCAATACATTCAGAACTTCGCTGCCCGTCTACTCACCCATTCCCGGACCCGTGACCACATCACCCCCGTCCTTTACAAGCTTCACTGGCTCCCCATCCCCCAGATAATCCAGTACAAAATCCTCCTCCTGACATACAAAGCTCTCCATAACCTGGCCTCATCCTACCTGGCTGACCTCCTCTCCAGACACACTCCCACCCGCAACCTCCGCTCTGCTGGTACCAACCTCCTGACCCCCTCCATCCGGACCAAATTCAGATCCTGGGGGGACAGGGCCTTCTCCATCGCTGCTCCCACCCTCTGGAACTCACTACCTCACACCATCAGAGACTCCTCCTCACTCACCACATTCAAAACATCACTAAAGACCCACCTGTTCAACACTGCATTCAACATTCAACCCACAGCATTTAACCCCTCACTATCTCTTCTCCTTCTCCCTCCTTTTGCTTTAAATATTTCCCTATTGATTCTTGTCTTTTTGCAATTGTTGTTTTCATGTATTGTTATGCTTTATGTTTTCCACTCTGTCAAAGCGCCTTTGGGCTTCTTGAAAAGCGCTATACAAAATAAATGAATTATTATTATTATTATTATTATTAAGATTTACGAAATGCAGCTTGGATTTATGCCAGGAAGAGGAACGACAGACGCGCTTTTTATTGTGAGGCAGTTGCAGGAGAAGTACATGGAGAAGAGGAAGAAGTTCTTTCTTGGGTTTGTTGATCTGGAGAAAGCATTCGATAGGGTTCCACGCAAAGTATTGACATGGGCAATGAGGAAGTTAGGAGTGGAGGAATGGTTGATCAGAGTAGTGATGGCAATGTACAAAAGAGCGCGCACAGCTGTAAGGACGAAGGACGGGAACAGTGGTGAGTTTGAGGTGAAGGTGGGAGTGCATCAGGGGTCGGTACTAAGTCCACTACTATTTGTAGCTGTGATGGAGGTGCTGGCTCAGAACGTAAAGGAGGGTTTACCATGGGAGTTGTTGTATGCAGATGATCTGGTGTTGATTGCGGAAAGTATGGATGGACTGAAGGAAAAGATGAACAAGTGGAAGGAACGTATGGAGACAAAAGGTCTGAAGGTGAATATCGGAAAGACGAAGGTGATGGCAAGGGGTAAAGCATGTGGTGAGGTGGAAAGAACTGGGAAGTGGCCCTGTGCTGTGTGCAGGAAGGGTTTCGGAGTGAACTCCTTTCAATGTACAATGTGCGCTGAGTGGGTTCATCAAAAATGTAGTGGTCTGAGAGGGTCATTAACCAGTGTGGCAGCTACATTCAAATGTAAGGTGTGCACAGAGGAAGCTGCAGATGGAGGAAATGTTGAGTTGGATCTTGGAGACGGCGTGAAGCTGGAAGGTGTGAAAACATTTTGCTACCTGGGAGACATGCTGAATGGAGAAGGTGGATCAGACTCGGCGACGGTTGCTAGAGTGAGATGTGCATGGAAGAAGTTTCGGGAACTGAGTGGCGTGCTGATGAGGAGGGGAGTGTCGTTGAAGCTGAAGGGAAAGGTGTATGCTGCATGTGTGAGAAGTGTTATGATTTATGGGAGCGAGACATGGGTAATGAACGTAGAGCAGCAACGAAGGTTGGAAAGGGTGGAAATGTGAATGGTTCGATGGATGTGCGGAGTATCGTTGAGAGAGAGGAAGACAAATGATGAATTGCGAAAAATGATGGGAATAGAGCCTGTGATTGATGTTGTGAAGAGGAACAGGTTGAGATGGTTTGGTCATGTGTTGAGGAAGGATGAAAGTGACTGGTTGAGAAGAGTGATGGAAATGAATGTAGAAGGAAGTAGAGGACGGGGAAGACCGAGAAAGACTTGGCTAAAGATGGTGGAAGAAGAAATGCGGACAAGGGGGTTAACAAGGAGAGATGCAGAAAATAGGGCAAGATGGAGAAGATTGTCATGGGGACCGCAAGGATAACCCCCGCTCTAGCAGGGAAAATGGCCTTAAAATGCATGTTGTTGTTGTTTGTAGTCGGTGTAGTATACTGCTCTTTTCTACCAGGTGAGCACCCATGGGTACTGCCCCTATTTTTAGGACTTGAGTGAAGATATGATCACATTTTAGGTCAAATTTATGCTGAAATACAGAAAATACGAAACGGTTCAGAAATTTTTCTTACCACTGTATATTAGTAGGAAACATTCCAATGTAATACAAAAACGTACTGTGCATTTTTAAAGTTTTCCATTATCTTCTCATTAAGTTGTAACTGGTGATCAACTGCCATCCTGTAGTCCATTGATATTGTAGATGAGAACTGCTCAATGGCGTTTTCATCCACGTGCTGATAATAGACCACTGGAGCTCCACCTTCTGTACGCTGCCATTCCTGCAGGAATAGATGAGAGAGAATGGTGAAAGGATCAAGATATGATAAACGTACATGGTATCTCGTCGAAAATTATTATCAACCTAAGACAAGTACAGTTTTTTGAAATCTGAGTAATATCATCATTTAATGGTTGCATACTTGTCATTTGGCCAGGGTAGGGCACACACCAGCCTACTCTTTTTAAACTTGGTCCATGAACTGTTAGCGATCCCCATAACTGTTAGTCTTCCGCCTTCTGCCAACATTCACATGGGCTTAGGCCAATCTCATTGGCACTGGCGTAACCAAGAGAGTCTAATGTATACTGTATCATATACACACATATTATACGTGACATGTTGTAATGTATATCATATACACACACATATTATACGTGACATGTTGTACTGTATATTTTGTACACATATTACATGTGATGTACTGTATATGATATACACACATATATGTAACATGTTGTACTGTATATTATATACACATATATTATACATGGCACGTTGTACTGCATATTATATACACATATTATACGTGACATGTTGTGCTGTATATTACAGTGCATTCATAAAGTATTCAGACCCCTTCACTTTTTTCACATTTTGTTATGTTGCAGCCTTATGCTGAAATCGTTTAAATTCATTTTTTCCCTCATCAATCTTCACCCAATACCCCATAATGACAAAGAGAAAACAGGATTTTAGAAAGTTTTGCAAATTTATTAAAAATAAAAAACTGAAATATCACATTTACATAAGTATTCAGATCCTTTGCTATGACACTTGAAATTTAGCTCGGGTGCCTCCCATTTCTCTTGATCATCTTTGAGATGTTTCCACACCTTGATTGGAGTCCACCTGTGGTAAATTCAATTGATTGGACATGATTTCGAAAGGCACACACCTGTCTATATAAGGTCTCACAGCTGACAATGCATATCAGAGCAAAAACCAAGCCATGAGGTCGAAGGAACTGCCCTCAGAGCTCAGAGACAGGATTGTGTCGAGGCACAGATCTGGAGAAGCCTACAAAAAAAAAATTCTGCTGCATTGAAAGTTCCCAAGAGCACAGTGGCCTCCATAATTCTTAAATGGAAGAAGTTTGGAACAACCGGGACTCTTCCTAGAGCTGGCCGCCCGGCCAAACTGAGCAATCGGGGGAAAATGGCCTTGGTAAGAGAGGTGACCAAGAACCCGATGGTCACTCTGGCTGAGCTCCAGAGATCCTGTGTGGAGATGGGAGAAACTTCCAGAAGGACAACCATCACTGCAACACTCCACCGATCTGGGGTTTATGCCAGAGTGGCCAGACGGAAGCCTCTCCTCCTCAGTGAAAGACACATGAAAGCCCACAGAATCTTGTTTCTCACCGTCTGAGAGTGCTTTAGGTGCTTTTTTGCAAACTCCAAGCGGGCTTTCATGTGTCTTTCATGTGTCAAATCATATTTTGAGACCCTAACCCTAAGATTTGCCATCCAATGGAACACAAAAGATCGGTTGTGCACACCCTCTCAAAAAGAGCACGTGAGTTACCATCTACCTTTGAAGACAAGATGAGTGAGGTGGACCATCTTCAAAATGTGTTGAGGGCAAATGGTTATCCTGACAGCTTGCTCCCCAACAGGAAAACGATAAGGGCTTCCCCACACAACAGGCTGAGACCGAGAGAACAACCAAAGGGTTTGTGTGTTCTGCCTTTTGTACCGGGGGTTTCACAGAGGGTCGGCAGAATTTTAAAATCGGCAGGAGTGAGGGTGAGTTTCACACCGGTTTTCACCCTTCGCCAAGCCCTATGAGGGTCAAGGACAAGCTTCCGAGGAAGGATAGGTCAGGGGTGGTATACGTAGTGCCCTGTGGTTGTGGAGCTGAGTATGTGGGTGAAACCGGGAGGACCTTAGGTCAACGTATTGCTGAACACCAAAAAGCATTTGAATGTAATTATCCCAGCAGATCTGCTATTGCCAAACACGGCCTTAAGGAAGGCCACACACCTTTATGGGAAAGGGTTAATATTTTGGGTTCCACACCTAACAGAAACAGAAGATGTGTTTTGGAGGCTTGGCACACGGAAGAAACTGTTACCTCAATCACGCAAGAGGTGGTTGAATTACCGGTAGCGTTTGATCCACTCTTGTGTAAACGAAGCAGGCATTCCGTACTTTGAACAACGAGTCCACATAATATGTCACACAAGGTTTTTATTCGGACAATTTGCCCGCTCCCCCTACCCCCCCCCCCCCCACCCCCCAAACACGCCTCTCCCAAACCACCCTCTCGCAACCCCCCCCTCGCCCCTCCGCTTTCCCCCCCCCCCCATTTTTATCCCCCCTATGACCCCCCCTTCCCGCATTCCCCTTTACTGCATTCCCACATGTGATGATCTTGATATTATGGCAATTTTATTTCATCTTAAAATTTTTTGCTTTAACATAGGCTATGAGCCAAGGGGGTTGGTCGGTACCATACAGATGGTTTTTTTTTTGTTTGTTTGTTTTTGTATACAAGATCGAGGCTCGTGAAAGAGCTAACATTAATCACACAAAAAGACAAACCGACACACAAAACACAAAAAACAAGGGGAGCGGCAGACAAGATGGGGAGAGAGGGGGAAGGACACAAACACAACATTTGAGAGCAGGGACATCGGGAGGCCCTTGGGGGGAGGTGGGAGAGGAATAAAACATATGAACACTGCAAGGACTCTGGGGTGAATTACCGGGGGTAGAAAAGATCAAGGTTTTCGATGGGGGAAGATAAGAGATGGTGGTGAACAGCTGTTTTAAAGACCTGGAGGGAGGAGTGGGATTGAAGGGAGTGGGGGAGTTTGTTCCAGAGGCGGGAGAAAAGGGGAATGAAAGAGTGAAGGTGAGCAGAGAGCCTAGACTTTGGCAGTTTAACCATAAGAGGGTTGCAGGCAGATCTTGTGCGACCTGAAGGAATATTGGGGGGACAGAGCACAGAGAGAGCTGGGGGAGCAAGGCCGGAGAGGAGTCGGTAGAAGACAGAAAGACCACCAACCTGCCTGCGGTGAGTGAGTGAAAGGCCCTCTGAGTTGACTACATCGCAGGAGATTCCAATGATTCTGAAAGCTTTGGCCTCAACAGCGTGAAGCCGAGCAAGGTGAGGCAGGAGCACCAGCCCAGAGGGGGGAACAGTATTCCATTGAGCTGCGGATGAAAGCCTTGTATGTGGTGAGGAGCTCAGGTGTGCCAAGGAAGGACTTCGCACGACGGAGGATGCCCAGTCGGCGACTGGCTTTGGAGGCCAGCTTGGAAATGTGGTTTTCCCAAGAAAGATCATGGCCAAGGGGGTTGGTCGGTACCATACAGATGGAGTAAGGCTCATTGTGATTTTTAGCAAGATATATGTCCCTAGATATGAAAAAAAAGTGATAGCAGTGTATAACTCTCGGCCATCTCTGTGTTATCACCCGAAATATTATTATACGCCTGCTTCGCTTCGCCAAAAAATGTGATATTTGCTAAAATTGGAATAAATATGTTTTTAAGGACCACAGAGTGCCAATAATTTGCATACTGGATGCCAACTAATATAGTAATAGAAATATAGAACATTTGTGGGGGTTATTTATCAAATTTTTGATATAATGACAAAAAATATGTTAAATTTAGTGAAAAAGTGGTCGAAATCGCTTCGAGTTCAGAATTCACATTGTACATTTTTGTCAATATTACAAAAATGAAAACTCCCAGAGTAACATTTGACCCCTCAAAATCTTCGCAAGGAACCACTGCATTGGAATATATCATTACTTTGTAATATGGTGGTTGTTTGGGGCACATATTTTGGTAAAGTTCAAAATATGTTCAACCATACCCCCTAATTTTGATATTATAGGTGCTTGGTGGTGAGGTGTTTTGAATTACTTGGTGGTGAGGTGTAATCGTCCCAAACTTCCAGTCTGCACCTACCCCTCCCCTATGTATGTGCTGAGGGTTTCTTTCTTGAAAAAAAAACATTCAACCTAAATCTTCAACCTAAATTGAAGTTACTTACTTAAACATTTTACTGTTACTGGGTTAAACATTACTGTATTTGCATCTGTATTACCCAACTAAATTGTTATTTCCTTTTGTCATTCCAGGTAATGTGGTGGTGGTGGTGTTAGTGCTTGCCCAGTATTGCTAGTACAATCGCAATGGAAGAACAAACCAGAGATGAGGCCGAAGTGCCAACTGGAAGACATTGTATCATTCACAAGGAATCACTGAGTATCGATCCAAATGAACAACTTACCAGTCCACAAAGTTTTGAATCATGGAAAACCCTAATAAATGCTGCTCAAGTAAGAGATCACTCCCCTATACTTGACATCGCTAAATCGGTGACAGACAAGGAGATTTTGTCATTATATCAATATTTTGATAAATAACCCCCACAAATGTTCTATTTTCTATTACTATATTAGTTGGCATCCAGTATGCAAATTATTGGCACTCTGTGGTCCTTAAAAACATATATTTATTCCAATTTTAGCAAATATCACATTTTTTGGCGAAGCGAAGCAGGCGTATAATAATATTTCGGGTGATAACACAGAGATGGCCGAGAGTTATACACCGATATCACTTTTTTTTCATATCTAGGGACATATATCTTGCTAAAAATCACAATGAGCCTTACTCCATCTGTATGGTACCGACCGGTCAATTTGGGGGGTCTGGCTCATAGCCTAACATATTTACAATTTTAATTTAATTTACAATTTAATTATTTTCAAGTTTAACTTCTAATTAAATGTAATGATTGTTCCGGATTTTCTAAACACTTGATTTATAATCGAGCATTGCTTACAGGATTATTTTAAGCCGTTAATATGCGGTTGATTTTTGAATTTGGTCAGTAACGTCTCCGTTCACGAGAGCGGTGCGATACGGTTTCATTGGCTGTCCAGCTTTGCCCACTCCACTTTGCATATAAGGAGATGTTGAGATGATTTTATCACTCTTGAGGAAGATTAACGGAGGCGTGTGGTTTCACATGTTGTTAATCGAAACGTTGAGTCATTGTTTGTTCAATTAAAGGTTGGAGATCTTACCATGGAGTCATTTGGATTTACTCCCAACCGCAAATCTTTGCTTATATATATATATATATATATATATATATATATATATATATATATATATATATATATATATATATACATATATATATACATATTGTTACGGACACGACTTAGATGTTATGATGGGCCGAGCGGAATGGCCACCGTGTTCGCACAAGTTACCCGATTATACTCGAACGTTGGCCGAGTCGCGCTACGCTAGATCAATTGAGGAAAGGACACAACGGCTGGGTTTAAAATGACACGACACCAGGGGTACGGTTCTCAAGACCTCCGGAGGAGGTTATAATATTGCGGAAGGTTAGATTACAAAGACAAGAGAGACAGCATAGAAAGGTGGGCACTTAATTACGGTCTTATAGTAGCCCCGACAGACGACAGATAAACAGGACAAAACTGACTCACACGGGGATTGATGGCAAGGAAAGGCGGGTAGTCGATGGCTCAAGGTGCACTCTTGGCTCAGGGACAGAATCGACCCGGTCCGGTTCAAAGATGCGGGGAGGTCGCTCAGCGCTCGGAGGTCGCGACTTGTCTTTCCAAGCTGGGGGCGCATCTGACCTCACGTCCGGTAAGTGGCTGCGCATATCCGGCGGGGAGTGACACGCCCTCGGCTCGTTAGCTCCGCCCCAGATGGAATCGGCCCGCCGCTTCTCACTGGCTGCGGGGGGTTACCGGGCTCCGCCCCTGACGAGGAGCTGACAGCCAGCCCCTTCGTGGTAACCCCGTGGAGCGCATGGGCAATGGCGGCTAACCAAGCCGGAGTGAGGACGCACACTCCCCGCGCCGCGCCGCGCCGCCCCCCTCTGTTGCTGTAGTTGTTGTTGTAGTTGTTGTTGTAGTTGTTGTTGTTGTTGTTGTTGTTGTTGTTGTTTCATGGGGAAGATGGGAGGAGGTATGGGGAGGTCCTAAACTCACTACTGGTGCCATACAATCACATTCTGGTGCAACGAAGAGTCAGAATTAATGGAAACGAGTCCTTAACTGACATAGACTAAGAATAACTAGCAAGAGGTCCGAAAGTTGTCTACGTGAGATGCGGTGGACCTGGGCACGACATTTAATGGGGGAAGAAGGGGAAGGTCGGTTCTACAGAGTGTTGTTTACAGACAATGGGACTAGGGAATGGGGGATTGGGGATAGTTGGGGAGTATTGGGGAAATAGGGGAATATTTACAAGCGGATATGGAGGCCAAATCCCATATCCGCAACATTGCACCCTTCTCTACCCTCGGGGCGTCCCGACCCGATAAATTTTTACCTATTTTAGTGTGGCACTCAGATGTAGTTCCCTCTACTATTAACTCTACCCTGAGTGCGACAGTTTTACAGATATTCACAAATGAGTAAATATGTCCCCCTGCGACGTTGCACCCTTCTCCTCACAGAAACACACCCACAGGATAACCGAATTGCGGAAAGAATTCGCAAACTAAACATACAGCCGGTAGGGAGCATTATTTACAAGACTACGCTGATATTTACACTACGATCCAGGACCTGTTTTTGGAGGAACACATGCAGATGTTATGCATAGAGAGAGCACGCATGCCAGCATCGATACACCAACCCACGAGTGCTCTGTGGCCTTACGGCCTTTAATAATGTGCAGAGCACCCCTTCCAAGCACCAAAAGCACCACCCCAGCACCAATCGGTGCAGTCACCATTGTTCATTAAAATAAAAACAACAACCCCTAACCCTGCAGGTGTCTCTTGCTCTTCGTGTGGTGCACTTGGCCTTCTTGCTTCCCTAGAAATAAAGAAAGGCGCCAACCGCGTCCATTTCTTTATTGTGGCCGTCAGGGGGCCAACTATTAGTGGTTCACCTTGTATGGCATAGGTGCCACGTTGACCCATAGGTCCATCAACGGGTGGTGCTTGGCCGCAAAAGAACTGCGGCCCATTGTGGGTGGCCACCAAAATTGCGGTCCATATGGTGTATCGATCCAGGCAGCAAGCAGCGAAAGTGCAGGCCCACAACTGCGGAGCCAGCACCTCTCTCTCCTCTCTCTCTGCCCCAAAGCCAGATCCTCAGAGGTGGGAGACAAAAGAAGAAGACAAGTGAGTAAGGTGGTAAGGGCGCAAAAGTGCACGCAATACAAGATGATGCACACTGGGGGCACATGGGAACCAGGTGAGACAGGTACGTTCCTACCGTACGCCCCCCCCCTCCCCACCAGGTAACCTACATGGCCCCTCCCTTACCCCTTACTGCATCCACAAAACACAACACTACCCATAAACATCTACTTTACCAATCAACCAACGTCCCTACTGTCTTCCCCGTTCCTCCCATAAACCAAATTTGTCTTCTCTCCCTCCTAACCAATCAAATTTGCCATTTTCAACTCTCATCAAAATTTGCCATCTCCAACTCAACATCATAATTTGCTATCACCAATTCATCATCAGTCCCTCCTAGGGAGGGAGAGATGGAATCACCCCAATGTCTCATCCACATCGTGATGCGTCTCACAAATCCAACAGCAATTCCCCTTTCCTGCACACAGAACAAAGAAAACACAGGTGTGGAGTCATCATCACCACCACAGGTAAGTGGCTGCGTATGGTGCGACAGGTTCATCAATCCTAACTATTTCCTAAATGACTTTAACAACTTTACACTACCCGGGGTTTTTCCCTGCCAATCCATTGGCCAACTTACACTATGGGTTCTAAAAACCAATTCCCATTGACCAACTGTGGTGCTTTTCAATTTGGGGTCTCACTCCCCCGATTCATCTCCCGGTGCCCTCGCACAATTTCTGGGCCGCGACGTGTACCTCTCCCAGCGGGTCTACCCACCTGCACACCTCCACCACTGCAGTTGCCTCCGAGCCTACCTGCTCCTTACCCTAACCTAACTACCTGGGGAAGGCCCTCTGGCGCTCTCCCCACTCGGTGCCCTCTCTGGCACCGGGCTACCCGGGTCCATCCTCCGGATCCTCGGGCCCCACTGACACTAACGGCTCCCAGAGCCCACCTGCGGCCTCACCTGGCCGACATCCTCACAGTGGTGGAGTGCCCAACCAACTACACACACTAACAGGCTACACGCCCAGCCATTTCCACAACACTAATGCACCCATCCACAATACCATTCTGCAACCGCACCACAAATGCCAATATCCACCCACAATTTACCTATACCCACTACCTAACACTTACACTACCCGCCCCGGGTACTCGTGAAAGGGGGCCCACTCTTCCCCCATCCACACCTTCGCACCATGCACACCACTCCGTACCACTTACTCCAACTCTCTCCACACACCTGTACTTGCACACCTGTGCTCTCACACCTGGTGCCACCTGCACCCTTCTCTCCCCAAGCGCATTCGCGCTGATCCACACACTCACTACTCATCCATTGCTCCACACACCTGTCCAGTTGCACACCTGTGCAATCACACCTGTTCGATCACACCTGTTCAATCCTCACCTGTTCAATTCTCACACACACGGCATCATCTCAGCTAACTACTCCCTTCTGAAACTCGCGCTTCCCAGTCGTCCCTTTAAACTATTGCGCTCCCACGTCATTATCATCCACACTAAACTACCTGCGTCCCCACTACAGGTATCAGTCACTAACTAAACTTAACGTTACCTAATGTCATCTTCTAGGGCCCTATCAATATAACCTAACCCACCCGGGCTAGTTTTCACTGCCATACACCCCATAATCTATTGCGCATTTGCCCCACACTTTGTGAGGGATGGTGGATTGGCCATCCCACCACATTGGGCATCTCCCACTACCAATTTTGCACATCAAATTTCAACAAATCAAAAATTTTGCCAATCACTACTCATCATCTGCCAATCATTACTGCCAATCCTTTGCCAATCATCAAATTTTGTTTTTTTCTAATTTTGGGGCCAAAACACTATCCTCATCACCCAGTCTACTCACTAATGCCTCTCGGTGCGCCAATTCCTGTCCAAAGCCCGGCTTCGTAAAGCCGAGCAATGAATGCGGGTTGTTTGGTGCCAGCGGCTGGATACGTCCCGCATTCGGTGCAGGGAAGGAGGTTTACCCGGGCCGAGATCCCACGCACCATCTCGGCACGGAGCCATCCAATGTCCCGATCTCGACCTGCCGGCACGTCTCCACAAAACGTGGTCGCCATGACGACCCTTCCTATCCAGCTGCCTGCTCCACCTAGTGGAGCCTGGACGCGGCCGTTCCACGCGAGGCCCGGCACGCACCGAGGGCCCGATTCGGCTATAAGTCGACCTAACCTCTAACCTGGTTACCGTCGATGCTTCACCTGGATTCTTACACGCATACGCTACCCCTTTCGTGCTCATACATCCAGCCGTCTCCATGCTCCTCGTACCTTTCCTTACACACCCAGGTACCCTCATTCCACTCACAGCCTTGGTCACACACCTGACCACCGAACACTTTGGCACACATTCGTTGGTCGCACACCTCACCAACACACCTCTTCGCGCCCCCTCTTCTGTCACCTCCTCTGTGACAATCACAGGTGTGCTCTCATTCGCACACCCAACCACGTGCCTCACTACCAATTCCAGCGTGCATTCCCACTCACGCTCTACCATTCCAGGTGTGCATCCTTCCATCCCAGGTGTACATCCTCGCTCACCTGTCACAACCAACTCACTCTCCTTGTCACTCTCACTACTCTCACCTCCATTCTTGACAGCGCACTCACCCTTACTCTTGACAGCGCACTCTTTCCTCATGCACCTGTCCGTCACACACCTTTCTCGCGCACACTCTCCCGTTACACCCTCTGTAACACTCACCACAGGTGTGCATTCTTCCTTGCCTTTGACAGCGCACTCTTTCCCCATGCACCCGTCCGTCACACACCTTTCTCGCGCACACTCTTGCGCACACTCTCCCGTCACACCCTCTGTAACACTTACCACACCGCGCTTCCATGTGCTCCCTCGCACACGCGCTACGACCGACTCATTCTCGCCAGCACCCTCACTCCTTGGCACGCACTTTTTCCTCACACACCCCAGAGTCGGACTTTCTCGCACACCTCCTTTTTCGCACACCAGACCTGTCGCACACTTCACCAACGGCCTCTCACGAACACCCGGGTCCATCTCGACCCCCAAGCTTCTTAAATCACCTGGCGCATCATACGCACGACCATATTGGTCACCACTTACACCGGGTCCTCTTCCTCTTCGCTTCTCCTCCATCACCTGCGAATCCCTCATCCGGTTAATGAGCACATCATCACGATCCAAACACAGACTTCGGACCAATTCTTTTATCTCCTCTTTTATCTCTTTCTTATCCCCTCTCCGTCGCTTCTTAATTTCGCTCATCCCTTCTTCCACTTCTTCTAATTTCTGCTTCACCTCTTTTATTCCCCGGTACGTCTTCTCAAGCTCGTCCTCCAAGGCTACCTTGACCGTTTCCATGTGCGTCCTCACCTGCCGGTCCTTCGTCTCCATTACCTCTATCACCTCGTCCAACCTCGTTGTCAATCCCTCACGTACCATCTGACATTCCCTCTTCGTCGCTACCAAGTCATTTTTTAGGTCATTTTGTGTCGCTTTTAACCCTCCTATTACCGCAGTGTTCCTTTGTACCTGCTCCACTAACTCCGTCTGTCCCACCGTCAGCTGCTCCACCTCCTGCGTCAGGTCCTCTATGCCCCCTTGTAACTTTACAGTCCCCTTTCTCACCTCCTTCTCCATGTGCTCCTTACAGTGCCTCACCTCCTCGCGCACTCCTCCGACCTCCTCACTCACTCCTCTCCTGATCTCCTCTCCCATCACTTGCATCTCCTGCCCAGATGCCACCCTCATCTGCTCCATTTCCTCCCTGTGAGCATCCAGTTTGGTTTCTACCCCCATTCTGACCCCCTCTATCTGCTGCCCCATTTGTTTAACTTCCCTTTCCGCTTGGTCCCTCAATTTGCCTTCCATCCTGTTTTCTAACCCCTCTAACCCCTTTTGCATCCCTTCCATTTGATTCTCTTGAGCGGCCATTCTGTTTTCTACCCCCATTAACCCATTTCTCACCTCTTTTATCCCGTTGTCTAACCCCTCAAAATTATTGTCTAACTTCCCAAATTTCTTGTCTAACTCCTTAAAATTATTGTCTAACCCCTCACTGGTACCCCTCGCTTCGTCCCTCATTACCCCCATTTGGCCCTCCAATCGCTCACCCTGAGCATCCATCCGGTTCCCCATTACCCCCATTTGGTTTCCCATTACCCCCATTTGGTTTCCCAACCGCTCACTATCAGCCCTCATTCCCACCATTTGGTCTCCCATTTGTTCCATAAGGGCCTTCATTTGCAGGAGGAAAAGGTTCGAATCCACCAGCGGCGCTACCACGGTCGCGGGCGCGGTTGCCGTGGCCATGTGCGAGGCGCCGTTTTGTGCGTCTGCTACCCTCGCTGCTTCGCTCTCCTCACGTCCCTCAATTTGGTCCTGGACCGACCCTGCCTCACTCTCCTCTACCGGAACCCAGCCGACTTGGTCTGCCATAGCGCGACTTTCAAAATTCGGGTTTTTATTTTCGTAAAACAAAATCAAATTTCGCCGTTATAATTTCGAGCGCGGGAAACGCGCTCCGGATCGAATTCTACTTCCCAACACCAAAATGTTACCCTAATGGTACAATTGGTGTTCCAAAATTTGGGCCTAATAAATTTAGTCCCAGGTCCGAATCCGACACTCCTGACACCAATTGTTACGGACACGACTTAGATGTTATGATGGGCCGAGCGGAATGGCCGCCGTGTTCGCACAAGTTACCCGATTATACTCGAACGTTGGCCGAGTCGCGCTACGCTAGATCAATTGAGGAAAGGACACAACGGCTGGGTTTAAAATGACACGACACCAGGGGTACGGTTCTCAAGACCTCCGGAGGAGGTTATAATATTGCGGAAGGTTAGATTACAAAGACAAGAGAGACAGCATAGAAAGGTGGGCACTTAATTACGGTCTTATAGTAGCCCCGACAGACGACAGATAAACAGGACAAAACTGACTCACACGGGGATTGATGGCAAGGAAAGGCGGGTAGTCGATGGCTCAAGGTGCACTCTTGGCTCAGGGACAGAATCGACCCGGTCCGGTTCAAAGATGCGGGGAGGTCGCTCAGCGCTCGGAGGTCGCGACTTGTCTTTCCAAGCTGGGGGCGCATCTGACCTCACGTCCGGTAAGTGGCTGCGCATATCCGGCGGGGAGTGACACGCCCTCGGCTCGTTAGCTCCGCCCCAGATGGAATCGGCCCGCCGCTTCTCACTGGCTGCGGGGGGTTACCGGGCTCCGCCCCTGACGAGGAGCTGACAGCCAGCCCCTTCGTGGTAACCCCGTGGAGCGCATGGGCAATGGCGGCTAACCAAGCCGGAGTGAGGACGCACACTCCCCGCGCCGCGCCGCGCCGCCCCCCTCTGTTGCTGTAGTTGTTGTTGTAGTTGTTGTTGTAGTTGTTGTTGTTGTTGTTGTTGTTGTTGTTTCATGGGGAAGATGGGAGGAGGTATGGGGAGGTCCTAAACTCACTACTGGTGCCATACAATCACATTCTGGTGCAACGAAGAGTCAGAATTAATGGAAACGAGTCCTTAACTGACATAGACTAAGAATAACTAGCAAGAGGTCCGAAAGTTGTCTACGTGAGATGCGGTGGACCTGGGCACGACATTTAATGGGGGAAGAAGGGGAAGGTCGGTTCTACAGAGTGTTGTTTACAGACAATGGGACTAGGGAATGGGGGATTGGGGATAGTTGGGGAGTATTGGGGAAATAGGGGAATATTTACAAGCGGATATGGAGGCCAAATCCCATATCCGCAACAATATATATATACAGTATATATATATATATATATATATATATGTATATATATATATATATATATATATATAGATATGTATATATATATATAGATATGTATATATATATATATATATATATATATATATATATATATATATACACTACCGGTCAAAAGTTGTAGAACACCTCAATTTTTCCAGTTTTTATTGAAATTTTAATTTACAGTTTAATGTCCAGTGAATAAACTGAAATGGTACAAAGGTAAGCAGTAAAGTGCTCGAGGTTAAAAAAAAGTTTAGCTTAGCAAAACGCGAAAATAATGTAAATTGCACAGTTTTATTGTGAAAAAAGGGCCTTCTTCAGGGAACAAGTAATGGATTAACAACTTACAGCTGTTCTGCAGCAATGTAAGTAAATTAAGCCTTGAAAGTTGATGCAAACAATTCCTACAGGTGTCCCAACCTCTGCTGATTACTTGATTACAAACCCCCTGTCTGTATAAAAGCAGTATTGGAACAGACTGTTATTACACCCTCTGAAGCATTATTTCGACAATATTGCACTGCAGGAAGTAGTATATTGGAAACTGCAGGAAACTCTGACAGGAAGAGGTCTGGCAGACCCAAAGCCACAACAGAATCAGAAGACAAGTTTCTGAGAGTCAACAGCTTGGGTGATAGGCGGCTCACAGGACAACAGCTTCAAGCACAGCTTAACACTGCTCGGAGTGAGCAAGTCTCAATCTCAACTGTGGAGAGAAGACTTCGAGCTGCAGGTTTGACAGGTCAAGTGGCAGTAAGAAAGCCATTGCTAAAATGGCAAAATAAGAAAAAAAGGCTTGCCTGGGCCATGAAGCACCACCAGTGGACTGCTGAAGACTGGAAGAAGGAAATTTGAAATCTTTGGTTCATCACACAGGGTTTTTGTACACCGTCGAGTAGGCGAAAGGATGGTTCCTCAGTGTGTGACCAACTGTCAAACATGGAGGAGGAAGCGTGATGGTCTGGGGCTCTTTTGCTGGATCCAGAGTCGGCGACTTGCACAGTGACTGGCACCCTGAACCAAATGGGCTACCACAGCATTTTGCAGCGCCATGCAATACCCTCTGGTATCCGCCTAATTGGTCAGGGGTTCATCATCCTACAGCAAGATAATGACCCTAAACACACCTGCAGGCTATGTCAAAACTACCTTCGAGGAAAAGAACAAGACGGTCGGCTTCAAATCATGGAATGGCCAGCACAGTCTCCAGACTTAAACCCCATCGAGCTGGTTTGGGATGAACTGGACAGAAGGGTGAAAGCAAAGCAACCTACAAGTGCAACACATTTGTGGGAACTTCTGCAAGTGTTGGGAAGAACTTCCCGAACAATATTTGATTTCCATTGTAGAAAGAATGCCACGAGTGTGTTCGGCGGTTATATCTGCAAAAGGTGGCTACTTTGCTGAGTCAAAATTTAAATTAAATTTTGTTAAACAAAATGATTCTATGATTTCTTTATTATTTCCAATTGTTTATTTGTTCTAAGCTTAATTTCAGAAAACATTGAGACATTAAACTGCGTAAATTTTTAATAAAAACTGGATAATTGAGGTGTTCTAAAACTTTTGACCGGTCGTGTATATATATACACACACTAACGGAGGTTGATACTTTGACACCAAGGAGGGCTCCGCTCCACATTTTTAAATCCGCCTATGGAGATAACATAAGACTCTTAAGATTAAGATTAAGATCTTAAGATTAAGAGCCCGAAGCACACTACATCACACACCAAACTATACACGACACAACAGAACACTCCACATCAAGTGATACAGCACAGATAAACTACAATAGGCCTACCGCCTACACCCATCACCTCACACACCACACATGGTGTGTGTGTGTGTGTGTGTGTGTGTGTGTGTGTGTGTGTGTGTGTGTGTGTGTGTGTGTGTGTGTGTGTGTGTGTGTGTGTGTGTGTGTGTGTGTGTGTGTGTCGCTGGTTGTTATGCCCATATGTGGGTTTAAAAAGGTGGAACGGTGCCCTCTCAGGTATCGAAGTGCCCACCTCCGTTTTAGTTAGGGAATCACGATCCATGGACGAAGCGATGTTTTGTGAGAGAAGATCGAGTACTTCCTCTCCCTCTATCCTGTGATCCCAGAAGAACACACGGTTAACATGGATGTTCACACGTTTGTATTAACATCGATCTTGGACATCATATATGTTCTCTCTGACCGGATCTTTCCAGAGCAGGAGGACATACCGTACGCTCTTTATGAACTTGTGATAAATGTAACTGTAGATACCTCAGCGTAATCACGAGCAAAGATCTCAATACGGGTGTCTTGAACTTCATTCTTCTCACCATACAGCGATTGCACACCGTAAGGAAGTTTCGAACTCCTATTGACACCGCAGAAACTTGTTGCCTCTTTATGCTGGGCTTCAAAGACAAGTTTCCGTGCTTGGACTAATACGGCCATTCTCCATTCAAAGACGTGTGGCGAATGAATAAAAGCCGTTCAGACTATTTTCGAACATGGTCTAAATAATCACACACGTACATTAAAAAGTATTCCAATGCATAACTCTGGGCTTGACAAACACATATTGTGGTAACAAAGTGTTCAACCTAAAGTATATCGAAACAAATCAGGGGTAATATACAGCACTATTTCCTGATTGCGTGTGTACACAAAGCTGCGATGCGGTCCTCGCCAAGAACGACGCACTGTATGACCGGAAATGCGTCAGAAATCAATCAAGATAGCAGTTGATTAAATTTAACATTACCAGTTGCAGTACAACGAAATTGAAAATAGATCATATAATGAGGCGATATTTAACAACCACTAACGGCAAAAAAAAAATTATATAATGTTGTCATTTACAGTAACCCATTTACGACATTCACACATTACCGTTAACTCACGGATGCTGACTGAAAGACGTGGAAACAGGAACGTTATCGGACAAAGAAGACGAGAGTTTGATATTTCCTGCATTTCGTCGTTCATTATTGGAGGTACCGTACAAAGATCAGGCTTCGCATTCCGTGATAAATAACCATCTTACCTCTTGGAGACGGCGCCGTGTTGCAGGAAGATCGTCCGTTGAACCTGAACTCATCATTTTGAGGGAAAAAACGATATTTAACTTTTCGAGCGAGGACAGTAAAACATCCACATGAAGGAATCCACGGAATGAACGGAACATCACCAGAACAATTGATTTGTTTGAGACGCGTTTCCATGGTTACTGTTGTGATTGGTACTACGTACTGCGTTGTGACGTCTGGGGGCGTGGCTTCAGTGGTTGATGGCGGCTCGTCATGATGGCCGTGTGCTCTGTGAGAGCTTGTTATCGTCTTTAATAAACCACTTGAATTGAAGGAGATTCCTGAACTTACTACAGTTACCTAATGTTCGTTGTTGGACAGAGCTTTAATAATCTGGCTCCAGTCATTGAACTTTCCTCAAGATGATTGTCACAAAATAAAAAATATTTAATTAAGAAAACCTCCTTAACGTTTTTATTGTCCTCCGTCGCACCGCGGAGCGAAAGGGAGACTATGGTTTTCCCCTCCATCCGTGTGTCCGTCCGTCCGTCCGTGCGTGTGTGTGTGCGTGCATGCGGACGTGCGGGCGTGCGTTCGCGAAGGAGCGCATTCGAATTTGGCGTGTGGGTGCAACCCACGTCAAAATCCAAGATGGCCGCCGCCATGTATGTCTGATGCCATGTATGTCAACCTTGTGAGCTGAATATCTTGAAAAATAAGCAAAGTACCAACTTCTAATTTGGTGTGTGGGTGTACCTCGGCATAAGGAAGAAAGCTATTGAAAATTGGGTCGCCACGTCAAAATCCAAGATGGCCGCCTTGCGTCTTCGACTTTGTCAACTCGCATCACTTCACCGATGGGGGACCTAGGCGTAACGCTTGTTTATTATTAATTTTAAGCCTATCTTGACACAGATGTGTTCACTCTGTTTTTGGGCGGGAGAGGGGGGTTGGGGGGGTGGGTTACAAGGTCCAAGTCTCGTGGAGTATCTGCGATATAAATCAACCACTCATGTAGACTAATATATGAGACAAACACGAGACTTTATTTTCACCCAAACAGTCAGTCGATTCTGGGGAAAATGACGTCACTTCCATAAGCTCACCGATACCAGCAACGTCATTTTTATGATATTACTTTTCTCTCCGTGCTTGGCGGGCCAATCAATGATGAATTTTCTCCTTGTCATGGATGGCAATCGAAGAGGTGTTTTCCGTGCTCTATCTTCTGGGTATCTCTATCTAGCTATCTGGGCGACTACGCCCCAAGTGGTGTTTGTAATAGCGGACATGGATTTGTTATCCCATTGGAGGAAGACCCTTTCGTGACCAGGCCGTTGGTGCTCCTATGGTTGTAAGCGAGTGCCCCGGACGCATTGACGGAAAGAGAGTGGCAATTCTATGTGTGGGAAAATGGCATGCTTGGTCACTGGTCAGGGTCGCCCAGACAGCTCAGATGGCAGAGCGCTGGTACGTTTCAGCAGAAGACCTGGGTTTGATTATTGCTCTGGGTGTGTAATTTTCCCACATATGTCAATTAATTAATAAAATTTCTGATAATATTTTTCTTTAATATTTAACAAAGTTTCTCTCCTAATTTCTTGCATTACCTACATGTAATCAAACCATTGTACCATGAAAACAGTGGAAGGTTACATTCGTATTTCCGAATAAAAGAGGAAAGAATGTGTTCCCAGCTTATAAGACATTACATAAATTGTGTGAACCCTCAATTGTTTTTGTATTTAGGCTAACTTTCACAGTTTCTCACTAAAATGCTGAATATTTCTGTAGCATAATGTTAGGTATTTTGTTCTGAATTGTTTTCAGATTCCCCAAACTTGCGGTCAAGGAGAAGTGGCTGATGCAGATCCACGTAGTGCAAAGGACTGTGATACTTTGCATCACTGAAATTGAGAGGATATTGATGCCGAATTTGTAACTAAGAGAGATGCTGTCAACAGATGATGAAGATCCACAACGTTTCATTGACGAATATGGCAATGATGGAAGTCATGAGGAATATGGCAAATGGAAGTGATGGTGTGACGTCATAATTCGACAAGTGCAATACGTATCCAATTATTGTGAATTTTTTTTCTCAGCAACTGCTAGTCTGATGGGCACGAAATGTTCACCATAGGAGCGCCTCCTCATGTAGAATATTTTAATGACAATCACGACGCCATAGGCCATGTGGTGCAGGCGTGATCTTGGAAAAAATTTGCACCTCTATATCTCTGAAACCACTCCATGGGAAAAATTGAGACCTTGCTCATTGTCAACTACTCCCAGCAGAACGGAGCAGAACTTTTGGAGCCTAAAATACGAATGTTGGACTTTGCCATTTTTTCGACATTCGCATCCTTCACGAACCGTTCGCGTGTCCCGTGAAAACCCACCTTTAGAGGTTCATTTATGGGCGGTTCGTGGTTGCAGAGATATAACGAGTTCAAATCGGGTCCATCTTTTTGAAACACCCTGTATATACATATATATATATATATATATATATATATATATATATATATATATATGTAATATATATATATATATATATAATATATGTAATATATATATATATATATAATATATGTAATATATATATATATATATATAATATATGTAATATATATATATATATATATATAATATATGTAATATATATATATATATATATAATATATGTAATATATATATATATATATATAATATATGTAATATATATATATATATATATATATAATATATGTAATATATATGTATATATACATATATATATAATATATGTAATATATATATATATATATAATATATGTAATATATATATATATATATGTAATATATATATATATATATATATATATATATATATATATACATATATATATATATATATATATATATATATAATTATATATATATATATATATGTATATAATATATTGTTGCGGATATGAGGATTGTATTTTTTTTATTGTGTGCTTTATTATTATTATTGCTTGATCCTGGCCCCTCCTGCCTCCAGTGTTGTGTAAAGGTCAAAGGGCGTCCCGGTAGTTAATTCCATAAAGCATACATTGAAGGACACTATAATATCCCTGTTCAGTAGTTTATTTCCTTAATATGTGTATCAGGGTAAGGCTTTGTCTTCCATTACAATGACACTCCATTGCACCAAGAGAAACAAGATAGATTCCCTTCATTCTTCATTCCCATTCCCAAAAACCTCCATTTCCCCTTTCGTCATGGCCAAGCCTCAATTGGCCGATTACATCCCCTCCACAGCCGCCATTGAACATATGCTCGGGTCGGGGAAGAAAGGTGTGCCCGCCCGTCGTCATCAAGGGCGGAGCCAGAGGGTCGCGCGACCAACCATGGCCGAGGTGAGCACACCGATGGGCGTGTCCTGGAAGGCCGGCGGCTTAATCGCCGGAGGCGTTATAAAAGCGCGCGCAAGGTCCTGCAGAGAGAGAGAGAAGGGAGATCATCCAGCAGCGATTCTTGTCCAAGAGAAGAGATCATCCAGCAGCGATTCTTGTTCAAAGGAGATATCCAGGGAAGCACAAAGCCTGCTATTCGTCGCCTTGCTCGCCAGCAGCAGCGTCCACAGCAGCAGCAGCAGCGGCGGCCACAGCAGCAACAACACTCAACAGCCGCTTGGACACTCAACAGCCGCTTGGGGCCTGGACGGCGGTTTTGAGCAGGGCCGCGAAGGAACGGCGGCTGCTAAACGCGCCGATCGTGCTGCAGGACCCCTTGGACTTTCCTCTCCCTCCAGCCATCCACCTCCTGCCCTTTCCATCCTTTTGAGTACGTGAGTTTGTTCTGTTTGTTCTGTCCTGGGTATTTAATTAAGTTTGTATAAGCTAGGTTGCACTGTGTCTAAAATCTTCTGTAAATTATTTTCTTATCTTTCCACCTTCCTTGGTTATTTTGAGCCTGTAAATAGTAAATAAATTTAGTAGTATTGCCAACCTTTTTTTTGCCTTCGTCTTCCTCTTCTTCACATCCGTGTCGTCTTTGTCTTTTCCCTATTGAATATCTGTGGCGCGATACGGCCAACGTTTGGGGATCGGGTGAATCGGGGAAACTGTTAGGTCGCGGTGCCATCCGCTCGGCAAACCAACATCCTTAACCGCGGACCGTAACAATTGGTGTCTGGGAGTGGGATTCGGGGCCCGAACCAAAATTTTAAAACATTTAGAAAAAATTTGGTCAAAATTTGGAGCGGCCGAAATTTGTTTTGTTAAAGAAAAACCCGAATTTTGAAATCGCGCCATGGATAGTCAAGGCGATCGGATGCAGGTGGGTGAGCTAGAAGGGGGGTTAGGAGTAACCCAGGATCAGAGGGGGGAGAACAATGAGGAGGTGGTTGAGGAGGTGTCAAGCGCGCAAAATGGCGTCCTCGCGCACGTGGTTGGGGCAGCCGCGCCCGCAGCACCGGTGAATTTGGACCTCTTTATGATACAAATAAGGGCGCTCATGGTCCAGACAAGTGAAGACCTGAGGAATGACTTGGGGAACCGGATGGATGCTCAGGGTGAGCGATTGGAGGGCCAAATGGGGGCAATGTGGGACGAAGCGAGGGGTACCGGTGAGGGATTAGACAAGAAATTTGAGGGATTAGACAAGAAATTTGAGGGATTAGACAAGAAATTTGAGGGGTTAGACAATGGGATAGAAGGGGTGAAACATGGGTTAACGGGGGTGGAAAATAGAATGGCTGCCCAGGAGAATCAGATAGAGGGGGTGAAAAATGGGTTAATGGGGTTAGAAAATATGATGGAAGGCAAATTGCGGGAAATAGGGGAGCAATCCGCCCGAGAAATTAAACAAATGGGAGAGCAGATAGAGGAGGTGAAAATCGGGGTAGAAACCAAATTGGATGCTCAGAGGGATGAATTGGGACAGATGAGGGTGGCATCTACAAAAGAGAGGGAGGAGATGAAAGAGGATATACGACGAGGTGTAAGTGAGGAACATCTCAGGGGTACGCGAGGAGGTAAAGCGAGGTGAAAAGCGTATGGAGAAAGAGGTGAGAAATGGGACGGCAAAGTTACAAGGAGGCATAGAGGACCTGACGGAGGAGGTGGAGCAGCTGACAGTGGGACAGACGGAGTTAGTGGAGCAGGTTCAAAGGAACACTGCGGTACTAGGAGGGTTAAAAGCGACACAAAACGACATTAAAAATGACTTAATAGCAACACAGAGGCAATGTCAGATGGTACGTGAGGGACTGACAACGAGGTTGGACGAGGTGACAGAGGTAATGGAGACGAAGGACCGGCAGGTGAGGACGCAAATAGAAACGGTCAAGGTAGCCTTAGAGGACGAGATAGAGGAGACGCACCGGGAAATAAAAGAGGTGAAGCAAAAGATAAAGGAGGTGGAAGCGGGGGTGAGTGAAATTAAGAAGAGACGGACGGAAACTAAGAGAGAAATACAGGAGGAGGTGATGGAATATGTACAAGGTCGGTGCTCAAATCGTGATGGTGTGCTCACTAACCAAATAAAGAGTTTGCAGGTGGCAGAGGAGGTGCGGAGACGAGGTGCCAAGGTGAGTGGCGATATACGTGGAAATGTATATGATGTGAGGGGAGATTCAGTCGGCTTGGGGGTTGCTTTGGACCCGGGTGTTCGTGAGAGGCCGTTGGTGAAGTGTGCGACAGGTACGGTGTGCGAAGGAGGCGGTGTGCGAGAATGTCCGACTCTGGGGTGTGTGAGGAAAAAGTGCGCGCCGAGGAGTGAGTGTGCTGTCGAGAGTGAGTCGGTCGTAGCGCGTGTGCGAGGAAGCACATGGAAGCGCTAGTGAGGAGTGTTACAGAGGATGTAATGAGAGAATGCACGCCTGTGGTGAGTGTTACGGAGGGAGTAACGAGAGAGTGTGCGCAAGAGTGTGCGCGAGAAAGATGTGTAACGGACAGGTGCATGAGGAAAGAGTGCGCTGTCGAGAGTAAGGGTGAGTGCGCTGTCAAGAGTGGTGGTGAAAGTAGTGAGAGTGACACGGAGCGTGAGTTGGTTGTGACAGGTGAGAGAGGATGTACACCTGGAATGGTGGGATGCACACCTGGAATGGTAGAGCGTGTGTGGGAATGCACACTTGAGTTGGTAGTGAGGCACGTGGTTGGGTGTGCGAGTGAGAGCACACCTGTGATTGTCACGGAGGAGGTGACCGAGGAGGAGGCGCGAAGAGGTGTGTTGGTGAGGTGTGCGAACGACGAGTGTGTGCCAAAGTGTGCGGTGGTCAGGTGTGTGACCAAGTCTGTGAGCGAAAGAACGAGTGTAATAGCGAAGTACGCGGGGTGTACGGGCGGCGATGGAGCACCGAGCTCGGTGAGGGTGAAAGGGGTAGCGTATGCGTGTGAGCATGCAGGTGAGGCATCGACGGTAACCGGGTTAGCGGTTAGAGCGACTTGTAGCCGAATCGGGCCCTCGGTGCGTGACGGGTTTCGCGTGCCGCGAGGACCAGCGGGGATCCGAACCACGGCGGGTTCGAAAGGACCACCGTACGTGATCCACGCTGGGCCGCGCTTGGAACGGCCGCGTCCGTGCTCCGCTAGGCGGAACGGGCAGCCCGATAGGAAGGGTCGTCATGGCGACCCCTTTTTGTTGAGGCGTTCCGGCAGGTCGAGATCGGGCCATTGGATGGCTCCGTGCCGAGGTGGTGCGTGGGATCTCGGCCCGGGTAAGCCTCCTTCCCTTCACCGAGTGTCGGACATATCCAACCGCCGGCACCAAGCAACCCGCATTCATTGCTCGGCCGTGCGAAGCCGGGCTGTAGGAGTGAATTGGCGCACCGAGAGGCATTAGTAAGTAGACTGTAATGATGAGGATAGTGGTCTGGACCCGAAATTAGAAAAACAAAATTTGATGATTGGCAAAGGATTGGCAGTAATGATTGGCAGATGATGGGTAGTGATTGGCAAATTTTTGATTTGTTGAATTTGGACGAGCAAAATTTATAGTGGGAGATGCCCGATGTGGTGGGATGGCAACTCTGTCATCCCTCACAGCGGGGGCAAAGGAGCACTAGTCTTATGGGGTTTATGGCAGTGAAAACTAGCCCGGGTGGGTTAGGATATATCGTGTGTAGGGATCTAGAGAGATGGCCTTAGGTAACGGTAAGGTTAGTTAGTGACAAGGATACCTGTAGTGGGGACGCAGGTAGATTAGAGTGGATGATAATGACGTGGTAAGTGCTTAGTTTAAAGGGAAGACGGGGAGCACTAAGTTAGCAGGGCAACAGGTAGATTAGATGATGCCGTGTGAGTGTTGGAGGTGTGAGGAACAGGTGTGATTGCACAGGTGTGCAACTGAACAGGTGTGTGGAGCAGTGTATGAGGGAGAGAAGGTGATTGTGTATTGTGCTGACCAAATGGTCCAGGAAGGAAGGAGGGTGCAGGTGGCACCAGGTGTGATTGCACAGGTGTGCAACAACAGGTATGAAGAACAGGTGTATGGAGAATGGTTGTGTGGAATAAATGGTATGGAGTATATGGAGTATTGGAATGGATGGTCGTGGAGTGAGTATGGTGGAAACTATGGAGTGGAGTGGATGGTGCGAAGGTGTGAATGGGGGAAGAGTGGACCCCCATCACGAATACCCGGGGAGGGTAGTGTAAGTGTTAGGTAGAGGGTATAGGTAAATTGTGGTTGGATATTGGCATCTGTGGTGCGGGTGAAAGAATGGTATTTGGATGGGTGCATTAGTGTTGTGGAAATGGCTGGGCGTGTAGCCTGTTCGTGTGTGTAGTTGGTTTGGGCACTCCACCACTGTGAGGATGTCGGCCAGGTGAGGCCGCAGGTGGGCTCTGGGAGCCGGTAGTTGTTGTGGATGGGGCCCGAGGATCCGGAGGACGGACCCGGGTAGCCCAGTGCCAGAGGGCACCGAGTGGGGTGACAGAGCCAGGAGGGGCCTTCCCCAGTTAGATAGGTTAGGGTGAGGAGCTAGGTAAGCTCGGGTGGCAACTACAGTGGTGGAGGTGTGCAGGTGGGTAGACCTGCTGGTAGAGCTACACGCCCCAGCCCAGAAATTGTGCAAGGGCACCGGGAGATGAATCGGGGGAGTGAGACCCCAAATTGAGAAGCACCACAGTTTGGTCAATGGGAATTTGGTTTTTAAAACCACATAGAGTAAGATTGCCAATGGTTTGGCAGGGAAAGACCCCGGGTAGAGTAAAGTGTGTTAATCTCATTTAGAAAGTAGTTAGGATGAAAATCTCCTTGCACCATCTGCATCCACTCACCTGGGGTGACAGGTACTCCACACCATGCCAGGTTGTTTTTATTGTTTTTGTTGTGCAGATGTTTGGAATGTGAAACGCATCATGACGTGGGTGTGACATTGTGCTTGTTGTTCCATCTCTTCCTCCTTATGAGGATTGATGATGAATTGGGTGATGGCAAATTTTGGATAGAGGGATTGTGGGAACGAATTTGGAATAGAAGAAATATGGGGAAGACGTGACAGTAGCGACGAATTTGTAAATGTGTAGATTTTTGTAAATATGGGGTAAGGGCAAGGGTAGAGTAGGTGACAGGGGGGGTGACGTACGGTAGGGACGAACTTTCTCACTTCGCTCTCTGTACGCACTTCGCCTTGCATTGCCTTTGTTGATGTGTACCCTTGTGACCTTACCCCTCGCTCATCTGTCTTCCCCCCTTTGTCTCCCACATGAGGACCTGAGCGCCACTGGGCGCCGAGGGGAGCGTGCGTGAGTCCGCCATTGTGCGCCCGGAACTCCCAGAACCAGCTGTCTGCATCGATGCACCACATTATGGACCACCTGTCTGTGGCCGAGCACCACTTATGGACCCCATGGGTTGGGGCATGGCCCCTCTGCTGGAACCGGCCATGAAGGCCCGAAATCTTGCTGGCGGACCTTGGCCACAGGGCACCGATGCCCCACAGGTGAACCATACATAGTCGGCCCCTGTGGGCCATAAATAAATACAAATGGACACGTTGGGTGCAAGTTTTATTACAAATAGGCCGCCAGCAAAGGAAGATGACAACATCAGGAACACAATAATAGCCAGCAGAGGGAGCCGAAGAGCAAGAGACCACATGCAGGGTTAGGGGTTGTTGATTTATTTTTATTCATGAACTATGATGACTGGGCACCGATTGGTGCTTGAGGGTGTGTTGGTGCGGTTTTGGGTGCTTTCATGGTGCGTCGATGCAGAGCAGACTGTCTCCCCCCCCAGAAAGAACAATCACAGGTCCTGGGTTGCGTTTTGTAAATAAAGTAGCATCAATTGTAAATAATGCTCCGCACCGTCAGTGTGTAGTTTGAAGACCATTCCGCAATTCGGTTAGCTGTGGGCGTGAGTCTGTTAGGTAGGGTGCAATGGAGCAGCGGGACATATTTATTTATGTTTTAAAACTGTCGCACTCAGGGTCAGGTTAAAAGTAGAGGGAACTACACCTACGTGTCACACTAAATTAAAGTTGTAGGCCCGGGACGTGCCTAAGAGGAGGAGGGTGCAGTGTTGCGGCTTTGAGGATTGTATTTTTTTTATTGTGTGCTTTATTATTATTATTGCTTGATCCTGGCCCCTCCTGCCTCCAGTGTTGTGTAAAGGTCAAAGGGCGTCCCGGTAGTTAATTCCATAAAGCATACATTGAAGGACACTATAATATCCCTGTTCAGTAGTTTATTTCCTTAATATGTGTATCAGGGTAAGGCTTTGTCTTCCATTAAAATGACACTCCATTGCACAAGAGAAACAAGATAGATTCCCTTCATTCTTCATTCCCATTCCCAAAAACCTCCATTTCCCCTTTCGTCATGGCCAAGCCTCAATTAGCCGATTACATCCCCTCCACAGCCGCCATTGAACATGTGCTCGACTCGGGGAAGAAAGGCGTGCCCGCCCGTCGTCATCAAGGGCGGAGCCAGAGGGTTGCGCGACCAACCATGGCCGAGGTGAGCACACCGATGGGCGTGTCCTGGAAGGCCGGCGGCTTAATCGCCGGAGGCGTTATAAAAGCGCACGCGCAAGGTCCTGCAGAGAGAGAGAGAAGGGAGATCATCCAGCAGCGATTCTTGTCCAAGAGAAGAGATCATCCAGCAGCGATTCTTGTTCAAAGGAGATCATCCAGGGAAGCACAAAGCCTGCTATTCGTCACCTTGCTCGCCAGCAGCAGCGTCCACAGCAGCAGCAGCAGCGGCGGCCACAGCAGCAACAACACTCAACAGCCGCTTGGGGCCTGGACGGCGGTTTTGAGCAGGGCCGCGAAGGAACGGCGGCTGCTAAACGCGCCGATCGTGCTGCAGGACCCCTTGGACTTTCCTCTCCCTCCAGCCATCCACCTCCTGCCCTTTCCATCCTTTTGAGTACGTGAGTTTGTTCTGTTTGTTCTGTCCTGGGTATTTAATTAAGTTTGTATAAGCTAGGTTGCACTGTCTAAAATCTTCTGTAAATTATTTTCTTATCTTTCCACCTTCCTTGGTTATTTTGAGCCTGTAAATAGTAAATAAATTTAGTAGTATTGCCAACCTTTTTTTTGCCTTCGTCTTCCTCTTCTTCACATCCGTGTCGTCTTTGTCTTTTCCCTATTGAATATCTGTGGCGCGATACGGCCAACGTTTGGGGATCGGGTGAATCGGGGAAACTGTTAGGTCGCGGTGCCATCCGCTCGGCAAACCAACATCCTTAACCGCGGACCGTAACAAAAAAAATATATATATATATATATACATATATATATATATATATATATATATATATATATATATATATATACGTATATATATATTATATACATATATATATGTATATATATATATATATATATTGTTACAGACGCGGTTGTGGATGTTAGTTTACCGAGCGGTTTGGTATGACCACGTCTGCACAGTTTACCCGATTATGCTCGAACGTTGACTAGTCGCGCTACGCTAGATCAATGAAGGAAAAGGACCCAACGGCTGGATTAAAATGACACGACACCAAGGGTTCAGTTCTCAAGACCTCCGGAGGAGGTTATATTAGGGCGGAAGGTCAGATTACAGGAATGAGAGGGACAGCATAGAAAGACAGGCACTTAGACACACTCTTATATTAACCCCAACAGACGACAGATAAACGGGACAAAAACTGACTCACACGGGGATTGATGGCAAGGAAAGGCAGAGTCGATGGCTCCAGGCGCACCTGGGCTCAGGGCAGAATCGACCCGGTCCGGTCCGGTCCAAAGATGCGGGGAGGTCGCAGCGCTCGGATGTGGTGATTGTCTTCTCAAGCTGGGGGCGCATCTCTCGTCACATCCGGTCAGTCGCTGCGTATATCCGGCGGGGAGTGACACGCCCTCGGCTCGTTAGCTCCGCCCCAGATGGAATCGGTCCGCCCTTCTTATTGGGTGCGGGGAGGGTTACCAGGCTCCGCCCTTGACGAGGAGCTGACAGGGAGCCCCTTCGTGGTAACCCCGTCGGAGCGCATGGTCATGGCGGCTAACCGAGCCGGTGTGAGGACGCACACTCCCCCCGCGCCGCGCCGTTGTTGTAGTTGTTGTTGTAGTTGTTGTTGTAGTTGTTGTTTGGGGAAGAAGATGGGAGGAGGTAAGGGAAGGTCCTAAACTCACTACTGGTGCCATATAATCACATTCTGGTGCAACGAAGAGTGAGAATTAATGGAAACGAGTCCTTAACTGACATAGACTAAGAATAACTAGCAAGATGTCCGAAAGTTGTCTACGTGAGATGCGGTGGACCTGTGCACGACATTTAATGGGGGAAAAAGGGGAAGGTCGGTTCTACAGAGTGTTATTTACAGGCAATGGGACTAGGGATGGGGGATTGGGGATAGTTGGGGAGTATTGGGGAAATAGGGGAGTATTTACAAGCGGATATTGAGGCCAAGTCCCATATCCGCAACATTGCACCCTTCTCTACCCTCGGGGCGTCCCGACCCGATAAATTTTTACCTATTTTAGTGTGGCACTCAGATGTAGTTCCCTCTACTATTAACTCTACCCTGAGTGCGACAGTTTTACAGATATTCACAAATGAGTAAATATGTCCCCCTGCGACGTTGCACCCTTCTCCTCACAGAAACACACCCACAGGATAACCGAATCCGGAAAGAATTCGCAAACTAAACATACAGCCGGTAGGGAGCATTATTTACACAAGACTACGCTGATATTTACACTACGATCCAGGACCTGTTTTTGGAGGAACACATGCAGATGTTATGCATAGAGAGAGCACGCATGCCAGCATCGATACACCAACCCACGAGTGCTCTGTGGCCTACGGCCTTTAATAACGTGCAGAGCACCCTTTCCCAGCACGAAAAGCACCACCCCATAACACAGTCAGCACCATCCGGTGCACCAATAAAGTGTTTATGAATCACCGGTGGTGTCACAGCCGGCCGATGTTCTGCCGCTGGTCTTGCCTTCGTGTGGTGCACTTGGCCCTCTTACTTCTTTCAAAAATAAAGAAAGGCGCCAACCGCGTCCATTTCTCTATTGTGGCCGTCAGGGGGCCAACTGTTAGTGGTTCACCTTGTATGGCATAGGTGCCACGTTGACCCATAGGTCCATCCATGGGTGGTGCTTGGCCGCAAAAGAACTGCGGTCCATTGTGGGCGGCCACAACCATTGCGGTCCATATGGTGTATCGATCCAGGCAGCAAGCAGCGAAAGTGCAGGCCCACAACTGCGTAGCCAGCACCTCTCTCTCCTCTCTCTCTACCCCAAAGCCAGATCCTCGGAGGTGGGAGACAAAAGAAGAAGACAAGTGAGTAAGGTGGTAAGGGCGCAAAAGTGCACGCAATTTAAGGTAATGCACACTGGGGGCACATGGGAACCAGGTGAGACAGGTACGTTCCTACCGTACGCTCCCCCCCCCCCCCCCCCACCAGGTAACCTACATGGCCCCTCCCTTACCCCTTACTGTATCCACAAAACACAACACTACCCATAAACATCTACTTTACAAATCAACAAACATCCCTACTGTCTTCCCCGTTCCTCCCATAAACCAAATTCGTCTTCTCTCCCTCCTAACCAATCAAATTTGCCATTTTCAACTCAACATCATAATTTGCCATCACCAATTCATCATCAGTCCCTCCTAAGGAGGGAGAGATGGAATCACCCCAATGTCTCATCCACGTCGTGATGCGTCTCACAAATCCAACAGCAGTCCTTACTTCCTGCAACACAAAACAAAGAAAACACAGGTGTGGAGTCATCATCATCACCTCTGGTAAGTGGCTGCGTATGGTGCGACAGGTTCATCAATCCTAACTATTTCCTAAATGACTAACAACTTTACACTACCCGGGGTCTTTCTCCGGCCAAACCATTGGCCCTTTTACACTATGGGTTCTAAAAACCAATTCCCATTGGCCAAACTGTGGTGCTTTTCAATTTGGGGTCTCACTCCCCCGATTCATCTCCCGGTGCCCTCGCACAATTTCTGGGCTGTGGCGTGTACCTCTCCCAGCGGGTCTACCCACCTGCACACCTCCACCACTGCAGTTGCCTCCGAGCTTACCTGCTCCTTACCCTAACCTAACTACCTGAGGAAGGCCCTCTGGCGCTCTCCCCACTCGGTGCCCTCTCTGGCACTGGGCTGCCCGATCCACACCCGGGATCCTCAGGCACCCACTCACAACTACCGGCTCCCAGAGCCCACCTGCGGCCTCACCTGGCCGACATCCTCACAGTGGTGGAGTGCCCAAACCAACTACACACACTAACAGGCTACACGCCCAGCCATTTCCACAACACGAATGCACCCATCCACAATACCATTCTGCAACCGCACCACAAATGCCAATATCCAACCACAATTTACCTATACCCTCTACCTAACAGTTACACTACCCGCCCCGGGTACTCGTGAAAGGGGTCCACTCTTCCCCCATCCACACCTTCGCACCATGCACACCACTCCGTACCACTTACTCCAACTCTCTCCACACACCTGTACCTGCACACCTGTGCTCTCACACCTGGTGCCACCTGCACCCTTCTCTCCCCAAGCGCATTCGCGCTGATCCACAACACTCATTACTCACACACTGTTCCACACACCTGTCCAGTTGCACACCTGTGCAATCACACCTGTTCAATTCTCACACACACGGCATCATCTCAGCTAACTACTCCCTTCTGAAACTTGCGCTTCCCAGTCGTCCCTTTAAACTATTGCGCTCCCACGTCATTATCATCCACACTAAACTACCTGCGTCCCCACTACAGGTATCAGTCACTAACTAACCTTAACGTTACCTACTGTCATCTTCGCTAGATCCCTACCAATATAACCTAACCCACCCGGGCTAGTTTTCACTGCCATACACCCCATAATCTATTGCTCCTTTGCCCCACATGGGAAGGGTGGCAGGGATGCCACCCTTACCCACCGGGCCCATCGCTCACTACCAATTTCGCACATCACATTTCAACAAATCAAAAATTTGCCAATCGCTACCCATCATCTGCCAATCACTACTGCCAATCCCTTGCCAATCGTCAAATTTTGTTTTTCTCTAATTTTGGGTCCAAAACACTAACCTCATCACCCAGTCTACTCACTAATGCCTCTCGGTGCACCAATTCCTGTCCAAAGCCCGGCTTCGTAAAGCCAAGCAATGGATGCTGGTTGTTTTGTGCCAGCGGCTGGATGCGTCCGGCACTCGGTGCAGGGACGGGGGCTTACCCGGGCCGAGATCCCACGCACCATCTCGGCGTGGAGCCATCCCATGTCCCGATCTCGACCTGCCGGACTGCCTCAACAAAAGGTGGTCGCCATGACGACCCTTTCTATCGGGCTGCCCGCTCCGCCTAGTGGAGCACGGACGCGGCCGTTCAAAGCGAGGCCCAGCACGCACTGAGGGCCCGATTCGGCTATAAGTCGTTCTAAACTCTACCCCGTCTAACGTCGATGCTTCACCTGGCCGCTTACACCCCGCAGCCCGTTCCTTGCTCACACATCCAGCCGTGCCCATGCTCCTCGTACCTTTCCTTACACACCCAGGTACCCTCATTGCACTCACAGCCTTGGTCACACACCTGACCACCGAACACTTTGGCACACATTCGTTGGTAGCACACCTCACCAACACACCTCTTCGCACCCCCTCCTCGGTCACCTCCTCTGTGACAATCACAGGTGTGCCCTCATTCGCACACCCAACCACGTGCCTCACCACCAACTCCAGCGTGCATTCTCACTCACGCTCTACCATTCCAGGTGTGCATCCTCGCTCACCTGTCACAACCAACTCACGCTCCTTGTCACTCTCACTACTCTCACCACCACTCTTGACCACGCACTCACCCTTACTCTTGACAGCACACTCTTTCCCCATGCACCTGTCCGTCACACACCTTTCTCGCGCACACTCTCCCGTTACACCCTCTGTAACACTCACCACAGGTGTGCATTCTTCCTTGCCTTTGACAGCGCACTCTTTCCCCATGCACCCGTCCGTCACACACCTTTCTCGCGCACACTCTCCCGTCACACCCTCTGTAACACTTACCACACCGCGCTTCCATGTGCTCCCTCGCACACGCGCTACGACCGACTCACTCTCGCCAGCATCCTCACTCCTTGGCACGCACTTTTTCCTCACACACCCCAGAGTCGGACTTTCTCGCACACCTCCTTTTTCGCACACCAGACCTGTCGCACACTTCACCAACGGCCTCTCACGAACACCCGGGTCCATCTCGACCCCCAAGCTTCTTAAATCCCCTGGCGCATCATACGCTCGACCATATTGGTCACCACTTACACCGGGTCCTCTTCCTCTTCGCTTCTCCTCCATCACCTGCGAATCCCTCATCCGGTTAATGAGCACATCATCACGATCCAAACACAGACTTCGGACCAATTCTTTTATCTCCTCTTTTATCTCTTTCTTATCCCCTCTCCGTCGCTTCTTAATTTCGCTCATCCCTTCTTCCACTTCTTCTAATTTGTGCTTCACCTCTTTTATTCCCCGGTACGTCTCCTCTAGCTCGTCCTCCAAGGCTACCTTGACCGTTTCCATGTGCGTCCTCACCTGCCGGTCCTTCGTCTCCATTACCTCTATCACCTCGTCCAGCCTCGTTGTCAGTCCCTCACGTACCATCTGACATTCCCTCTTCGTCGCTACCAAGTCATTTTTTAGGTCATTTTGTGTCGCTTTTAACCCTCCTATTACCGCAGTGTTCCTTTGTACCTGCTCCACTAACTCCGTCTGTCCCACCGTCAGCTGCTCCACCTCCTGCGTCAGGTCCTCTATGCCCCCTTGTAACTTTACAGTCCCCTTTCTCACCTCCTTCTCCATGTGCTCCTTACAGTGCCTCACCTCCTCGCGCACTCCTCCGACCTCCTCACTCACTCCTCTTCTGATCTCCTCTCCCATCACTTGCATCTCCTGTCCAGCTGCCACCCTCATCTGCTCCATTTCCTCCCTGTGAGCATCCAGTTTGGTTTCTACCCCCATTCTGACCCCCTCTATCTGCTGCCCCATTTGGTTAACTTCCCTTTCCGCTTGGTCCCTCATGTCCCTCAATTTGCCTTCCATCCTGTTTTCTAACCCCTCTAACCCATTTTTCACTCCCTCTATCTGATTCTCCTGGGCAGCCATTCTATTTTCTACCCCCTCTAACCCCTTTTGCATCCCTTCCATTTGATTCTCTTGAGCGGCCATTCTGTTTTCTACCCCCATTAACCCATTTCTCACCTCTTTTATCCCGTTGTCTAACCCCTCAAAATTATTGTCTAACTTCCCAAATTTCTTGTCTAACTCCTCAAAATTATTGTCTAACTTCCCAAATTTCTTGTCTAACTCCTCAAAATTATTGTCTAACTTCCCAAATTTCTTGTCTAATCCCTTAAAATTATTGTCTAACCCCTCACTGGTACCCCTCGCTTCGTCCCTCATTACCCCCATTTGGTTTCCCATTACCCCCAATTGCTCACTCTGAGCATCCATCCGGTTCCCCATTACCCCCATTTGGTCTCCCATTCGTTCCATAAGGGCCCTCATTTGCAGGAGGAAAAGGTTCGAATCCACCAGGGGCGCTGCCACGGTCGCGGGCGTGGACGCCGTGGCCACCTCGTGCGTGACAACGCTATTTTGCGACCCTGCCGCCCTCACTGCTTCGCTCTCCTCGCGTCCCTAAATTTGGTCCTGGACCGACCCTGCCTCACTCTCCACTACCGGACCCCAGCCGACTTGGTCTGCCATAGCGCGACTTTCAAAATTCGGGTTTTTATTTCCGTATAACAAAATCAAATTTCGCCGTTATAATTTCGTCGAGCGCGGGAAACGCGCTCCGGATCGATTCTACCTCCCCAACACCAATTGTTACCCTAGTGGTACAATTGGTGTTCCAAAATTTGGGCCTAATAAATTTAGTCCCGGGTCCGAATTCCACTCCTCGACACCAATTGTTACAGACGCGGTTGTGGATGTTAGTTTACCGAGCGGTTTGGTATGACCACGTCTGCACAGTTTACCCGATTATGCTCGAACGTTGACTAGTCGCGCTACGCTAGATCAATGAAGGAAAAGGACACAACGGCTGGATTAAAATGACACGACACCAAGGGTTCAGTTCTCAAGACCTCCGGAGGAGGTTATATTAGGGCGGAAGGTCAGATTACAGGAATGAGAGGGACAGCATAGAAAGACAGGCACTTAGACACACTCTTATATTAACCCCAACAGACGACAGATAAACGGGACAAAAACTGACTCACACGGGGATTGATGGCAAGGAAAGGCAGAGTCGATGGCTCCAGGCGCACCTGGACTCAGGGCAGAATCGACCCGGTCCGGTCCGGTCCAAAGATGCGGGGAGGTCGCAGCGCTCGGATGTGGTGATTGTCTTCTCAAGCTGGGGGCGCATCTCTCGTCACATCCGGTCAGTCGCTGCGTATATCCGGCGGGGAGTGACACGCCCTTGGCTCGTTAGCTCCGCCCCAGATGGAATCGGTCCGCCCTTCTTATTGGGTGCGGGGAGGGTTACCAGGCTCCGCCCTTGACGAGGAGCTGACAGGGAGCCCCTTCGTGGTAACCCCGTCGGAGCGCATGGTCATGGCGGCTAACCGAGCCGGTGTGAGGACGCACACTCCCCCCGCGCCGCGCCGTTGTTGTAGTTGTTGTTGTAGTTGTTGTTTGGGGAAGAAGATGGGAGGAGGTAAGGGAAGGTCCTAAACTCACTACTGGTGCCATATAATCACATTCTGGTGCAACGAAGAGTCAGAATTAATGGAAACGAGTCCTTAACTGACATAGACTAAGAATAACTAGCAAGATGTCCGAAAGTTGTCTACGTGAGATGCGGTGGACCTGGGCACGACATTTAATGGGGGAAAAAGGGGAAGGTCGGTTCTACAGAGTGTTATTTACAGGCAATGGGACTAGGGATGGGGGATTGGGGATAGTTGGGGAGTATTGGGGAAATAGGGGAGTATTTACAAGCGGATATTGAGGCCAAGTCCCATATCCGCAACAATATATATATATATGTATATATATATATATATGTATATATATATATATATATATATATATATCAGTCACTATGCGACCTTCATATCATCAGTGGAGAACCGCCAGCAAGGTGTCCCATACAGCTGCTGCTGCACCTTGCTGGGAGCGATAAGCACCGCCTGCCACACGGTAACGTTATCTCTGGTATCCACTCATCATATGGAGTCGACCTGGTTGCGGTTGGGAGTTACTAATAATGGTATCTGTAATCTGGTTCTCCAACCTAATGAGCGGACAACATGACGTCATCGCCATGCATGTCCGCATTGCCTGCAAAGCTCCAGAGGAACCATCCAGCAGTGCGTCATTACGGATTATAAATCCAGATACTGTCACAAGTGCATGCAAAACTCACAGTTACCGACCTGGTTTCGCCCTTGTTGGGGCTTCATCAGGGCAACGCAGTGAGGCTTCCATACACTTGTAACTCTGTGAACCTTTCGGTTTTTATATCAGTCACTATGCGACCTTCATATCATCAGTGGAGAACCGTCTGTTTTGGAGCGGCCGTTGTCTACCGCTCCCCTTATGCTCTACACCACGGTCAGCAAGAAAGTGTTGGATCATGCGAGCAAGATGAGGCGGTGCATTGTCATCTTGGAAGACAAAGTTTCCTCGAAAGGCTGCACGAGCCGTCTGTTCAGTGGAGAACAATCATGTTTTATTTTTATATATGTTGGCGTGTCACGTTTTCACCCTTTTGTAGGAGGGTGGACATGGAACTTCATTTGAAATAAAAATCCAACGAAGTATTTTATTTGCACCAAACTATCTCTGGTATCTCTCCAGGGTGTGCCACATCTGAATTTAATATTTTGTTCGACAAAAAATCATTGTGCTTTCGTCAGTTCAGTTAACAATAGAGGCATGCCACAAATGTCCCAATACCGTAGATAAGCCCATATATATATACAGACTTGTCATTTAATATGGAATTTTTTTTTGTGGGGGTGAACTTACTTTTCAAGATGACTTAGAACCAAAAGTTCATTGGAATTATGTTGAAATTATTCTAGATTTTGTTAATGTGACCTTTAAAAGAAACAAAAACCACATTTGACATTTCGAAGCAAATAAATTGATCCTTGAAAGTGATGTAAACTGATATCGAACTCAATTCACAGACAGTACTGTGTTAAACTTCTGTACGTTTTCCAGAAGTATCTCTTTATTTTGCACATTAGCCAAATTTTTTTAACAAAAACAAAAGTTAAATTATGACTGGGATTACGGACAGTAAAATTACAGTTCAGTACTTCGTGTAACCCCCACGAGCATTCAGGAGAGCACGTCCACGTCGAGGCATGCTGTTCATGAGATTTGCCAAGGTTTGGACAGGAATCGCATACCATGCAGTGACAATAGTCTGCTGCAATTCATGCACAGAGGTCGGCTGCTGGTCCAAGTTGTTGATTTGACGCGTTAATTCTGCCCACAAGTTCTCTATCGGATTCATATCCGGGGACATGGCAGGCCACTCCATATGCTCTACACCACGGTCAGCAAGAAAGTGTTGGATCATGCGAGCAAGATGAGGCCGTGCATTGTCATCTTGGAAGACAAAGTTTCCTCGAAAGGCTGCACGAGCAAATGGAAGCAATGTTTCTTCCAGAATGACCCTGTACTTGAACTGGTTCAGGTTTTCATTCAGAACAACCAGGTCAGTTTTGCCCCCTGCATGAAAAGCAGCCCAAACGGTCACCCCACCACCTCCAGCTTGGACTCTTGCCACTATACAATCTTCGTTGTGGGCTTCATGCACTTGTCTACACACTCGGACGCGGCCATCTTGACGATAGACCAGAAATCTAGACTCGTCACTGAAGGTCACGTGATTCCAGTGTCCTGGCTGCCATTGACGGTGCTCTCTGGCCCACTGCAATCGGCGCTGGCTGTGTTGTCTGGTCAGGCGTGGCTTTCTCAGGGGACGCATGGCACGATAGCCTGCTTGAACCAGTCATTGGTTGACTATCCTTCTGGATACAGGCACATTTGTCAGTTGCTGCCACTCAGCCCTAAGCCGATTAGCTGACTTGGTACGGCCATTGCGGACTAACCGTTTCAGCTGGCGATCATCCCTCCTTGTGGTTCTGCGGGGACGTCCTGGCCTCGGTATTGGAGTAGGGACACCCCTCTGAGCATTTCGTTTCAGGATCTTTGACACCTGACCTTGAGTGATGCCATACTGCCGAGCAATAGCACGCTGTTTCATGCCGTAATTTCGTAAAGCCACCACTCCATGACAAACAGCATTGTCGAGTTGACGGACCATCTCCAGAGGAAGCGGCAATAACTTTTGTAGACGTGCAGCAGTTGTTTTCCACTAATACAGAACGCAACAACCCTTATATACCCGATTGCGAAGCCAATCGTCAAATGTACCTGTCCTTACATTTTGTCATGCCACCTGTGATATAATCCTGTTATTGACTTCTTGCTGCGAAATACAATCAGTGACATGGTTCTTTCAACAAAGACATCACCGAAGGGTAAAAGAAACTCACCAGATTGATATACTGAGTTCAGAAAGTAAACCCAAGTCAAGAAAAAAAAAAAATTCCATATTAAATGCCAAGTCTGTATATATGCTGGTGGGTGAATGTGGCGTTCATCACATTTCTGAGTTGAGTGTGATGCCGATCAGGAAGAAGAAGAAGCAGTACTCCCCAAAAAAAAATTTTTTTTTTTTTTTGGCTGTATACATAATCGAGGCTCGTGAAAGAGCTAACATTTATCACACAGACAAATCAAACAGACAAAGCACCAAAGTATATAAAAAGGGGAGCGGTAGACAAGATGGGGAGAGAAAGGGAAGCACATAAACACAACATTTGTGAGGGACATCGGGAATGTGTGGGAGGGAGAGGGCTTGGGGGGAGGCGGCGTGGGAAAGGGGGGGGGGGGGGGTGGAAGAAGTATAAACACAAGGACATCCAGGAAATAAGTTGGTATTTCAAAAAAGAGGATTTGGGGTGAAATTAGCAGGGGTAGAAAAGTTCAAGGTTTTGGATGGGGGAAGATAAGAGATTTTTTTTTTTTTTTTTGTATACTGAATCGAGGCTCGTGAAAGAGCTAAATATACCATGTCGATTGCAATAAAGCCTCATACTTTTGGAATGAGGTCTTGGGAGATTAATTCCACTACACCGTGGAATTCTGACCTTCTACAAGAGTAGAACAGTTTACAAAATCGAGTTGGATGTGTACGAAAGCAGATGGTGGTGAACAGCTGTTTTAAAGACCTGGAGGGAGGAGTGGGATTGCAGGGAGTGGGGGAGTTTGTCCCAGAGGTGGGAGAAAAGAGGAATGAAAGAGTGAAGGTGAGCAGAGAGTCTTGATTTTGGCAGTTTAACCATAAGAGGGTTGCAGGCAGATCTTGTGCGACCTTTAGGAATATTTGGGGAACAGAGCCCAGAGAGAGCTGGAGGAGCAAGGCCGGAGAGGAGTCGGTAGAAGACAAAAAGACCACCAACCTGCCTGCGGTGAGTAAGTGAAAGGCCCTCGGAGGTAGCTTCATCACGGGAGATTCCAATGATTCTGAACGCTTTGGTTTCAACAGCATGAAGACGAGCTAGGTGTGAGGCAGGAGCACCAGCCCAGAGGGGAGAGCAGTATTCCATTGAGCTGCGGATGAAAGCCTTGTATGTGGTGAGGAGCTCAGGTGTGCCAAGGAAGGACTTCACACGACGGAGGATGCCCAGTCGGCAACTGGCTTTGGAGGCCAGATTTGAAATGTAGTTTTCCCAGGAAAGATCATGGCAGACAATGAGACCCAAAAGCTTGAGTGACAGAACTTCTTGGAGAGGATTATTCAGAAAGGGGATGGGAGGGTTGTCCAGTCGCTCTTTTCGGAGAGACATCGTAAGAGTGTGAGATTGTCAGGATTGAAAGACATGTTCCACTTGTTTGCCCAGTCAGTGATTTTGTCCAGGTCTGCAGAGAGTGAGGAGGCTGCAGACTGCCGATCTGAGGGATGAGGAATGGAGCGGCAGAGAGTGGAGTCATCAGCAAAGAGATAGAGAGGATTTTCAAGAGAGTCGGAGAGATCATTGATGAAGACCAGAAAAAGCACAGGGCCCAGAACACTGCCTTGCGGAACTCCAGCCTGAACAGGAAGAGGAGATGAGAGAAACCCATTCAGGGCCACACGTTGACTACGACTAGAGAGGAAGTCCGCCAGCCATGGGTGGAGATTTCCATGGATACCAAAGGAGGAGAGTTTGGTGAGCAGAGCGGGGTGCCAAACCGTATCGAAGGCACATGATATGTCGAGGGAGACAGCTCTAATTTCCTGTTTGGCATTGAGGACCTCCATCCATTGTTGAGACAGCAGAAGCAGCATGTCCAGAGTAGAGTGACCTGGTCTGAAACCAAATTGATGATCAGAGATCAAGCCATTGGAGAAGAGAAAAGATTTCATATCCGAAGCAATGATGGATTCCATGACTTTGCTGATAATTGGGAGAAGGCTGATTGGTCTGTAGTTGCTAGGATCTGTTTTTGCACCTTTTTTGTGCAAGGCGGTGATGTTGGCTTATTTCCAAGCAGATGGCAGTTGACCTTGAGAAAAATAGAGGGTGAAGAGAACAGAGAGAGGGAGTGAAAGAGCGGAAGAACAGGATTTTAGGACCCGTGGGCTGATGCCGTCAGGTCCAGTTGCAGAATCAGAGTCGAGGGTTGACAGAAACTTTCCACCTTGTCAGGAGGCAAGGACACAGAGTCCAGGAGCAGCTGGGTATGACTGGGTACGGTGGGTACAGAGAGGGATGGGTTTGGGACACAAGATTTAGAGGCAAACACAGAGTTGAGGCATTCAGCTTTTTCACGTGGAGTCAGCTGTGTAGCCGTTTGAGGTAAGGGAGGGGTTGGAGGGGGAACAAACACCAGAAACAGATTTGACAAGACGCCACCAGGATTTGGAAGAGGGAGACAGTTAAGAGAGTTCGGTCTTGAGAACGGAGAGATATTGCTTCCAGGCTCTCCTGAGGGTGGACACACACTTGTTTCGGGCTTTGTGAAAGGAAATGAGATTTCCTTCCGTTGGATTTGCTTTCCAGGAGACGAAGGCAAGTTGTTTCTTGGCAACAGCCTCACCACAAGATTCCGTGTACCATGGACGGCAGGAAGGGTATGACAACTGAAGACGAGATGGGATAAATCTGTGCATGAGAGAGAGCAATTTACTTTGGAAGAATTCCCAGGATGAGTTGGTGTCAGAGGTGGTAGAGATGGGAGACCAGTCCAGATGATTGATGGCTGCTTGAAGACCGTGCCAGTTGGCCTGAGTGAAATGCCAGACTCGTCGACGCTGACGAGGCTCCCTGAGAATGGTCAGAGAGATGTCCACTTTAACAAGCACATGATCAGATGAGCCGATTGGAGCAGAAGAAGAGCAGCACACATTTTCAGGGAAGTTAGTCATAACCAAGTCCAGAAGAGAAGATGCTCCGTTGACTGAGATCCGGGTCGGGAAATTGACAGATTGTGTCAGTCCCAGTGAGTCGCAGAAGTCCTTTGCTGAGGAGCCATGGCTGGTGAGAGAGGTACCCACACCCAGCCAACTGGCATGGTGACAATTGAAATCACCACATATGAGGAAGAGAGAGTTGGGATGAGTAGATAGAAGTTGGTCCATATTATCAGACAGCGAGATGTAGATGGAGTCATCAGTAGTGTAATAATGTTGCTTCTGGGACACCTCCGTTTAACATGGGAAATCCCTATCTAATGTCATTTACCCCCTTGTCTTTTTCAAAAATCATAAACACCTCTATTTCTCCCACCCTCATCTTTATGAACCTTTTGTCTGTAGTACCTATCCTTAATGTTGTTCATTAGACCACGCATAAACAAATATTTGTTTTCTCTTATAGACCTATCATCCTTCTTCTACATATCATCTGGCAGATTAATCTTTGACCCACTCAAACATTGACCCATTCACTTCCATATTAATTCTTTCCCTCCCTCATTGCCCCTAAACACCTATATTTCTCTCACCCTGTTCTTTACGAACCTTCTAACCTTTTGACATGTTATCCTTATTCATTAGACCACTTAAACACCTGTGATCCTTCTGACCTCATGGACCTTTTAACCTTTTACTCTTAATATCATCTGGTGAATATAACCCACTCAAACAACGACCCTACAAATATTTGTTTATGCGTGGGAAATAATTTAATTCTCCTACAACTCTCTTCACCATCTAATACATTAACAAAAAATATGTTTGAGTTTGGTTCTTTATTAAGATATTTTAACTGAGCTAAGATAAAATGGTAAACCTCCCTCAATGTTCTTGCTTGAGCGCCTCCAGTGCCACATACCATTTTTAAATTAAAGTATATATTTTCCTGACAACCATCAAAGTTTTCCGTCCACTCAAAAATATTTCCATCTTTTTTACCCAATTCACCGGTATTTAAATTAATTCTCTTATTTGTTTTGTGAACTTTTTTACCAGTTGCCTTTTCAATTATACCTATTTGATATTTTTCACATTCATTATGTTTTCCATTTATATACCAAGGTTGATTACACCTCCACTCTTTAGTCTGGTTGATACTTGGTTCTATCATTTATATAATAGTAAAAAAGGCGGCGGTATCCCGTTAAAATCCCCAACCCCCCCCCTTTTTAACTTATCACTTATATATATCTTATCACTTATATATATCTTATCACTTATGTATATCTTATCACTTATATATATCTTATCACTTATATATATATCTTATCACTTATATACTTATATAACCATAAGGGAGACTATCAATTCCATTTTCTAAAATAAACCTCTTATCATCAAAAGCCCCCAATGCTTTCTTATTTATCTCTTCTGAATATAATTGATGTTTATAACTTCTTATTCCATTAATCTTTCTAAACTCTTCTTTCTTTGTTGTTAAACAGTTATAATAATCCTTAAAGTTTATTGTTTCTTTAATAACATTTTTCTTTACACCTTTTAACTTCTTATCAGTCTTTTCAACGTTATTCACAATGTATTTATAAGCATAAGCCTTTGACCTCAATCCCACAAATTCACTCATAACATTTCCTCCTAATTCATCCTTGAACTTTCCAATCACCTTTTTATTTTTAGAAGAGAACAACTCACTCTCTGGACTGTAATTACTCGTGTCATAGATATTAATGTCTCTTTTCATGTCTGAATAAACATCGTTGGTATTAATTTTCAAAATAAAACTATCTGTATCCATATAAAGTAGATTAACATCATTTTGATATTTCTTCCTCAAGTTATTATAAAAGTAATCATACATTAATGACTTTGATAAATCAAGAATTGTTGTTCCAATATAAATAGGTTTGTTCATTTCAATACTCTCTTTAATCAAATGGATCGCACAAAAGTTCTCAGTAAAGACCTCAGCTCGAGTAAAACTCGGTCTATTAATTAATTTTGATGCTTGTTCCCAAGATGTTGATAGTCTGATATTTTGTCTTTTCCTCACATTCTCCATAGTCTTACCAAAGACCGCATTATTCATCAATTTATAAAAGTCTTTCTCAAAATCTGTTTTTGACTCTGTTCTTCTTTGTGTATTAAAATCAATGTACCCCTTTAACCAATGACTTTGATTGAACTTTAGAACCCTATGGATCTTCTCTACTCTTAGACCTTTTGATAAATATTGTCGCAAATTTCTTTGGTGTAGAACATAATTTTTCTTGTTATATAATGTAGTAAGTAATTTTTCTGTTGATTCACCTATATCAAACGATCGTTGATAATCACTCAACCATTCTTTCTTTGGACTTGCTTTCTCACAAGCAAATGGGAGATCTTTGTGTAGGTTATGGAGTTCCTCTGGATATTTTAAATCAATTTCAAAATAATAACCAACTTTTTCTTCATCCAATTCTTTTTGTGTAGAGATACATACATCTTGTAAAACGTTTTTGTAGTCTTTTTCCTTTACCCATCTAAGTTTTCCATAAGGAAGAGCCTGAGACATTGCCCAGCCATACAGGTTGTTCGCGTCATAGTACATCAAGTAAGAACTCTCTTTCGTTGGATCATAATTTGGAAGATATTTGTTATTTGCTTTTGCGTATCTACTCGAGCAGACTTGTGAAATTCCACCTCTTTTTGCCTTTTCAATCATCAAAAGCATATCAACATCGGTTATCAAATCCAAATCTTGTTTTGTCATTTTCAACATCGCACTCCAGGCCAATCCAGGTGCTGTGTAGTAGTGAGCAGGATCCAATCCATATCCAGTGCGACAAACAGATCTAAAGGCTTCAAATACATCGGCCAATAAAAGCACATCAGTTTTGAGATACAAATCGTGATACTCGCCAAGATTCTTGATGTTATATTTTTCCCAAACATTTTGTGCGTGTACATAATCTTTATCAGATATATGACTATTATTTAATTTGTTATAGAAATTTTCTTTTGAAGGAAGTTGTGTTTCATTGAATCTCTCAAATGAGTCCATATAGTCATAGGGGTAAATTCCCTTTTGTGTTAGAAAATCTTTATCTAAAAAATACTCTGAAAGACATGGAAACTCTTTTAGATTTTGAACCAAGTTAACCAATGGACTTGCCATGAATTTAAATGTATCAAGAAATCTGATATGAGTAATAGGAGATGTGTGAATTGTTTTTGTGAATGAAATGTATTTCTGATCCGTGTTTGGAATTGCTGAGATACTTCCAGAAGTCTTTGAGAGTTCCTTGATAAATAGATGTGTATCATAATGAGCGTTGTTATGAAGAAAGACAGGAATGAAAGAGGGGAGTTGATAATTAATATTACAACTTTGATGAGCCGGACCTCTATATTTACCAGTGAGATGACAATGGTCTCTAACCTTTAGACCTTTACCAATTTTCTCCTCACAAATATGACAGACATTGTTTTTTATAAATTCCCTTTTTTCTTTACTTGTTAAGGACATTGGTTTATTGGTTTCTCTCATTATCTTGGTTAATCGAACACAGTCTTTTTCTAGTCGTTTCACAAACTCCTCTGGGGTATTTGAGCCTCTATACATCTCTAACTTGTTATATTTATCACCAACGGATGATTTGATATAATAACAAAAACCACAAGGAGTATGTTTTTGATATTTATTTGTGTATGATTCTTTTGGATCTGGAGAAGCAGTATCAATTTTTTCTAAAATACTTTCAAAATCAGCATATATAACAAATGGATGTTTGATCTTTTTATTTTCATCTTTGAATGTGATCTTTGAGCCTTCTTTAGGCATATTGATTACCGTTGATTTATGTTCGCCACAATAATTTGAATGTTTATCTAATCTTTCTTGTGAATTGAAGAAGTTAAGACAACGCAAACAAATATATATTTTATTTGTTCTCTTACAGACTTGTGGTTTTATTAATTTAGCAATATCTTTGATGTATGTATAATGTGAATTTTCGTCTGAATTAAAATATAGAAGATTAATATGAGTTTGTTTACAATTGTCAGAAAGCTTTAAAACCTGAATGTTGTTTGTTTCTGTTAGACCATAAACATTAACTGATAAATTATTCATCTTTTCAAATTTAGGAATATCATTTAAAGTCATCGGAAACTTTAGATCTTTCGTATTTAATGTATTCTCATATTTTTTATAATGAGATACTCTTTCATCATGAAAATGTGGAGGATGTAAGTGTGCTAAAATAGACCAGAGAAAACATTTATTGTCTTTATTTTTGATATTGATAACTGCTTTTCTATTTTTGATAACACTGGGTAAATCAATGTAAGAAGAAGCTTTAAGAGGATCTGATTTAAGAATATGAATGTCTATGTAAATAATTTTTCCTATATTGAATCCACTTCCTACGATTGAATTATCCACATCTTGCTCTTGTTTAATAAGTTCATCATAGACTCCTGATGTTTTAAAATCTTGATATGAAGATATAAAGTGTGGCTCAGTTCTCATGTATGGTGCATCTATAACTCCTTCATCCTTTGTCATTTCTAATTTTACTCCCATATAAAATTTAAGTGGTTTCATTTCCTTTAGTGTTTTTTCAATCAACGTTTGAACAGCAGGTTTAACTATTTCTACAGCATCAACTATAGACTCTGGTTCAGGAGGTTTGAAGTTAAAGACTCTTATTTTAATATGTCCTTTGAATGCTCCATCAGAGTTTTTAGTTGTGATAAAATTTGATAAATGTAGATTTGTTTTAAGATGTATTTTGAAGCCTTTCTTGAGGATATTTTTATTACATGTAGAACAGTGTTTTGTTTCAGGTGGAAGAGGGGAAAGTTTGTTAAAAATGTTGTATGTATGTTTTGCGGTGAGAATATGTTGTTTATAATATTTTACTTCCTTCTCGCAAGTATCACAATAAACCATATTTATAGCGTGAGAAAACGTGGTGTTTTATATATATCACTGTGCTTAAAATAAAACACTTTTGAGCTTTACAGCTCCGTTTTATATATATCGCTGTGCTTAAACTAAAACACTTTTTCACTCAGAATCATCTAAGTCATAACTATCACATGAATACTCAGAATCATACTCAGAGTCATCAATAAAGCTACTCTCATAACTATCATTTGAGCACAAACTATTAGTATCATAACTATCATCTGTGTTCAATGAAATACTATCATCACCATCGTCCGAGTTCAATGAAATACTATCATCACTATCGTCCGAGTTCAATGAAATAGTAAAATCTTCACTGCTGTATTGACTCATATTTAATTAGCAGAAAAAACCTTTCCATCTATACCAATATACTTTCTTTCATTAACGGATTCAATCTCTACATTTTTAATATCAAAAGTTATCTTTAAATAATCTCTAACTATCATAGAACGAAATGACATTTCACCAGAAATATTAACATCATTCATTTTACTTAGATCTACACCCTTTGGATTATTAAAGAAAATACAAATGTCTCCTCTAGAATTATTAATGGTCTTATCATTCTTTTTCAAAGTATCGTGGTCAATCACTTTTTCAAGCTTTGAATAAATTGCCAGGAGTAGAGGAGAAACTTTTGTTAGATTTACTTTAATGGATGTCTTTCCAGGTATAGTTAGAGCTCTTCCTTTAAATGAAATAGAGGGGCTCATGTTATTTTCCATAACTGGTTTTACCCAAAAATTTCCATATTTATCTTTGTTCAATTTAACATCTTTGACATATTTTTCTATATCTTCCACCGAAGTAGAGATTGATTGAAATTTGTCTTTTGTGCTTTGAAACATTGTATTTATTAATGAATAAACTTGCGTTTAGTTTAAGTAAAAATTTACTATATAAATATGATAAGTTCTGAAGGATATTTAGAATTTCCAGACTCTCCATATGATAAATTAGAGAATTGTCCGGCTTGTGATAGAATAGGGCTTAATAATGAGGGTTCATATAAACAATGTTTATTCTGTGATTATATTCTAATTAATGATAATAAGAAATATAAAAAAACATATAACTCTTTTAAATTAGAACCAAAAATGAATTACTTTACAAGATTAATAAGAGAGATGAATGTTAAGCATTATGGTGATAATACACCATTTCTTACAAGGAAAGAGACTCTTTGTATTGAGGAAATGTATGAGGGTTTAATGATATTTATTATTCAAAATAATTTTAATGGAAATGTTAATACAAGATACTATATAAATAAAATAATGAATTATTTTGAAATTAAACCCGAACTCAGGATAAAATATAGAGTTTCTAAAATAGCTCAAAAAAAGTTAGATGACTTGTTTTCCAAATATATAAATGAATGATTTTTTACCCGTTTGGGAAAATAAGATAAAGTTTAATAACCATAAAAACATTCCAAATTCATTGAGATGTCTAATAGTTGGTTCAAGCGGATGTGGGAAAACCTGTTTACTTTTAAAGATGCTCCTTGGTCCTAATTTTTTAGATTATGATAATTTAATAATTTTTACAAAGTCAAGTTTTCAACCCGAGTATCAACTACTCTCACAGGGTTTTAATGCAGGTCTTAAAAAGGAAGACATTATCGGTTTATTTAAACTTCAAAACAAACTAAATGATTATAACATTGAAGATATAATACAACTATTTTGTGATACACAGAAATCAAAATCGAAACCCATAACTTGTATTCTCAGTGATAATACGGATGATATACCTTCACCTCAAGATTTAGATAAATCAAAAAAGAACCTCGTCATCTTTGATGATTGTGTTAATGAGAGAAACCAAACAGTAATGGATAGCTACTATACAAGAGGGAGACATTCTTCTTGTAATTGTATATATCTTAGTCAATCATATTTTCAACTCCCTCGACGCTCAATAAGAAACAATGCCAATACTTTTATTTTATTTAAGTTAAATTCAATAGATGTAAATAATTTTTGGAGAGATAATTGCTCTACGTTATGTAGTAAAAAAGAATTTGAAAATTATATGAAACACACGATTGGAAAATATAAATATATTGTTGTGAAACAAGATGAGATACTAAATGATATTTTTCAATAAATAAATACAGAAAATGAATACCGAAGAAAGAGAAAGAAAGTTTAAGGAACATCAACAATTAGTTTCAAAAGTTGTTAAACAACAGGAAGAGATAAAGAAGAAACGGAGACAGAAACTAACTGGTGAAGAAGCCTTTGAAAGAAAACAAGAGAAATTCTTTAAACCACTTTTGAAAACTCAACACTCACCTACAGTTCCCACGGTAGAATTTACTCCGAAAAAACTTCAAATGCTCAAAGATTTTAGTCAGATAACAAAACAAGAACTTGGTGAATTAGAATATGATGACGAGGGATTATTTCGGAAACTTGAGGAGGTAAATCAACCCCCTAATTATGTTGTGGAAGCTCTTCAAAACAATGAATATTCGGCGGGTTCAAAAACCAGAGCAGGTCTCATTCCAACAGAAGAACCAGCAGTGTTTCATCTTGTGGAAGAAAAGGTATTGATATTTAATGATGAATTGATGTTCTTGAGTTCTACTCAACCAAATGTTAAATTAACTCCAAGATTAATGTTTCTTCTAACAAACCCCGGATTCAGCGGTTCAAAATATTTTGAGGAACCACTTGATATGGAAAGAGAGGAAGATAGGGTATATATTGAGTTGCTAAATGCACTTGATTATGGAGTTTCTGTTGCTGGTAAAAGTAAGAAGAATGAGAAGGAGAAACATATTATTGATGCTTTAAGTAAGCTTGGTTCGGGTGTTAGTTTTCTTCCAAATGACCCATCACAATTAGTTAATAGGCTATTATTGTTGTTAGGTAGTAAGAAGGCTGGAAACAACAATTGTTTTAATGAATCCTCAGCCATTTTAGATCAGTTGATGAACATGAAAATAATTAATAAATGTCAATACAAAGATATTTTATTAGATATTAAATAAGATGAGAAGCACAATTCTTAGTTTTAATTTCACAACGAGCGATTACACAGCTTCATTCCCTTACCCACTACAACTTGACCCCCTTACCTCATATGAGGCATCTTTGTTGTCAATGGAAACTTACAATACCCTTTTTAATATCACAGAGAAAAACAACAAGTTTAGTTATAATCCAGGAAGTGGATATAAAACTATAACCGTTTCACCTGGAGCTTACGAGATTTCTCAAATATCTTCAGAAGTCTCTCGCCTTATGAAAGAAAAAGGTGATGAACCAAAAAATATTGTAATAGATATTCAAACACACACTTCAAAATCAACTATTAAACTTAAAAATAATTATAAAGTTGATTTCACGATTGAAAATTCGTTTAGAGAGCTATTGGGTTTCTCTTCAAAAAAGATTGAAACTAACGGGACGTTTTACAGTGATAATGTTATCCAAATATCCTCCGGTATAAATTCAGTATTAATTCATTGTGATTTGATTGATGGTGCTTATAACGATGGAATAAGAACAAATACAATATTTTCATTCAGTGCATACTCAACCCCGATTGGTTATAAATTTAATATGGAACCAAAAAATCTTGTCTATTTACCTGTGTCAGGAAAAACCATATACAGAGTAAGTTTTAGGATAACCGACCAAGATAATCGTATGATATCCTTTAATGATGAAATTATATCCATCAGAATTCACCTACGTGAAGTTTTTCAATAAATAAATAATGGTTATTGTGAGAAAACACGAGTTGGGAAAATATAAAATAATTACAGGGGAGGGCATGTTCCTTTCACCAGACTATACAAGGTATGTGGGTAGAGGATACTATAAACCTAAGAGACAACGAGGTGTAGGTCATCAATTTCGAAATAAAGGAGATGGGATAATTGATACTCTAATGGGTATTGGTTCAACCATCCTTAAACATAAAGACCTAATTGATTCAACTGCTTCTGCCGTGGGCTCCGTTGCGGGTGCTATAAAGAGTATAAAAGATGCTCAAAAGGAGTCTCATAAATTACAAGCAATCAAAGAAATAAAAAAAGGTAAAACTCAACTATCTTCACAAGAACGACAAAAAATCATTAAAATACTTGGGTCAGGGTTTCAACAATTTTAATGCTATATAAATACAAGTATGGAAGCGATTGATAGTATCTATGATTTGGATGATACGATTATCATTTCAAACTCCACTAAAAAGGAAGACTATTTTAAGGTAAATGCTATAACAGGAACAGACTGGAATTCAAACGGAACAAAAAGTTTTGAAATAAATAATCAACAAACTTACTTGAATCTAGCTGATAGTTTCTTGCTGTGTAAATTTAAATTCACTAAGGCTGCGAATAATACTAATGCTACACTCGTAAATGATTTCTTCTGGAAAATGTTTGACAGTGTCCGCCTGTATATTGGAACACAAGAGGTTGAAGCGGTTGATTATGTCTCTGCTACATCTGAAATGATGAAATTTACACTATATTCGTTTAGTGATAGAATGGGTAAGGGAGCTGTTGAAGGTTTTATTCCTGATATGTCAACGGGTACAAACGCAGACCCTGGTTATAGTCAAAGGAAGTCAATGTATAATGATGACGCAAAAGCTGAGAATAGTTTTACCGTAGCAGTACCTCTGAAAGGTATATTTGGATTTTGTGATTATGATAAAGTTTTGTATGGGCTTAAAATTAGATTTCAACTACAAAGGAATGATAATGTAAATAGATTGCTTTTTGGGGTTGAAAATGCTTTTGGAGAAAATAATAAATTTGTTATTAATGATTTGTGTTGGTATATCAGTGAATATACTCCTAATCTTAAAACGGAAGAGATGTTAAATAGAAGACTTAACTCAAAGAAACCGCTAAATGTATCATACCTTAAAAGAAGATGTCAACACGTTAAACTGGAACACACTACCTACACTTGGAATTTGGGTGTTCTTCAAGGAAAGCCACGATACCTCTGGCTCATTTTTAAAAAACCAGATGGAGAGGACGGTACTAATAAGAATAATGCGCTGAGTGATAATGCTAAGGTGAAACAACTTCGGGTTTCTCTTGATGGCACATTTTATCCGCGAGATAGATTGGAAATTGATTGGGAAAAAAATGATTATGCGGAAGCCTACAAGTCCTACCAAAAGGTGTGTGAAAGTAATGGTAATAATGATCCTATTTTGGATATGGTTGCGTTTCAAAAACTTTATACAATCTACACAATTGACCTGAGTTCTCAAAAGGAAACTATAAAGTCTAATCGAGTGGATACTTCTCTATACATTGAAAGAGGGGAGAGTGAAGAGGTTAATGCATATTGTTTGCTTTTGGAGGAAACAGAATTACAGATTAATACAGATAATGGTGTTATGATTAATATCACATAGGTTTTTTCTCATAAATAAATGGTTGGGGTATATGTTAATCAAATCAATCTTAATAAATTAACATCTTGTATTCAAAATCAAAAGCCTTGTATTATTAATGTTAATACAATTCAAAGAAAAGGAGCTGTAAGAATTGATGTTTTACTCACACACACACAAGTAAAAACACTAAATGATGTTGGATCACTTAAAATTAAAATGACGAAACCTATGTTAAAGAAATATTCAATAGACGAGTCAAGAGGAGGATTTCTCCCGTTTCTAATTCCTTTATTTGCTGGTTTAAGTGCGGCGGGAGCATTGACTGGTGGTATTTCAGCAGCGGTAAAAACTGCTAACGAAAGGAAGGCACAACTAAAAGCTCAAAAAGAATTGGAAAGACATAACAAGGAGTTGGAGAAACAAATTAGTGGAAGTGGTGTAATTGTAGATTTTGCTCAAAAACTTGAAAGTCTACCTGATAAAGCTAGATTGTTGGTTGGAGATATGCTTTCCTCTATCGCTCAAGCGGGTGTTAAACTAACTAAACGGGGTAATGGATTGTATCTTTCTCATAAATAAATGGATAAATGGTTTAAACAATTTGGAAAGAATACAACGTCAAATATAGAACTAGCTAAGTATTGTAAAACACTAAAAATTGATAATGTGGTTATTTGTATGAGAGATGAATTAACACATATAAATAAGAATACAAAGAATATTATTATGAATTTAGACACACAGAATGGTTCTCATTGGGTTTGTATTCATAATAGTCAGGATAAATATTATTTTGATAGTTATGGTATGCCACCACCTGTTGAAGTAATACAATTCTTACAGAATGGTGTTTATCAAACATTCCAAGTTCAAGAAATTAATTCTAAATGTTGTGGCCAATTATGTTTATATGTATTATTTCAACTCAACAATAATGAAAATTTTTATGATATCATTTTTTATCTAATATAAATGACCTATGTTGGAAAAGATGGTTCTATCTTTGGAAAATCCTCTCAGGATATTGATTTATCAAATTATTATACAAAGGCACAGGCTGAACGACAAAAATATAGTGTAAGTAAAAATATTAATATGAAGAATACTTATAAATTAATCAATTATCCAAACCCTACAGATGCGAATGACTTGATTAGATTCAGTGATTTATCACAATATATATCTTTAAAGAAAACAGCACGTTTTGTGAAACAAGTAAAATTTACAACCACAACACCTGGTTATACTGACCATACACCTTTCCTCATTGAATTTAACTACCTGCTTACAATTAAATTTTATAAAGGACATTTAGTTAATATGCGAATTAATAAATGGGGGTATGATATGCCTGATTTAGGGTATAATTGGTCTTTTTCAATAAACATAGAAGACCTACATGATTTAAATCAGTCTCGTAAAGAAGAATATTATCCACTTGGTGAAGATAAGGATTTATGTGGAAGTACAATTAGTAAACAACAAATACGTGATTTTAAGAAAATAAAAATATATGATAGTATAGCGATGGTTCGCATGACAAAGAAGGAAGGTAATGAGATAAGGATAGAAAGCCGAGGAATACAAACCGATTTGGTAGTGGGAAGATGGGGTGGTATTACCTGTCATAATATTAATCTCACATATATTTCTGATACATAAATGGCAGGAAGAAGACTACAAGAGAATTATAATTTTTGTATTCAAGGATACCTACAAGAAAAGGGTGCTCGGTATTACATACCTTATGATTTGGAGCATATACATGGGAATTTTGTCATAAAAAACTGGCCTTATACTGATATTGTTAAACCCACAAATAGAGACTTGTTTAAAATATTAAATAAAAATGAACTTCTCAAAGTTATGAAATATAAAACTCTTTTAGAAATCGTCAACAAATCTTATTGGTATCCTATTATGAGAAAAATAATTATAGATACAAGAATATCTCAAAATCCAGATGAGTATATGTATAATATTCTTTGGGGTTCAAACTCAAGGGTAGCAAGGGATGAGGAAGGAGTTGAAGAAGAGAAGGAGGAAAGAGAGAAAAAGGAGAAGGAGGAAAGGGAGAGGGAGGAGAAGGAGGAGAGGGAGAAAAAGGAGAAGGAGGAAAGGGAGAAAAAGGAGAAGGAGGAAAGGGAGAAAAGGGAGAAGGAGGAAAGGGAGAAAAGGGAGAAAAAGGAGAAGGAGGAGAGGGAGAAAATGGAGGAGGAGGAGAGGGAGCAAAGAGAGAGGGAGGAAAAATATAAAAAGATGGAAATCACTGAGATTCATAAAAGATTGAGTGTATTAAAGCAAATAAATCAATCTCAACGCACCGAAGAGGAAATTAAAGAATTAACAACTCTTATGAAGATAATGGTTTCAAAAATAAGAACGTCAATGTCTTCAATTTCAGAGATTTAAACGAGAAAGTGGTGAAGAAGAAGAAGAAGAAGAAGGAAAAGATTATGTGATTGATGATGTTGGTGTCATTGACTTTAGTTAGTTTTTATTTGTAAATAAATGGAGGAGAGAGTGAAGGCATTCCTTAGGATTCTTTATGTTTTAAAAATAAAGATTGAAATGTATATGTTGAAAACCAAAAAGGTTTTGATACTCTGTCGGAATTTTTCTGATAAATAAATATGAGTTATTGTCTCAAATGTAAAAAGAAAACTAAATCTAAAAATATCTCTTATGTTAAAGCTAAAAATAATAGAGTTTATCAAAAAGGAATATGTCAAGTATGTGGCTCTAAAAAGTGCCAATTCATCTCTCCTAAAAGAGGAGGAGACATACAAAAGTTTCTGTCAGGAAGTAAATTTACAACAACTGGAATTCCAGGGGAATTACACCTTCCAGGGTATTCTTTCTGTGGTCCAGGAACAAACTTGGATAAAAGATTAGATGAGGCTGACAATCCTAAACCTTGGTCTAAACCTACAAATAGGGTTGACGAAGTGTGTATGAAGCATGATATTGCTTATGGGAAAACCACTACGTTGACTGAAAAACATAAAGCCGACAGCGAAATGTTGTATAATTTGTCTTTGATACAAAATCCAACGTTGAGAGAGAAAGTTGATAGGTTTATTGTGAGAAATTTGATAAATGCTAAATTGAAACTTGGTCTTGGTTATTCCTCAAAAAACTATTAGGCTCTAATGATGCCATCAAGACTGAGGAGCTTTTGGCTGAAGAATTACACAAACCTATAATCACAAAGTTTAAAAGAAGGAAGGTTTATTCTAAATACACTGACCACATATGGTCCGCTGATTTAATTGAATTGAATAATGACAGGGGATACAGGTATGCTTTAACCGTTATTGATTTGAGGAGTAGATTTGCCTGGGTTGTCCCTTTAAAAAATAAAAGGGGTGATACTTTAATGTTAGCCTTTAAGCTAATATTTGATCGGGATAAAAGGAAACCAAAGAAGTTATGGACTGATGAGGGAACAGAGTTCTATAACAAAATATTCATGAAATTTCTTAAGGGGAAGGGTATTAAATTATACAGCACCTTTAATGAAGGAAAGGCAGTTGTTATTGAGCGTTTTAATCGTACTTTAAAAGAGAAATTATATAAAAAATTCACACAACTCGGTTCTCAAAAATGGGTGTATTTAATTCAGGATATTGTAGATAATTACAATAATACAGTTCATTCATCAACACAATCAAAACCATCAGAAACATTTACAAAATTAGAATATGAAAAGGAGATTAATTTGAGAAAGCCCAAGTTTAAAGTTGGTGATATTGTAAGAATATACAAATGGAAAAGTCATTTTGAGAAAGGTTATACACAAAAATGGACTCGTGAATTATTTAAAATCATTGATGTAATGGATACAGTCCCTTGGACCTACAAATTATATGATTTAAATGGAGAAGAAATCTTGGGTTCATTTTACTCACAAGAATTACAAAAAACACAAGTAAGCAGAAAATACCCTTGAAAATAATAAATAAATAAATAAAATGTAATGGGGATACGTTTTTAAATCTGTGAACCCCAAACACAGAATCCCACAACTTTTTAGTTGGGGCTTAACTTTTGTGTGTGTATAATGGGGATACGTTTTTAAATCTGTGAACCCCAAACACAGAATCCCACAACTTTTTAGTTGGGGCTTAACTTTTGTGTGTGTATAATGGGGATACGTTTTTAAATCTGTGAACCCCAAACACAGAATCCCTCAACTTTTCAGTTGGGGCTTAACTTTTGTGTGTGTGTATGTGTGAGTGAGTCATAATAATATACAAACCCTAACCCAACCCCATCCCTAACCCAACCCCATCCCTAACCCAAACCCATCCCTAACCCAACCCATCCCTAACCCAACCCCATCCCTAACCCAACCCCATCCCCAACCCAACCCCATCCCTAACCCAACCCCATCCCTAACCCAACCCCATCCCCAACCCAACCCCATCCCTAACCCAACCCCATCCCTAACCCAACCCCATCCCTAACCCAACCCCATCCCTAACCCAACCCCATCCCTAACCCAACCCCAACCCTAACCCTCACATTCAAAATCCCAACCCTAACCCAACCCCATCCCTAACCCAATCCCAACCCTAACCCTCACATTCAAAATCCCAACCCTAACCCAACCCCATCCCTAACCCAACTCCATCCCTAACCCAACCTAATCCCTAACCCTCACATTCAAAATCCCAACCCTAACCCAACCCCATCCCTAACCCAACTCCATCCCTAACCCAACCTAATCCCTAACCCTCACATTCAAAATCCCACCCTAACCCTAACATAATCTTTTTTTTTCTTCTTTTTTAAAAATACGTATTTCTTTTTTTTTCTTCTTTTTTTAAATACGTATTTCATTTTTATTTTTTTTCCTCTTCCTCCAATTCTGTCTTTCAAGGCTTTCAAGTTTGAAGAAGTAGAAATGGGAAGAAAGAATTTTCCAGCATTTTCTTCCTCGAACTTTCTTGATATTGCTTAAATCAAGCGTCATTAAACAAAGAACATTGTTCATTGCTTTAGAATGCAAAGAGTCTCCAAGATGTACCCCACAGGTAGAGTCTCCAAAATAAAACCAACTTTCCAAGTTCCCAAGGTATAACCACAATCCTGTTGAGTCTCCAAGATAGGTATCACATTCCGAGTTATCAAAACAAAACCCCCATTCAGAGTCTCCAAAACGAAACCAGTTTTCAAAGTCTCCAAGGTAAAACTCTTTTCCTAATTTTATGAAATTTAGTGAGTCTCCAAGGTAGGCTCCACAGTTAGAACCATCTAGGCAGACCTCATAATTTGTTTTTCCCAAATTTAGTGAGTCTCCAAGGTAGGCTCCACAGTTAGAACCATCTAGGCAGACCTCATAATTAGTTTTTCCCAAATTTAGTGAGTCTCCAAGGTAGGCTCCACAGTTAGAACCATCTAGGCAGACCTCATAATTTGTTTTTCCCAAATTTAGTGAGTCTCCAAGGTAGGCTCCACAGTTAGAACCATCTAGGCAGACCTCATAATTAGTTTTTCCCAAATTTAGTGAGTCTCCAAGGTAGGCTCCACAGTTAGAACCATCTAGGCAGACCTCATAATTTGTTTTTCCCAAATTTAGTGAGTCTCCAAGGTAGGCTCCACAGTTAGAACCATCTAGGCAAACCTCATAATTTGTTTTTCCCAAATTTAGTGAGTCTCCAAGGTAGGCTCCACAGTTAGAACCATCTAGGCAAACCTCATAATTTGTTTTTCCCAAATTTAGTGAGTCTCCAAGGTAGGCTCCACAGTTAGAACCATCTAGGCAGACCTCATAATTTGTTTTTCCCAAATTTAGTGAGTCTCCAAGGTATAACTCTTTGGCTGGGTCATCAAGGTAGAACTCGTTCAGTGGGTTTTGTTTTGATAACTCACAATAAGTATCATCATGGTAGAACTCTTTTTCAGGATTTTGTGGATCTCCAAGGTATAACTCTTTGGCTGGGTCATCAAGGTAGAACTCGTTCTGTGGGTCTTGGTTGTTCAAAAGATCTTCAAACAAAAAAATAACTTTATCCCAAGTTGTGTTAAAAGTAGAATTTTCATTTCGTAGCTCAGATACAATTTCCTCCATCGACAAGAGGTTCGAGTCCAGTTCATCAATCTGAAGGTTGAGCGCTACACAGGTAGTAGGACTCCAAGGAATAGCAAAGTTATCCCATTCCATTTCGGCATAGGAGTCCATTCTCAAGTGAAGCAGAAAGCGTGTTTGAAAAAGCCTGTGTGGTCGGTGCCTTTTATAAGAAGGGCTGGGTGTGTGTCATTTCCTGTGGAAATTCCCTGGGCGTGTCTTAACTGGAAATGATGTGATGGAAATTCCCTGAAAATGATGTTATGTATTACCTGGAAATGATACAATGCTGAAGAGTTTATAAAGTGGGTGGGACTTAGCAAAAGTGGGCGGAGCTTAGCAAAAGTGGGCGGGGCGTAGCAAAAAGTGGGCGTGGCTTAACAAAAAGTGGGCGGGGCTTAGTAAAAGATGGGCGTGGCTTACCAAAAAGTGGGCGGGGTTTTTCCAAAAAGTGGACGGAGCTTAACAAAAGGTGGGCAGAGCCTACCAAAAAGTGTGTGGCACTGGAAGCGCTCAAATAAGAACATTGAGGGAGGTTTACCATTTTATCTTAGCTCAGTTAAAATATCTTAATAAAGAACCAAACTCAAACATATTTTTTGTTAATGTATTAGATGGTGAAGAGAGTTGTAGGAGAATTAAATTATTTCCCACGCATAAACAAATATTTGTAGGGTCGTTGTTTGAGTGGGTTATATTCACCAGATGATATTAAGAGTAAAAGGTTAAAAGGTCCATGAGGTCAGAAGGATCACAGGTGTTTAAGTGGTCTAATGAATAAGGATAACATGTCAAAAGGTTAGAAGGTTCGTAAAGAACAGGGTGAGAGAAATATAGGTGTTTAGGGGCAATGAGGGAGGGAAAGAATTAATATGGAAGTGAATGGGTCAATGTTTGAGTGGGTCAAAGATTAATCTGCCAGATGATATGTAGAAGAAGGATGATAGGTCTATAAGAGAAAACAAATATTTGTTTATGCGTGGTCTAATGAACAACATTAAGGATAGGTACTACAGACAAAAGGTTCATAAAGATGAGGGTGGGAGAAATAGAGGTGTTTATGATTTTTGAAAAAGACAAGGGGGTAAATGACATTAGATAGGGATTTCCCATGTTAAACGGAGGTGTCCCAGAAGCAACATTATTACACTACTGTCATCACTGTTTGGTGGACGGTACAACACACATATGAACAAGAGGTGGGAGCGAAGGGGAAGCCATAGCCAGAGGTATTCCTGGGGGTGAGGTGGAGAGAGGGCAGTGCAGGGTGAGTGAGAAAGAGTTTTTGATAAAGATAGCAACCCCACCTCCAGGACGAGGCTCAGGTCTATCATACCGGAGGAGGGAGTAACCCGGGAGAGATACTAAGGAATCAGAGACATCATGAAGGAGGAAAGTTTCTGTTAAGCAGATCACGTCTGGTTTGACAAAAGCAACCTGTATGGGGAGATCAGTTAAGTTTGAAAGAAGGCCCCGGATATTTGAGGTCCATACCGTTAATTTAGAGAAAGGGGGAGCATCGGATACAGAACAGGGGGGAGGAGGGGTCGGGTAAGATGTGGAAGAGGAGGAAGAGGTAGGGAGCGCTGTTGAAGGTGTGTCAGAGATTTCAGAATAGCTCTGAGAAAGGGAAGGATGGGGCGGACAAAAGGTTTGATGGTGATTGGGTGAGGCACAATGAGGTGTTATTTGAGGAGGAGGAAGAGCGAAGCAGGAGGTTGGGGGAGATGGGGGTGAGAGTTGGAAGGGGGAAGAAGCAGGGAGGACGCTTTGAGGAGGGGTGAGAGGGGGGAAATGGAGAAGAAATGAGGGTGGGGAGATTTGACGGGGAGGGGCGAGGGGGGAGTTTATGAGGGGAGGAGTTAGGGGGGAGTTTAGAAGGGAAGGGACAAGGGGAGGGATTTGAAAGGGATGGGAGATGGGGGAGATTTTGAGGGAAGGGGCAAGGGGGGAGATTTGAAAGGGATGGGTGATGGGGAGGATTGGAGGGGAGGGGCAAGGGGGAAGATTTGAAAGGGATGGGTGATGGGGAAGATTTGGAGGGGAGGGGTGATGGGGAAGTTTTGGAGGGGAGGGGTGATGGGGAAGTTTTGGAGGGGAGGGGTGATGGGGAAGATTTGGAAGGGAGGGGTGAGATTGGATTTTTGGATTTTGGAAAGTGTACGATTAATGGGAAACGAACAATTATTGCAAAATGAGTTTCTTGTGACCTTCGAGTTAAAAATACGTTTAAGGACGCTGAATGGGGGGTGGAGTGCAGGTGAGTTTAGGGAATGTAGAAAAGAGGCACAGTAAGAGATGGAATTTTTTTTGGGGATGAATAAATTTGGTGAGCAAGTCGAAAGCAACCTTTTAAAGAAGAAGAAGAAAAAGGTGTTATAATATACGACAGAATACAGTACTTCAGGGGAAAGTTTAAACATTTTTTAAATTGAGCAGTGTAAACTATCTGGGGAAATGGGGGAGAAACACGTGGTCGAAGAACGAATGAACGAATAAGAACAACGAATTAACGAATAAGAACAACGAATAAGAACAGAGAAGGAAATGTTTTTTTGTTTGTTTGTTTTTTTTGAGTTGAGATTTTAAACAAGGAAGTAGGCTATGGGGTGAAAAGACTGGGAAAAATAGAGAATGAAAGTTATTGGAGCACAAACGACGGACCGCTGAGAGTAAAACAAAGCCTCAAGGTAGGACACGATAGCCTACAAGGCCTCAAAAGACACGACACGAATTAACACGATTTTCTATGCAGGTATGAAAGATTTACACCGAGAATCTTCCTAGGGACACACTATAGGTACACACACCATAAAATAAATACAGTTTTAACGAAAATACAAATGGGAACAATTACTTAACTTCAATTTCGATGGAGAGCGTGGACAGCTCAAACTTCGTACACTTCCGGAATTGTTTGATTTATTTGTATTCAAATGTCTGGTGACTGTTTTGTATTTATTTATGCGAATGTGTACTTGTATATAACTGTCATTCATTTTAAAACGCTTCGGCACTGTCGAGCGATAAAATAAAATAAAAACTCCAAAAAAACGATCTTTTTTTTTCATAATGTTTTCGTTTTTTTTCTTGCCTAAAACATTCCCAGGCCCTCACTGATGAACCTCTGAGAGTTTGACGATCTGTTCAGCCATCTCTGAGAAAAATGTCGACACAGACAGACAGACAGACACACAGACCAACATCTCTCTTATATAGTAGATTGAAAAAAATTTATGAATGAAAAATTCCCCATTTGGTGTGAATATAATTTCTTTTTTTTTGATGATTAAATATTAACCCAAATGCCAAATTTTTGTGGTGTATAGTAGAGGATTGTGAGGTGCCAACCCATTGCTTTCAAGAGCATTATCTGCTTATTTGTGTCTTTTGTAATTCCTTTGAATAAAATGAACCCAAGATTTCTTCCCCATTCATATTATGTAATTTATAAGTCCAAGGAACTGTATCCATTACATCGACGATTTAAAAAAGTTAATTAGTCCATCTCTTTGTATAACCTTTCTCAAAATGCCTTTCCATCTGCATATTCTTACAATATCACCAACTTTGAACTTGAGCTTTCTCAAATTAATCTGCTTTTCATATTCTAATTTTGATAATGTTTCCGATGGTTTTGATTTTGTTGATGAATGAACTGTATTATTGTAATTATCTACAATACCCTGAATTAAAGCTACCCATTGTTGAGAACCGACTTGTGTACATTTTTTATACAATGTCTCTCAAAGTGCGATTAAAACGCTCAATAACAACTGCTTTTCCTTCATTAAAAGTGCTGTATAATGTAATACCATTATCTTTAAGAAATTTCATGAATATTTTGTTATAAAACTCTGTTCCCTCATCAGTCCATAACTTCTTTGGTTTTCTTTTGCTTTTACTAAATATTCCACTGAAAGCTAACATAAGAGTATTACCCCTTTTGTTTTTCAAAGGAACAACCCATGAAAATCTGCTCCTCAAATCAATAACGTTTAAAGCATATTTGTATCCCTTATCATTATTTATTTCAATTAAATCAGCGGACCAGATGTAATCAACACCTTTGGAATAAACATTCCTTCTTTTAAACTTTGTGATTATAGGTTTATGCAATTCATCAGCCAAAAGCTCCTCAGTCTTGATGACATCATTAGAGCTTAATAGTTTTTTGAGGGCTCTGTCCACGGTGAAACACCTGGATAACCAAGACCAAGTTTCAATTTAGCACTTGTCATTTTTTTCACAATAAACCTATCGACTTTCTCTCTCAACGTTGGATTTTGTATCAAAGACAAATTATACAACATTTCTCTGTCGGCTTTGTGTTTTTCATTCAACGTAGTGCTCTTCCCATAAGCAATATCATGCTTCATACGCACTTCATCAACCTTATTTAGGGGTTGAGACCAAGGTTTAGGATTGTCAGCCTCATCTAATCTTTTATCCAAGTTTGTCCCTGGACCACAGAAAGAATATCCAGGAAGGTGTAATTCCCCTGGAATTCCAGTTGTTGTAAATTTACTCCCTGACAAAAACTTTTGTATATCTCCCCCACTTTTATTCTTAGAAATGAATTGGCACTTTTTAGAGCCACATACTAAACATATTCCCTTTTGATAAACTCTATTATTTTTATTTTTAACGAGATATTTTTAGATTTAGTTTTCTTTTTACACTTGAGGCAATCACTCATTTTATTTATTAGTTTCGTTTTTATTTATAAATGTATAAGTGATATTAAACAAGGAGGGTTGGAGGGTTAAACAGCCTCCTCCGAAATAAATAATTGAAAATTAGATATTTATCTTATCACCTATTATCTTAACACAAATCCATGAGGGACACTATCAATTCCATTTCCTAAAATAAACCTCTCATCATCAAAAGCTCCAAGAGCTTTCTTGTTCACCTCTTATGAATGTAATTGATGCTTATAACTTCTTATCGTATTTATTTTTCTGTACTCTTCTTTCTTTAAAGTTAAACAATTATAATAATTTCGAACGTTTATTGTTTCTTTAATAACATTTTTCTTTATTCCCTTTAACTTCTTATCACTCTTCTCAATATTATTATCAATATACTTATAGGCATAAGCTTTAGATCTCAATCCTATAAATTCACTCATTACCTTACCCCCCAATTCATCCTTAAACTTTCCAATAACCTTTTTATTCTTTGAAGAAAACAACTTATCACCCGGTTTGTAATTACTTGTATCATACATATACTACTGTGTTCAAAAAGTATCCGACCTTTATTTTTCGTGCGTAAAAAAAAAGAAGCTAAGGAGGCGTTGATTGGTGCACGTATGTAGGCGATCCTAATGCGCACGCGTGAATTTTTTCCCACCTGCAGAAGCTGTCATTCGACGGCAGACCGCCGATGAGTGAGGACATGTAAGTGAGCGCCGTCGGATTTTCGTTTTTGACAAAATGACGGAAAAACTTGAACAACGCTACTGCATCAAATTTTGTGTAAAGCTTGGCGATTCCCAAGTGGAAACGATCCGCAAGATTCAACACCGTTCATTCCATTATGAAGGAGCATTTGGGCTTCAGGAGAATCTCAGCGAAGTTCGTACCAAAGCTGCTAACGATTGAGCAGAAGCAACTCCGTTTGGAGATCGCACAGGACATGCTGGAGACTGTGAACAGCGATCCCAGCTTCCTCAACACAGTGATCACTGGCGATGAGTCCTGGGTTTATGGGTACGAACCAGAAACCAAGTTGCAGTTTTGATGCAAGTTTGATGAAACACAAAATTTGATGCAGTAGCGTTGTTCAAGTTTTTCCGTCATTTTGTCAAAAACGAAAATCCGACGGCGCTCACTTACATGTCCTCACTCATCGGCGGTCTGCCGTCGAATGACAGCTTCTGCAGGTGGGAAAAAATTCACGCGTGCGCATTAGGATCGCCTACATACGTGCACCAATCAACGCCTCCCTAGCTTCTTTTTTTTTACGCACGAAAAATAAAGGTCGGATACTTTTTGAACACACTACGTATATCAATATCATCAATCATATCTGAATAAACATCTTCTGTATCAATTTTCAAAATAAAACTATCTGTATCCATATAAAGTAGATTAACATCATTTTGATATTTCTTCCCTAAGTTATTGTAAAAGTAATCATACATTAATGACTTTGACAAGTCAAGAATTGATGTTCCAATATAAATAGGGCTATTCATTTCAATACTCTCTTTAACCAAATGGATAGCACAAAAGTTGTCTGAAAACACCTCTGCTCTTTGAAAACTGGGTCTATTAATTAATTTTGATGTTACACGTGTTCCACGGGCGTGTTACATGGGCTCTGGGTTACAACCAGGATACTTTGCTCTAGCAAGGCGAGACCGAGGAGACCTAGACTCCAGCAAGGGCGATGCCTTTCGCGGCCTCTGGCCTAATGGGGGTATTGTCGTACCTTTGGGTAGGGTCCCGTCCTACTAATGTAAACGCAAAAGGGCGGGTTGGATTCTTCTGACGTCGTTGGCGTGTCTCGTCCACAACTGCGAGGGTACCTATTTCAAGCACTCCCACTTGCCGTCTGTGGAGTCTTGCGGTACCTTCTTCTCAATGGGCTTTAGGGCCACCTGCTCAAACACCCCTGTTATTATCGGCCAGACCCCCATCCAACAATACCCTTGTTAACTGGCCAACTTAGTGATGGTTCCCTCATTGGCCGGTATGGTTTCACCCATCCCTTGCTGCTTTAATCTAGCAATCATTGGCCCTATGTCTTCCGGCCGGCGCCCCAACACATATGTTATTGAAACATGTGGAACCGAACAATTTTGAAGCTGCGTCAATCCCATTTGGGATGTCGTCAGCTCTACCTCGATCCCGATACCCTCCGGTCCCATCCATACATTTCCCAGTTTCAAATTGGACTGACACTCCAACTCTCTCTCTACTTTGCCTGCGTAATCTTCGTCCGTTCCCTCCGAGTCATAGTACGCTGTACAATACAATGGATAAAAAATTTCCGCAGGGTTAATTTGTTGGTTCCCCATCCATTCCTGGATTTTGTCGATTTCCGTTACCTGCTGTACTGCGTGTTCGATTGTTTTCCTAATGTCAGGGGTAACTATCCTCCACCACCATACCTCTGGGGCGGGCTGCATCAACATGCATAGAACCTCTGACCTATTCTCATAGGGCATTTCCAAATACACACCATCCAGGGAACAGCGCACTACACAACCGAGCTTACACAACAAGTCCCGTCCTAATAAATTTACCGGAGTGTTTGCAGCCAAAAGGAAAGCATGTCGCTCCTCCAACGGTCCACATTGTATTGTTAGTTCTTCCGATAGCAGGATACTTTCACTATGTCCAGACACTCCAATTATCTTTACCTGTTTGCCCGACACCGGCGTGACAGGCAATGCGTCTGCCCGAATAGTCGAACGGGTAGCCCCGGTATCTATGAGAAATGGCATTGGCTTACCATTTACCCTCAGATTGTAGGTCGGCTCGTCTGAAGGTGCTCCTGTAAAGAGGGGGCAGACAGTGGAGGGGCCACCCTTTTCCAGTCAATATCGTTGCGGACCAGGGGAGTAAGACTGGCCCTGCTGCGGCTGCCCACCTCCCCTCCTCCGTCTCTGGCCAACATGTTTCCCTCTAGGGCAATCCCTCCTTCAGTGTCCCACCTGTCCGCATTGGAAGCATGTCCCAAATGGCACGGGGGATGCCGAGGGTACCACCTGCCCAGGCACCTGTCCTGTCCACTGTGGGGTACTCCCTCGCAGCTTTGTTAAGCGGGGCCGGCCTACCACCGGCCGCAACTGCCCATGATGGGCCAAGCTCTCAGGCGGAAACCCTAGGGTATCTGTACCATCACTATCTGAATCCTCCTGCTGTTTTTGCCAATACTTGGGGGCTTGGCCCTTTCTCGCCCCACCGGCCATTTGCTCTTGTAGCAACATCTGTAACATCTCTTCCTTTATCTTGACCTTGCGTTCCGTCCTAGCCTGACTTTGGTCGGCGGCCATGCATAACTCATTCGCTCTCTGTGCCCTCCAACCGAGCATCACATACTTCAAATGTTTTCGGACAGGAGGTTAAAGTCCCTCCATAAACAAACTTGTGAGCAGAATTTGTGGAATAGTCGCTACATCTGCAAACCCCCAATGAATGACTAAAGCCCATGTTAATCGGGCCAAGAAGTCACTGGCCCTCTCATCCTTTCGCTGGGTAATTTTATAAACCTTATCCCAATCTTGGTCAGGTGGTCGAAGCTCATCCCGTACTGCATTGAAAAGGGTAGCGACCAGGGCTCTCCAGTCCGCATCCTCCTGGCCTACCGTTCGGTCCTCCGGCCAGTTGGCAGTTAACCTCGCCCGTCGCCAAACCCCGGCTGGAAGCACGTGGTTACACATTATCCCTACGTCCCGGTGGTTAAGGTTATGACTTGAAAACCATTCAGCTAACTTCACCCTCGCTAGGTGTGGTTCTGTTAACAGGGTTTTCATAGTTCGGTCCATAGCGATCAACTCAGTTTCCTTCCATGGAACGTGTACGCAATGCGTGACCTGGCCTCCATCCGCTTCTGAATCTGGTCTCAGCTCTACTTTGCGCGTTGGCATAGTTAGTAAGGGAGGGGGACCCTCCGTGGATCGTATGTCTGCTATTCCCATCTGGCCCCCTACTAACGAAGGGTACATAGCAAATGGGCCACCGAATGGGTTGGTGGGGGAAAAGGGTGTAGGGATAGGGACAGAGACAGGGACGGAGGGGTAGGCAAAAGGAGGCGGGGCCTGGACCTTGGCCATCAGAGCTGTGACCGCCATTACCGAGGCTACCAGTTTGGGCCCTCTCCCTTTTTCCATTATTTGTGCTGGTTCTGCGATCAGGGCTCGGTGTTGATTCCCAGCCACTCCGGCCCTAGTGGGGTCGGTCTCCTCGCGGTTCTGTGGTCTCCACTGGTCTCCCTCCCTGTGGGGGAGGCCCAGTGATGACTACCTGTCTTACTGCCGGCAACATCTTTTGCACTTCTCCTATGGTATCCTGCACATTTTGAAGGCTTCCCCTCAAACTAGCCTTTACAGATCGATCCTCTCGACGGAGACATTCCTCAGCCCACCAGCCGAATAGCTCCCAGTGTACCTTAGATTTGGTGATCACTTTCTTCTCCTTTCGGCTCAATACCTCGCATAAATTTTCAATGCATTCGCGCTTAAACGTCCCCTCGATTGGGAACACCAATTTGCTATTCTTGCTCTTCTGTGTCCATGCTTTCCATAGTTCCATATCCCTTGCAGCTTTCTCCCCCCGTATTTCTTAAACATACGAGGTGTGTTCAAAAAGTATCCGACCTTTGTTCATAAAAAATACTCGTATCCAGATACAACAAACTTACACTAATCTCCTTCAAAGTAGTCCCCTTGGGCTGCCACACACTTCTCCCAACGGTTCTGCCACTGTCGGAAGCAGCGCTGGAACGCCTCTTTTGGGATGGCGCGCAGCTGGTCCGTCGCATTCCGCATGATGTCTTCTCTGGACTGAAATCTGGTCCCTTTCAGGGGCATTTTCAGCTTGGAGAAAAGCCAGAAGTCACACGGAGCCATGTCGGGAGAGTAGGGAGCCTGACGAAGCACAGGTGTGTTGTGTTTGGCCAAGAAACTCTGTATCAAATGTGAAGAATGGGCGGGTGCGTTATCGTGATGGAGCTGCCAATTGCCCGCTGCCCACAGGTCCGGCCGTTTGCGTCGCACAGCGTCACGAAGGCGACGCAGAACCTCTTGGTAATACTCCTTGGTGATGGTTGTGCCGTGTGGTGCGTACTCGTGATGAACCACGCCACTGGAGTCGAAGAAGACGGTCAGCATGACTTTGACATTGCTGCGGACCTGCCTTGCTTTTTTTGGCCTCGGGGATGTTGGATGCTTCCATTGTGATGACTGCAACTTGGTTTCTGGGTCGTACCCATAACCCCAGGACTCATCGCCAGTGATCACTGTGTTGAGGAAGCTGGGATCGCTGTTCGCAGTCTCCAGCATGTCCTGTGCGATCTCCAAACGGAGTTTCTTCTGCTCAATCGTTAGCAGCTTTGGTACGAACTTTGCTGAGATTCTCCTGAAGCCCAAATCCTCCTTCATAATGGAATGAACGGATCCAATGCTGACGCCCACCTCGTCTGCAAGTTCTCTGATCGTGATTCGACGATCCTGCATCAATCACCAGGGTCCTAAATTGGTCAATGACGATCTCATTTCAGGATGTTGAGGGCCTACCCGAACGTGCTTCACTCTCCACTGATGTGCGGCCATCTTTGAAGCGGTTGTACCACTCCTTTATCTGTGTGGTGCTCATTGCTTCGTCCCCGAAGGCCTGTTGAATCTTGCGGATCATTTCCACTTGGGAATCGCCAAGCTTTACACAAAATTTGATGCAGTAGCGTTGTTCAAGTTTTTCCATCATTTTGTCAAAAACGAAAATCCGACGGCGCTCACTTACACTTCCTCACTCATCGGCGGTCTGCCGTCGAATGACAGCTTCTGCAGTTGGGAAAAAATTCACGCGTGCGCATTAGGATCGCCTACATATGTGCACCAATCAACGCCTCCCTAGCTTCATTTGTTTACGCACGACAAATTAAGGTCGCATACTCATATATTCCGAGTATGCGATTCGTGAACACACCTCGTATATTCCGCTGCTGGCCCGTCCTCAGGGAGATCCGGGCCACCAAATGTGCTTTGTCCATTATCCATCTTACTGGTATTATTTCCCTTACTTCGCAACCCGTTAGCTTTAAGGGGGCGCCTCTTATCTGGCTTCCCCCACTGACGGATGCACGGCAATACCCGTAGAGTGTTGCGGTCGTTCAGGTCCTCAAGGCCGAGTACCCAGGCTTTCTCTCAAGCCTGCCTCTATGCTGGCCTCTTAACAGGCGGCGCCGTACGCGATCATCTGCAACACCAACAACAAGCAGGTCCCGCAGCATGTCCTCGAGAGCGTCACCGAACTCGCAGAAGTGTGAAAGCTTCTTAAGCTCTGCAATAAATTTGGAATTTGACTGTCCTGTTGCCTGGCGGCTCATATAGAAATTGAAACAACAACAACAGGCATTTTAAGGCCATTTTCCCTGCTAGAGCGGGGGTTAGCCTTGCGGGCCCCATGACAATCTTCTCCATTTTGCCATATTTTCTGCATCTCTCATTGTTAACCCCCTTGCCCGCATTTCTTCTTCCACCACCTTTAGCCAAGTCTTTCTCAGTCTTCCCCGTCCTCTACTTCCTTCAACATTCATTTCCATCACTCTTCTCAACCAGTCACTTTCATCCTTCCTCAACACATGACCAAACCGTCTCAACCTGTTTCTCTTCACAGCATCCATCACAGGTTCTATTCCCATAATCTTTCGCAATTCATCATTTGTCTTCCTCTCTCTCAACGATACTCCGCACATTCACCAAACCATTCGCATTTCCACCCTTTCCAGCCTTCGTTGCTGCTCTATGTTCATTACCCATGTCTCGCTCCCATAAATCATCAATAGAAATTGAAACGTTGGACAATAACTGACGGGGTTGGGTTGCAGTGATCCATTAGCTCTTCCATGAGTTCCGAATATTTCAGGTCCCTAATGGGCCTGTGCATGGCCAAATTCTTCAACAACGTGAATGTCTCTGCACCACATACCGACAGTAGGACTGCTTTCATCTGTCACTCTTCCGAGATACCGTCTCCATCGCCTCGAAGTAGAACTCCAACGTTCAGCATACATCTTCCAATCACCTCCATGGGCATTGAATTCATCGATGCGGCCATATGACGTCATCATGGATTCCTTCGTGAAAAAGCAGGCAAACAAAAAAATATATCGGAGAATTTCACGAACTGGGTGAATGCCACGGGCAATTAAAGTTTCCTCCAAAGGTTTATCCTCGTCGCTTGTGATACTGCACCTTCTGTAGATCTGGATCAGCCTGGCAGAGCAGTCACCCAGCCAGTGTCTACAGCTCACTCAGTTACCCCGTGCATAACTCGTACACGAAGTGGTCGTATCAGTCATCCGCCAGACAGACTCGACTTGCAGTGAATTGTAAATATTGTCCGTACCAATATTGGGTGTTTGCTAACACTGAGTTGGATTTGATTTGTTGCAAAGTAATGTGCATTTACGAGTTTGATCTGTTGTTTATGGTTTTGGACTGTGATGTATGCAACATCTAGACCTCACCGTCGACAACACATAGGCAGATACGGAGGTACACATCACTTCCAGGTTGGAGGGCCCAGGAAGTGGCGTTGTTCAGCTTCAAGTCTGACGAACAGCTGGAGCCATCATGGACTTCACTGGTAGTGTTATCATTATCAACGAAAGACCGATCGAGGGCAGCATCATCATTGACTACACTGGTGCTCTTATGTAAATGTCGACGGTTACGGTGATAAGTATCACCTGTTTCCCGGGACCCAACAATGTATGAATGTGGCTCGGAATGCTGCTTCACAATCACACCGGGTATCCACCGTTTGGAACCCGTAGGAGGCTCCATTCTAGCTTCATCATTTGGATGTAATGGTGGAAGATCTTTGAGCATGTGACAATCATGGTAGACTCTTCTGTTTCGCTTTTTCCATGTCGAAGTGTCATCTCACAGCATCAAGTTGATTCATCGTAAGCCATAGGCCCCAATGGGAAGGGTATTCCTTGGACGTCTTCCCATCAGTAGTTTAGCCGGCGATGGGTGAATGCCTTCCAATGACGTGTGATAATCCAGAAAGGCCAGGTGCTTGTCTGTAGATTTTCGCCAGAATTGTTTTACCGTTTGTACAGTAAGAATGATTCCGTGATCTTTGCAGAATTTTCTCACAACGTGCGAGTTGTACAAAGTCCCATTATCACTCCGTAGAGTCTCCAGTAGAGCACGTCGACTAAACTGTGCTTTCAGTCGCTCAAGAGTTGTACTACAGCGTAAATCCTTCACTTCGTCCACCTCAATGAATCTGGAGTAATAGTCAACCGTTATCAGGTATGTCTTAGCATCAAACTGGACCAGATCTGTCCCAATTTCACTCCAAGGTAGATCTGGTGTAGGAGTCCATTTCATGGGCTCAGCAGGCAAGTGATTTTGATAGTCTGCACACTTGGAACAGTTCTGAATAGGTTGCTCTATGCCCGCATTTATGGAGGGCCAGTATAGAAACTCCCTAGCTCGTTGCTTACACTTGACTAATCCGAGATGTGATTCGTGAATCAGGCTTAGCATGCGGGGTCTCAGAGTAGGTGGGACGACAATTTGCATGCCTTTGTATAGGATGCCATCCGTAACTGAAAGTTCACTCCAGGAATCCCAGTATGGCCGAAGACAGGGCGATACACCATGCCTGGTGTCTGGCCATCCATCAAGAATCATGCACTGTAACTGAGTGAGTTCTGACTGAGTAGCTTTTTGAAGATCCACATACCTCTCGTCAAAGATAGATAGAAAGTCCAACATTGAAATATGCTCCAAGTTGTCCAGTTCCGAATGAGTATCTGGCAGATAGGCTCTAGAAAGGGTGCCTGGAAGCTGCATATCCTCCCCTTTTCTGTTCCGAATGTTGAGATCATACCATTGCAATCATCGTAGCATGCTCTGTAGTCTAATTGGAACGGACAGCAATGGCTTTCTAGCGATCATTTCCAGAGGCTTATGGTCATCGCAGACGGTGACTGTTTTCCCAAATATATAACAGTGAAACTTCTTGCAGGCATGGACTATGTATAGTGTGGAAGTCCTTCAGGACTTCCTTATGATTGAAAGATTAATAATGTCCTTGCGAGTGAGTGACTCGCAGCCTAATTGCTTGTTTGAAGCTTTTGTCTCAGCATGAGGTCGCAGGAGACATGAATGTTGTTTTGTATAATTATTAAGGCGCTATAATCTTTAGAAACATGAAATGCCAAAGAAACTGCATTTGAAATTAAGGAACATGGGTATTCTTTGTACTGGAAGCGAGATGGAGAATGGAGCTCGTGTTAACTGATCTGGTTGACTTGGGAGAGGGGCTTGTGTGGCGACCTATGACCTGGTGTGGATGCCAGCCTTTTTGGAGATGGACTCAGCTTTTCTCTGACCAACAACCCATTATCTGAGATTGAAATCAGATGTAAATGCCTCAGAAGACGTTTGCCTCCGGCCTTAAAAGAGTGATCTTATTGACCTTCAATAATTAGTGTGACTTCTATAAACATATTTGAAGCTTCATAATAAGAACCAGCTGTATTCAGGTGCCAGCCTGTCTGTCACCTTTTGTGACCTGCTAATCAATCTTCTGCTCTCTTTACACATGAAAGGCGAACGCGATTATAAGAGACTGGACTCCTCCGAGTGCTACCAAGAAATTTGCTTGATGTCTTGTGTGCTGTGTGTTCCATGATGTACTTGGTGTAAATGCAAGTGCGTTTGTTCCAACAAGTTGATTAAATTGTTGACCAGAACGTGGCAGTCTCTGTCTCTCTTAATTGAGTGCAGAGATATTACAACTACAACAATAGCATCTCCTTCTCTATTTGTGCATACCGTGTCTCTGTCTCTGTGAGAGTCCTGGAACTGTATGCAATGGGTTGGTTGTCCTGGATGAGAACTGCACCAAGTCCACTTCGGCTAGCATCACAGTGAATCTCGACTGGTTTGCTGACATCGTAAAATGCAAGAACAGGCGGATGACAGCAAAGTTCCTTCAGTCTCTCAAATGCTCTCGCTTGAGCTGGTTGCCATTGATATTCAACATCCAATTCAACAGCTCTCGGAGTAGAGCTGACTTGTCACTCAAACGAGGGATGAACTTCGACAGATATGTGATAAATCAGACGAACCGTCTCGCAGCTTCTTTATTGGTTGGAATCGGCATACTGTGAACTGCCTCTACTTTGGCCGGATCAGGAGATAATCCATCAGCAGACAGTACATGTCCTACGTACTGTATCCATGACTGGCGGATTTTATACGTCTGCAAATCCCAACTTCAGATTGTAATTTGTTGCTCTCTCGATTACCTTTTCAGGATTTGATCATGCAGCTCCATGTCTGGACCAGCTACAAGCTCCATCAATGTGAATGCTACATCAATGCCTTCAATCATCTGGTCCATAATCCTCTGAAATATTTCAGGTGCACATTTCAATCCAAAGGGAAGACGAGGCCATCTATACCTACCAAACGGTGTATTGAAACATGTCAGATAAGATGATTCCTCATCCAGTTTGATTTGTAGGAATCCTGACTTTGCATCAAGCACTGAGAACACCTTGGCATTAGGTATACTTGCAACGACCTCCTCAACAGTGTGCATGGGATGGTGCTCCCTCTTAATGACCTTGTTCAGATCAGATCAGATGGATCAAGACAGAATCTCAGTTTGTCATTTCTAAGAGAAACCACCATTGAGCTGACCCATTCAGTTGGTTCATTAACTTTGGCAATGTATTCATCGGATTCCATCTCCTCCAGTTGGGTTTTAATACGTGGCAAGAGGGAAGCTGGTTGTCGCCACGAAGCGTGTACTACTCACTTCACACCAGATTGCACTTTAATGGTCTACATTCCTGGCAGAGTTCCAGTAGTTCGCACTAGATCCGGATACTCCAGCTCAGTAAGAATGCCATCGGAGTCCACCTCAGTTCCAACGGAATCGAGTCTGATGATCAGAACCAGAACTTTAGCTGTATCTCCGGATATTCTGTTTTCCTGTGGGACAGCAACCACTTCAAACGTTGTGGTGACTGTCTTGCGACGGTACTGAACAGAAACGTCCACGGCTGCGACGGGTTTTATCCTGTGATTAGAGTAGGTACACAATACCATGGCTGATTGACGGGGTTCACCAGTGTGAGCGAGACGCTGATAATGAGATAGTGTCATTGTGTTACAGCGAGCTACGGTATCAATTCAGAAGGTCACTTGCCTTCCTGATACCAAGAGAGATTGCCTCCATTTATCACCAGATAATGCAGCCATTGTCTGCAGTACGCTGATCCGCAGAATGTTCCCATGAGTTTCATCCATATACTCGGTTGTATCAGCAACAGCATCGTCCAACTGAGTTTCAACCGAATGTATGCCAGCACGTCGACAGCAAGCTGCTAGCCAAAGATTCGGTTTCTTGCAGTAAGAGCACGTGGATCCAATTGCTGGACATTCACCATGATTCCATGCATGGTTAGGATATTTACCACAGCGTTGGCATCTGTCCTGAAGCCAGAGTCTATTCGGGGTTGGTCTCCTGCGTAATGGCGGTAGTGGCGATGGGTTCGATTGTGGTTTCGGCCTCGCTTGTTTGTAGTGAACAGCAGCTACACTCGTGTCCTCATAATGGACAATGCGAATTTGAGTATTTGAAAGTTCATATTGCTGACCCACTTGAAGAGCTTTGGCTAGTGTATGACAGACAGACAAAAAAACAACCAAATCCAATTGCAATACCCTCTCCCCCGGAGAGAGTAAAGAGGTCTTGATCTTCACTAAAACAAAAAAAGACGCGAAATGAATCATGTACAAAGATTATATTGCTTTATTTTCTGCAAAATCAAAAGTAAAAACATAAAATGACTTTATCTATAACTGTAACATTGAAACATTTCAATAATAACTTTAAAACTGCAAGCTAAATGATTTAAAACAGTATTGCTGCCTTCGTACACTTAGCAGTGCTGAAAAGGTGTGATAAATGGCACTTTTGGAACACCATAAAAGACATTCTGCCTTTCCAAACAGATGTAGATCCAAAGCAGCATCAAAAGTGAGTCATACAGTTATAATTCCATTTTCCTTTCAGTTATCACAATCACACGCCTGAGGTCACTCAAGCTCTTTTAGTGGGGTGTGTTGTGTAGGCAGGGGCCACGGGCTTAGGATATTTATTGGTGGCGGTGGCAGTCCCAAACCATATGCAGGTCATCGGAGCACCGTCCTAGCATTTCCATGGGCAAGTAGACTCGGTGTTTCCCATTTCATTTCCAGCCCCAATTTCTCCGCAGCCACCAGAATCGAGCCCACACCGCCGAGGGTAATGCAACGCTTCCGCTTTACCCACTCTACCACCAAGCCACTATTGGCAGATTTGTGGCCCAAAAAATAACACTATCACATGGCCTTCATTTTAAACAAATATAGTATTCGGCAGTTCTCCTTCAATCCACAAGTACAAAACATTATCTGGGGAACTTGCATAACTGAGCTCAGTTTTACAGACAGGAATTGGAATTGTGAAATCTCAGGTTACACCTCCTTCCAACCATTTCCCAACCACCAAATGTTGAAAACCGCAAACTACAGTTATTTGTCATGCAAAAGCAATAGAAAAAAAAATACTTAAAATAATGAAAACAAAAAAACAAGGCCTATACATTATACACAGTGCAAAGACCAGACAAATTATCAAGACATAGATGTGCTGTTGCAAATATCCATCAAAGAAGACCCACAGCTTAGGCCATGGAACTGAGAACACCTCCAGATGAACACAATGGTGGCGCTTAAACTCTACAAACGGATTTTCTGTACGTTTCCATTACACGGAAGGTTATGGCTGTGGCATTTAACCCTATAATGTCTACATTCAAAAGTTTAACAGCGAGCAATTTTGTATTGAAAAATAAACAACAAAATATTTGGGACCTAGTACGCAAAACGTTTGTACACTTACGGGCAGGTGAACATAGCAATTAAGAGCTTACGAAGTCAAGGTGCATTGGTGGAGATAATGAGAAACTGATACAAAGTCCGAATGTGAGGAGGATCCAAGAGGAACGCTGTTGCACGGACATGCTTATGCTACAGCCTAAAATCTAAAACCCGTCAGTTAAATGGGAAATGTTAAAACAACTCTCCATTACTGAGCAAAAGTAGGCTGGACAAAATACAGTATTTACAATGATAAGAACAATACACAAAATCTTTTTTTTAGATGTTTTGAATTTTCCCATTAATAAAAGAAAACCGATTTTCTCCATTTTAGATTCAAAAGGCAGAATCCGATGTTCGGAAGAATACTGTACAAACTGCAAAAAATTGATGATGGGTACAAACGGTAAAATTTGAAATATACAGAGAAGATGGATTCTCCTACTTCAAAAGCTTGATCTTGGCAATGGCTTGCTGCTGTAACAGCTTGCTGGTTTAGTACCCTTGACGAAAGCAATGCCTAGGTGGGCAATACGGCCGTGTGACGTGGCTGCTTGCTAGGGCACACTGGTGTCGGACGTTAAGATGCTGGCATCGTCAGTCTGGAGGCAGCAGGTCGTGCAGTCGGAATTTGTCCTGAATGTGCGGCCGGACATCCTCGTTCTGCGGACACATTGGGTGCACGGTGAACTCTTCACGCCGGTCACGTGTTGCAGGAAAATAAACTGTCCTTGTTATCCAATCCTGTATCTGAAGGTCTTTAAGCTCTCAAGTCAAAACTTTTGTTTTATTTTTTCTCATTACAAGTGTGATGTCGAAATAAGAGAATATGCAATCATACTTGAAGACCTGTTTGGGAGGGTCGGGGAATGGGAAATCTTTCAAGGCAGTTTGTAGGTTAGTGCAAGTCAAAATAATGCGCTCACCAAATGCACCAAATCTTCCAGGAAAGGGATGAGCTTCAATAGCTCCCTGTCGTTCCTATCCATGAACCAGCTCTCAATAGGAATCCCATTGGACAGCTGTTAGCAGAGAGACAGGAAGTGCATGAAGGGTTTCAGTAAGCAATGATAGCCTTGACCTCACTTACTCCATATACTGTAGTTTACTTACTATTCACGGGAATTATCTTTCACGGTTTTACTTTCAATCGATTTTTGCGGGAATAATAATTCGCGAAAAATGTACAGTCGTGCCAAAAATATTGGCACCCTTGCACTTTTTTCAAATAAGGCACCATTTCTTCCAGAAATTTTTTTGAAATTAAAATATATTTTGGTATCCACATAAGTATTTCTTTGATTTGCAGTGGAACAAAAGAAAAAAGGCTGAAAAAATTACGAAATCGTAGCTTATTCCACACAGAAATGCTAAAATGGCCAAGACAATATTATTGCCACCTTTTAGAAGTTGTTAGAAATAATTAGATTTCAAGCAGGTGATTCTCCTTTACTTTGGAATTGAACTCACCAGTGGTGAGTTGCAGGTGCTGGCTTGGGATCCTAGGAGCCTGAGTTTGAATCCCGGTCGACCGTTGAATTAACACCAGGGGGTTGACTCAGCCTGTCATCCTTCCGAGGTCGGCAAAATTGAGTACCAGCTTGCTGGGATGAATGCTCCGGTGTGTGCCCTGGTTTAGAATAGGTAAACTGTATCCTGCATGTCGTAAGAGGCGACTAAAGGGTTGTTGTCAGGAAGGGCATCCGGCCATAAAAACATTGCCTCAAAAAGGGAACCGTGATGATTGTCATGGGGCCCGCAAGGCTAGCCCCCACTCCAGCAGGGAAAAAGGCATTAAAAAGGGATTTTTTTTTGGTGGTGAGTTGCAGGTGCTTGCAATATAAAAATCACTCATTCAACTAGTTTGAAAATAGAAAAGGACTCATTCTGCTGTTCTGTGTCACTGTGTGTACAGCAATGAGCATGGAGAAAAGAAAGAAAACCAGAGAATTGTCTGAGGAGGACAGACACAAGATTGTAGCCAAGCATGGACAATCTCAAGGCTACAAGTCCATCTCCGGAGACCTCAATGTTCCTGTGTCCACCGTATGCAATGTTATCAGGAAGTTTAAGGCCCATGGCACTGCAGCCAACCTCCATGGACGTGGCCGCAAGAGAGAACGTGATCGAAGATTGCAGCAAAGGATTGGTCGAATGGTGGAGAAAGCACCTCGATCAACTGCCAAACAGATTCAAGCTGACCTTCAGACACAAGGTACGACAGTTTCAACTCACACAATCCGTCGCCAACTCAATGAAAGGGGGTTCTATGGTAGGAGAGCCAGGAGGACCCCACTGCTGAGAGAGAGACATAAGAAAGCCCAACTGGAGTTTTCCAAAACACACCTGAACAAGCCAAAATCTTTCTGTGGACAGATGAGACCAAATTTGAGCTTTTTGGTGAAGCACATCATCTCTATGTTTACAGAAAACAAAAAGAAGCCTTCAAAGAAAAGAACACCTTGCCTACAGTTAAACATGGAGGAGGTTCAGTGATGTTTTGGGGTTGTTGTGCTGCCTCTGGCACTGGGTGCCTTGAATGTGTGCATGGCATCATGAAATCAGGAGATTACCAAGGCATTTTGGAGTGCAAGGTTCAACTCAGTGTCAGAAAGCTGGGTCTCCCTCGAAGGTCATGGGTCTTGTTGCAGGACAATGACCCCAAACACACTTGAAAAAGCACCCAGGAATGGTTCAAGACAAATGCTGGACTGTTCTGAAGTGGCCAGCAATGAGTCCAGATCTAAAGCCCATTGAACACCTGTGGGGAGATCTGAAAACAGCAGTTGGGAGAAGGCACCCTTCAAATCTGGGAGAACTGGAGCAGTTTGCACAAGAAGAGTGGGCCAAACTGCCAGTAGAAAGGTGTAGGAGAAGCTCATTCTTGGCTATAGGAAGCATTTGACTGCAGTTATTTTGGCTAACGGCTGTGCTACCAAATATTAAGTTGAGGGTGTCAATAATTTTGTCAATGCCATTTCTTTTTATTTTCTGATTTCAAAGGATATATTAAGTTCTGAATCAAAAACAAAAGTTCTGTAATATTAACAGTGAAATTAAGAATTGTGAAGACCAAATACTTGTGTCAATTTCAACTTATTTTTGAGAAAATTGTGAGTTATTTGAAAAAAGTGCAAGGGTGCCAATGTTTTTTTGCCACGACTGGATGTATACGTGTGTGTACGTACACATGTGGAGGATTTCATTGTCAAATCTCATATCCCCTAGATGGCAGCATTGCACTGTATGGCATTTTCACAAGCCACGAGGCAAAACTGAGTTTTTGGGAATAACATGTTGACAGCCTCTTGTGACCAAGGCTAACCGGCCTTGAACAAACATTCCTTTCCTTTGCGCTTTCTATTACCATTGTCTTCAAAGCTGTTTATAACTGGGTCTTATCCTGCCTCTCTCACTTTGTATAGAAAACAGGAATAGCTGTCGGAGAAAGGGAGTAGCCTCGAACTTTGGAAAACCCGCCGGATGGCTTGAGGCGGGGGCTTTGAGCTTTCTTTGTCCTGAGAAGATATTTAAACCCGACGGCTGGTGTGGCTTTTCAAGGAGTCTGTGTGCATCCCTGAAGCCTCAATGTTGTATACTGTTACAGTTTAAGACGTTACTTGCTCATACGTCCTGCTTACCTTGGACGCTACTGGCTTATGCGCTGACTCCTTCCATGCACATTTCATGATCTATAATAAACGTCTTGTGAACAGTCCGAGTTCGTCTAGGAGCTTATTCCTGGAGTCGGGGAAGGGGCCTGAGCCCCGAGCCCCGAAACAAACACACAAACACACACTTCAAATCAATAGTGTACATGTCTTCCGAACCACAGTTTAGCGAGATGTCGTTGTGAAAATGGATAAAAATCTATGAATCGTCCAAAAACTCTTGGCCGGCCGAACCATCAACATTGTGAGACGCAAGTCGCAAGTAGTAACCAAAACCATACAGACTGCCAACGACATCGTTGATACTTAATGGCCGAAAATCTGAGAGAAAGGAAGAGGAAAGGTTATAACAACTTTGCCGACCAGGTCCGAGCCAAGATTTTCTGTAAGCTGTGGAGATTGGTGTAACATGTGTTACGTGCTCCTCCCCGACCCCCTGGTCACGGTGTACCTCCGAGCCCCGAGAGGAGTCACGGCAGAAAAATGTGTTATTCTGTATGTCAAAGATCAATGGAGAAGCCACCCCAATTGTTACTCACAAACAAATATTGTATTAAGATCACACAAGAATAACAGTACAACAATAATAGGAATCAAAAGTACAATCAATATGTCCTATGATGGATGGTACCATCAGTTTCGTAATATATAACTCACTGTGCTCCAAGTGAGTGAACCAAGAACATTCCCCAATGTCTCTTATTCCCGGCTTCAAGTCAACGTTGATTCGCTCCAGCGATTGCCAGAACGATGTCCAATCGAGACCAGAATCCCGTGCGGATGGCAAGTACAGTCACACAGCCGAAGCTGCACAAAGGCGCCCTCAAGGCGACTGGGAAATCCAAAGGCGCCCTCCAGGCGACTGAGAGATCACACCCTCGGGTATGGACGAATTAACCTTCAAAAAAGCCACGTCACACACACACCCCAGATCGACGTCTGAATGCGGTGAAAATGGTCGAAAAGAGACGAAACCGTGAGCGAAGCACAAGTCCTGCGCGAGTTAAAATGGCCGACGACCCGTTCTTGAGACGTAACGCCCGGCGATAATTCTCCTCGGAATCCACCGCCAAAAACCTGACACGCAGGTTTATCGGTCACAGCGATGACAACTCTGTCGTAGGAATCCCTTTCCCGGAAACCCGAAAGTTCGCTAGTGACCTTTGCTCGCCAACGTTCGCTCCAGACCGCAAGTAGCTCGGCTCCTTCTTGTCCGACTCACTCGCTCCGCCCTTTTTTCCCCCTCTTCTTCCTCTTCGTCGTCCGGTTCCCGATCCGGTTTCCTGTCTCTTTTAACATTAACTTTTTTACCCTTTTGAGAACAGTTCATGAACAATAAACCTTTTGAAAACAATAATAGTACCTGGAATCAGAAATATTTACAGTGGATGCAAACCACAACGGAAGTGACGAATCCGTAACACTAATGTTTACAGTGGATGCAAACCACCACAACGGAAGTGACGAATCCGTAACACATGTGCTGTCAGGAAATTTCAAACGTAGCTAGAGCAGCCCAAAAACGAAAGCACGGTCAGAAGTATAAAGGCTGCCTACCTGTAGAAGACGAAAGAGAAACCAGGGGAGAGAATCCATCCCTTGCAGAAAAAGCTGAGCAGCGCTCCTTTGATTTTGGGTCAAAATAATGATGACATGGTGAAAGACCAGAAATTGAAAAATTCTGGCTCAATGGCGAGGTGTTCAACCAGCAAATTGATATGTTAATTATGGCAGACGTTTTGACTTTTAATTTAATAAATACAACAACAACAACAACAACATGCATTTTAAGGCCATTTTCCCTGCGAGAGCGGGGGTTAGCCTTGCGGCCCCCATGACAATCTTCTCCATTTTGCCCTATTTTCTGCATCTCCCCTTGTTAACCCCCTTGCCCGCATTTCTTCTTCCACCATCTTTAGCCAAGTCTTTCTCGGTCTTCCCTGTCCTCTACTTCCTTCTACATTCATTTCCATCACTCTTCGCAACCAGTCACTTTCATCCTTCCTCAACACATGACCAAACCATCTCAACCTGTTCCTCTTCACAGCATCAATCACAGGCTCTATTCCCATCATTTTTCGCAATTCATCATTTGTCTTCCTCTCTCTCAACGATACTCCGCACATCCATCGAACCATTCGCATTTCCACCCTTTCCAAACTTCGTTGCTGCTCTACATTCATTACCCATGGCTCGCTCCCATAAATCATAACACTTCTCACACATGCAGCATACACCTTTCCCTTCAGCTTCAACGACACTCCCCTCCTCATCAGCACGCCACTCAGTTCCCGAAAGTTCTTCCATGCACATCTCACTCTAGCAACCGTTGCCGAGTCTGATCCACCTTCTCCATTCAGCATGTCTCCGAGGTAGCAAAATGCACACCTTCCAGCTTCACGCCGTCTCCAAGATCCAACTAAACATTTCCTCCATCTGCAGCTCCCTCTGTGCACACCTTACATTTGAATGTAGCTGCCACACTGGTTAATGACCCTCTCAGACCACTACATTTTTGATGAACCCACAGCGCACATTGTACATTGAATGGAGTTCACTCCGACACCCTTCCTGCACACAGCACAGGGCCACTTCCCAGTTCTTTCCACCTCACCACATGCTTTACCACTTGCCATCACCTTCGTCTTTCCGATATTCACCTTCAGACCTTTTGTCTCCATACATTCCTTCCACTTGTTCATCTTTTCCTTCAGTCCATCCATACTTTCCGCAATCAACACCAGATCATCTGCATACAACAACTCCCACGGTGAACCCTCCTTTACGTTCTGAGCCAGCACCTCCATCACAGCTACAAACAGCTACAAATGCACTCCCACCTTCACCTCAAACTCACCACTGTTCCCGTCCTTCGTCCTTACAGCTGTGCGCGCTCTTTTGTACATTGCCATCACTACTCTGATCAACCATTCCTCCACTCCTAACTTCCTCATTGATCATGTCAATACTTTGCATGGAACCCTATCGAATGCTTTCTCCAGATCAACAAACCCAAGAAACAACTTCTTCCTCTTCTCCATGTACTTCTCCTGCAACTGCCTCACAATAAAAAGCGCATCTGTCGTTCCTCTTCCTGGCATAAATCCAAACTGCATTTCGTCGATCTTCACTTTCTTCCTTATCCTTATCCTCCTCTCCAACACCCTTTCCAATACCTTCATTCCATGCTCCAATAACTTTATCGCTCGGTACAAGCCACACTCTAGAGGATCACCTTTCCCCTTGTATAGAGGGACGAGGGTACTCAGTTCCCAATCCACTGGAATGCGGCCTTCTTTCACCGCCAGGTAACAGATCTCTGTCAATCTCCTCACATCCCAACTTCCTGCTGCCTTCAACATATCTCCCACAACTCCCGTCGGCCCTCCCGCTTTTCTACTCTTCATTGCTTTTATCGCTTCCTCAACTTCCTTCTCAGTTATCTTCTCTGCCGGTCCTAAAACTGGGTTACTCTCCATGTTGCCATCCCATTCATTCTCTGTATTCAACAGCATTTCCATATATCTTTTCCATCTTCCTTTAATTCCATCTGGGTCGACAACGATTTGTCCCACTTCATCCTTCAAGCAACTCACCCCCATCACATCACACCTCTCTTTCGCTATCTGCTTTGCAATCCTGAATACTGCTCTCTGACCCTCTTCCGAATCCAAGCGTTCTCCGAACATTTTCCTACATGCCACCTGCGCCTTTGCTACCTTCTTGGCTGCCTTATAACTTTCATGCTCTGCTGTTTCTGCTCCCGTACCCTTCGCCTTCTGCCACTCCTTGAACTTCTTCCTCTTCTCGTCAATCCTCTTTCCAACTTCATCATCCCACCACCATGTTTCCGAGTGCCTCGGTGGTCCTTTTGTCCATCCACATACCTCACCAACGGCTCCCAACAGACTAGCTTTCATTGACATCCAACCACTTTCAAGCTCAACCACATCATCCTCGACCCTACTCAGCCTCTCTTTTAATGCCTCCCTTACTGTCACCTCTTTCAACCTCCACACCTTCATTCTCGGTTGGTACTTCACCCGCCGAGCTCTCCTCGCACCTTTCACCCTTATGTCGCAGACAACCAAGTGGTGCTGTGAAACAGCCTCCTCCCCCGGGATCACCTTTGTGTCCCGGAGGTGCCCCCTATCTCGCCTACGCACCATCAGGTAGTCAACGGTTGTCGTCGACCCACCTGACGTGTATGTAACAAGCTTATTATCCTCTTTCTGGAACTGAGTATAACAAATCAACAAATCAGCTCCATCAGCAAACTCCAAAATCCTTTCACCTTCTCCATTTCTCACACCATATCCGTAACCCGAATGAACTCCCTCAAAACCATCCATACTCCTTCCCACATGTCCATTTAGGTCTCCTCCTACCACAACAACTTCCTCATCTTTCACGTTTTCCATCAGCTTCTCTATCGCACACCAGAACTTGTCCTTCTCTTCATCGCTCCGACCAACCTGCGGGGCATATCCCGAGATGACGTTCACCAAGAGCTTTCCAATCATCATTTTCACCATCATCAACCTATCACTCACTCTAGTCACACTCACCACACTGTCTACAAACTCCTCAGAAAACAGGACACCAACACCATTCATGCCCTCCAGGCACCCTTGCCACAAAAACTTGTATTTCTGTCCCTGCCTACCCTTCACCATTCTCACACCACTTCCCTTCCATCTCGTCTCTTGCAAACAACATATGTCCACTCTTCTTCTGACCAATACTTCCACCACTTCTCCTGATCTCCCTGTCATTGTCCCTACATTCCATGTCCCAAACCTCAGAAACCGATCTCCACTTCGGGCTGTACCCTGCCCATATGTAGTTGTAATTGTCATGGTTCTCTTTTTGAGGCAATGTTTTTATGGCCGGATGCCCTTCCTGACGCCAACCCTCTTAGGACAGGCAGGGATACGGTGTACCTATTCTAATCCAGGGTATACACTGGGAAACGTTTAAAACATGGGAATTCTGGGGGGGGGGGGGGCATCACGGTTGCGGGAGCCCCGTCAGCACCACACGACGTCGGCCCAGTCAGCACCACACGACGTCGGCCCGGTCAGTACCACACCACGTCGGCCCGGTCAGTACCACACCACGTCGGCCCGGTCAGCACCACACCACGTCGGCCCGGTCAGCACCACACCACGTCGGCCCAGTCAGCACCACACCACGTCAGCCCGGTCAGCACCACACCACGTTGGCCCGGTCAGCACCACACCACATCGGCCCGGTCAGCACCACACCACGTCGGCCCAGTCAGCACCACACCACGTCGGCCCGGTCAGCACCACACCACGTCGGCCCGGTCAGCACCACACCACGGCGGCCCGGTCAGCACCACACCACGGCGGCCCAGTCAGCACCACACCACGGCGGCCCGGTCAGCACCACAACACGGCGGCCCGGTCAGCACCACACCACGGCGGCCCGGTCAGCACCACGCCACGTCGGCCCAGTCAGCACCACACCACGTCGGCCCGGTCAGCATCACACCACGGCGGCACAGGCAGCACCACACCACGGCGGCCCGGTCAGCACCACACCACGTCGGCCCGGTCAGCACCACACCACGTCGGCCCGGTCAGCACCACACCACAGCGGCCCGGTCAGCACCACACCACGTCGGCCCGGTCAGCACCACACCACGCCGGCCCCATCAGCACCACACCATGTTTGCCCGGTCAGCACCACACCACGTCGGCCCGGTCAGCACCACACCACGTTTGCCCGGTCAGCACCACACCACGTTTGCCCGGTCAGCACCACGGCGGCTCGGTCAGCACCACACCCTTGGAAAGGACTTCAATGCACGTCAGCCCGGTCGGCCCAGAGCCTGGCGCGAAGTCCAAGGACATCAGCACGTCATCCGAAAACAGCTCCGGTTGGTGCGAACCACTCGGTCAATGGCACGAACCAGGTCCCGACACGCCCTTGCTCACTTGGCCCCGATGAAGGCCTCGATGGGTGTTCTCCAAACAGGGGCAAAATCGCCCAAGCCGCGCTGGATTTCAGCAGCGGAAGCCTTGCTCGCTCGGCCCCGATGAAGGCCTCGCTGGGTGTTCTCCAAACAGGGGCAGAATCGCCCAAGCCGCGCTGGATTTCGGCGGCGGAAAGCAGCCACGAAGCGACGATATTCGGTCGGGCTGTAATGCGAACACCACGGCGGCCCGGTCAGCACCACACCCTTGGAAAGGACTTCGATGCTGTGGAGAGATCGAAGCAAGCCTCCATGCTCGAGCGGACCGGAAGCGGAAGCCCGGTCCATTTTATAAGGTCATCTCTTCGAGATTGACATGACCTATCTCCCGCCTCTTTCGTTCGAACCTCAAAAACTAGGATGTTGAGAACGATTCCAAATGCACGAGTTATTTATTTAAGGAAGTCCTTTCATGATGTTTCATAATGTTTTAATTTAATAAATGTGTTATAATATTCAATTCTAGGCTTGAGGTATACTTGTGTTGAGAAAATGGTGTCTCATATCTCGGATTTAAGCGTATATAATTATTTTGTTTCAAATAAATAAGTTCATTTGAAATTCGCAGAGAATAAAAAAAAAAACCATGAAAATTAATTACACATAAATGTTAAGTAAACTACAGCATGCTGCTTATTCAAAAGGATGAGGGCAAAATTAGAACTCGAACATCCCTTAGACGTTAAAGCAATCTTGCATGTTTCATGCCAACCTACCTGGTAGGCAAAAGCCTGCGGGGAGTTGTCCACAATGATTGTTTTAGACAAATCCCTGCCCAAGATATTGAGATCCTTCACGTAGTTTCCTTGAACGCAGACACAGTGCTCTCGAAAAAGTCTGTGCCTGTCAACATCACACCATTGTCATGTCATTATCAGAGGGGAGCGAGAGTGAGGGTTGGGGAATGAGGGCTTAGTTTAACAAATAAACAAAAGAAAAAACAAAGAAACAAAACAAACATGTTAAGTTGCATAACGAATATTTTCTGAACAAACAAACAGAACAGATAATTTCGAAACCAAATTCGAAATTTGCTTTGATTAATGCCATCAAGACTTCCACCAAGTTGTTATCCTTGGTATTTAATTATGAAAAGGAAATAATATTGGTTGATTTTCAAAGGTATTCATAACTCTTGTGTAAGGTATTATGCAGACTGCACATGGCTGCTGGTTTGCATCATTGTTGGGAGCGCAGCTGTGCTGCTGTTGCAGTGCCACCTGTATATTACAGCAGGAATTTGGAAACTGGTCAAGGTGTCGATGGTAAATCACATACTCTTCGCAAAAGACATGGAGGGATATTTAAGTCCACCCAGTAATGATTCAAAGTCCATCCGAAGGACGACACTCTCAATGAAGTGCCAGTGCGACAGTTTATAGTTAGCTGATGATCAAACCCAATATAAACCGTTCAAAGGTAAGTGTACTATGTCTGTGCCATTCTGTCAGGATTAAAACTTGGTTTGTTGAAACCTTAACCCTATCTAGGCTGGGGGTGGAGGGACAAGATCAAAACAGCCCAGCCCAGATAGCCTTAGGCAGTGGTGAACAAAACTTTAACTTAAAACGCTCACTTAAAAATAAAATAATTATCGTATCCGAATCCATATTCAGATCTTCACCAAAATCGAATAGATTCGGTCTCGTCACGCACCCAACCTGTCCACCACGTTTTGTCCAAATCCAACCACAACTTTTTGAGATATTGTGCTATATAACGTTTTTGGCCCTTTGTCTCAATGGTGAAGAATCACTTAAAAAATTATCTGATCCGGATCCAGATCTTCACCAAAATTAAATAAATTCTTCCTTGTCACATACCCAACCTCTCCTCCAAGTTTCGTCCAAATCCGTCCACAACTTTTTGAGATATCCTGCTATATATAATTTTTGGCCCTTTGTCTCAATGGTGAAGAATCACTTAAAAAATTATCTGATCCGGATCCAGATCTTCACCAAAATTAAATCAATTCTTCCTTGACGTACACACAACCTCTCCATCAAGTTTGGTCCAAATCCATTGACAACTTTTTGAGATATCCTGCTATATATCGTTTTTGGCCCTATCCCCCAATGGTGAAGAATCACTTAAAAAATTATGCTAGCCAGATCCAGATCTTGATCTTCACCAAAATCTAATCATTTTCAAATCATTTGTTGAAACAAATGCCTCTATATCTCCACTAAAATTTGACCAACTTAAGATAAAAACAAATAAACTACCACTTCGAGTGGTTCAATATGCGCTGAGCAATGAAACTTCAGAAAACACGAGCAAATTTTTGAAAATAAAATATTCAGAAGTGCCATGGTAGAAAAAAAAATGTAAGATGATTGTTCACCTGATGAAAGCCTAAAAATTAGGCATAATGCAACTTGTGTAGATGGCTGCGTCAAAAAGATAGAGAGAAATATGGAAACAAAACTTACTTGACCAACTTTTTCTTCGGGTCCAATATGTTGAGAAGTTTGTCAGCATAAACCTTCTTTGAAGCAGTAAAAAGAATTATCTGCAAAAGCCAATACATTTATAATCAACAAAACGAAGCATTTAACAATTCGGAGCCTTCTTGGGCATATAGAGGGTTTCTAAAATGATGTACAACTTTATATTTAACTACAATCTTTTGTCTAATCTGGCCGTGCAAGAGTGAGTGCGACCGTCCGAGACTGCGAAAGGTCCCTTTCACCACTCTTTCCCTGTACGAAGCCATGCATCCTGTGAGTAATTAACGAGTAGCGGCTTCCTCGCTCCCTCCAGCCTCCCCCCCCCCCCCCCCCCCTCTCTCTTCCTCATATATGGTGATTTCAATTGTTACCATGCTAATTGGCTGGGTATTGGTACCTATCTCACCAGCCATGCCACTACAGCAAAAGACTTCTGTGACTTCATGGGATTATGTCCTTACGAAGGTCAACATCTCAATAGGCATTCTCAGAGAACATCCTCAGTGCCGGTAAGTCTGGCATTTCACTCAAGAAAACTGGCAGGGACTGCAAGCAGCCATTCCACTTCAGGACTGGTCTCCCATATCGACTGCCTTTGATATCAACTCAGCCTGGGAATTCTTCCACAGAAACCTCCTCTCCCTTGTGCACAGATTCATCCCATATCGTTATGAGTTATCATACCCATCCTCCCACCCATGGTGCTGTGATGCAGCTGTTGAATCCTGCAGTGAGGTAGTTGACTAGAAACAACTTGCATTCTCCTCCTGGAAGGCAAATACGACCAAAGGCAATCCCAGCTCATTCCAAAAAGGCCACAACAAGTGTGTGTCCACTCTCAGGAGAGCCAGAAAATAACATCTATCCAACCTCAAGATTGAACTTTCATACTCGTCTCCCTCCTCTACCACCTGGTGGAACCTTGGCGAGTCTGTGTCTGGAGTGTGCTCCACCTCCATCTCTTCTCTTCTCTTTCTTCAAATGGCACCACAGTCCCGATGACTCGGGAAATGTTCATCCCAATAACTTCAAAGCACCATTAGACATGTGCAGTGGTGCACCGTCTTCCTCGAAGATGACTGAATTCATAGTGATACGTTACTTCCTTCTCGGTGCCGGAAGGAATCTTCTCTGCAGCATATCCACATATCTATGCGTGTTGACAGTCACTGTTTGGCTGGCTTCATTCTCAAAGAAGAAAAGTCATATTATACCACGACATCCGATCGCATAGCAAACCATTACTTTCGCTACAGAAACTGGTTCTTCCATGTGTTTGCGTGGTTGGTCTTCTGCCCAAAATAGAATGTTCTGTTGGGTGCTGAGATGGAATTGGGTCTCATGTCTGATGAAGACGTTGCCTGGTCTTTCTCGATCCGCTGGGCAATGGCGGTGCAAAATTCGAACCTCTCCCTAGTATTCCTTTAAGTCTGGTGCTGCATTAACTGTATCTTGTATGTAGTTTCAGATCGTCGTATACGATTCTGTCAACAGTCGTGCGAGAAGTTCCCACCAGCTGTGCAAGTCGGTGTATCTACTTTTTCAGAGAAGCCTGCAAAGGTTCTCTTACAGCCTCTATTTTGTCAGGTGTTCTCACTGAAGGTTTTCGACCAGCATCCTTTAGTTAGGTCTTTCACACTTCCAGTATCAAAAACTTTTCAACAATACCTTTGATGGTTTTGTATTGTGGAATTCTTGCACTTGGATAGACCCCACAAAACTGCCTTCGTATATAAATATAAACATACGACTTTGTCGCAAAAAAACGTCTCTAAAATGAGTGTCCGCTGGGGCACAGAGAAATTGTTCGACATGGTTGAAACATCTATGCGAAAAAAAACTTTAAACCTTGTTCTTTAGATGACCTGAAAAAAATGAATCGGGTCACATTAGTAAAATTATGACAGCTATTTGAAAAGTTGCACATCATTATGTACAATCCTGTATATTACTGTATATCTGAGAATTAATAATTAATCTATATTAAAGCAAATTTGTGTGTGAACTCTCACACTCACAGACCGATTGCAAAACCATCTCCTGTCACTTAAGGAACAGGCGAGACTAATAAAATAAATAAACTACAGATAAATAAACTACAGATATACAAGAAACCTTCAGAACAAGCCGAACAGAGTCAGCAACCACATGCTTTCGTACCTCATAAATCTGAGACATTCTTCTCAAGAATTCTTGGAAGTGTGGCCTTAATCTCACATAAACCTGAAAAAAGGAAAAAACACGATGTAAAAGGAGAAAAGATAAACTACTCGCATAAAAAAGCACAAATACAGCCACGACCCTTTTCATATTATACCTTCTCACTCAAATTGAAAAAAATTCCTAAGAAACCCTATAACTGGAAATGACATTCAGTCACAATTTCATGCAAGTCAGAAGAATAGTTAATGTTTACACCGAATAAGGTAATCTAGTACAATGAAAACTTCTCGAATAAAGACTTCCACAGTATCAAGTGGAATAGAAAAGAGAAAGGTTCATAATGTTGCTATTTAAACTAGTTTTTGTATTATGTCCAGTAAAATATGGAGAAACAAGAGACCACCTGGTAGCTAACATCTTGAAAGAGAACGGGGAAAGTAAGTGCCGCATCCTCCAGCTCATTGAGACTGCAATGCACCAACGTTTCATCCTGTCAAGCCAAGAGTATTTGAAGAATGAAGAACTGGTCTTGCTGGTGAATGCAAGTGTAGGTATGCGTTGGCAGACAGGGAGAACAATGGATGAAATCAACAATAAGTTGATGGAGGTATAGATCCCTCCGGCAAAGCGTTAATGCCCGAAACATCAGCTTCTCACGGAAGTTAAGATACCTCAATCAACATCTGTTGATTCCATCCAGAAGAGTATTTGGTTCATGTTGGAAAAAAATGCATTAATTCATGCAAACGAACCCTCTTATATGAATGACCACCAACATCTGCACACAATCATAGTATTTGCAAAACTTTACTCCACGACTGAGGCCAAAGTGTTATGACAACTGATTATTCAAAAAAGAAATACTGTGCTGTTAAGAGAACAGTAAGGGTGAAAGGTGCAAGGAGAGCTCGGCGGGTGAAGTACCAACCGAGAATGAAGGTGTGGAGGTTGAAAGAGGTGACAGTAAGGGAGGCATTAAAAGAGAGGCTGATTAGGGTCGAGGATGATGTGGTTGAGCTTGAAAGTGGTTGGATGTCGATGAAAGCTAGTCTGTTGGGAGCCGTTGGTGAGGTATGTGGATGGACAAAAGGACCACCGAGGCACTCGGAAACATGGTGGTGGGATGATGAAGTTGGAAAGAGGATCGACGAGAAGAGGAAGAAGTTCAAGGAGTGGCAGAAGGCGAAGGGTACGGGAGCAGAAACAGCAGAGCATGAAAGTTATAAGGCAGCCAGGAAGGCTGCAAAGAAAGAGGTAGCAAAGGCACAGGAAGCATGAAGGAAAATGTTCGGAGAACGCTTGGATTCGGAAGAGGGTCAGAAAGCAGTATTCAGGATTGCAAAGCAGATAGCGAAAGAAAGGTGTGATGTGATGGGGGTGAGTTGCTTGAAGGATGAAGTGGGACAAATCGTTGTCGACCCAGATGGAATTAAAGGAAGATGGAAAAGATATATGGAAATGCTGTTGAATACAGAGAATGAATGGGATGGCAACATAGAGAGTAACCCAGTTTTAGGACCGGCAGAGAAGATAACTGAGAAGGAAGTTGAGGAAGCGATGAAAGCAATGAAGGGTAGAAAAGCGGGAGGGCCGACGGGAGTTGTGGGAGATATGTTGAAGGCAGCAGGAAGTTGGGGTGTGAAGAGAATGACAGAGATCTGTAATCTGGTGGTGAAAGAAGGCCGCATTCCAGTGGATTGGGAACTGAGTACCCTCGTCCCTCTATACAAGGGGATAGGTGACCCTCTGGAGTGTGGCTCGTACCGAGCGACAAAGTTATTGGAGCATGGAATGAAGGTATTGGAAAGGGTGTTGGAGAGGAGGATAAGGAAGAAAGTGAAGATCGACGAAATGCAGTTTGGATTCATGCCAGGAAGAGGAATGACAGACGCGCTTTTCATTGTGAGGCAGTTGCAGGAGAAGTACATGGAGGAGAGGAAGAAGTTGTTTCTTGGGTTTGTTGATCTGGAGAAAGCATTCGATAGGGTTCCACGTGAAGTATTGACATGGGCATTGAGGAAGTTAGGAGTGGAGGAATGGTTGATCAGAGTAGTGATGGCAATGTACAAAAGAGCGCGCACAGCTGTAAGGACGAAGGACGGGAACAGTGGTGAGTTTGAGGTGAAGGTGGGAGTGCATCAGGGGTCGGTACTAAGTCCACCACTATTTGTAGCTGTGATGGAGGTGCTGGCTCAGAACGTAAAGGAGGGTTTACCGTGGGAGTTGTTGTATGCAGATGATCTGGTGTTGATTGCGGAAAGTATGGATGGACTGAAGGAAAAGATGAACACGTGGAAGGAATGTACGGAGACAAAAGGTCTGAAGGTGAATATCGGAAAGACGAAGGTGATGGCAAGTGGTAAAGCATGTGGTGAGGTGGAAAGAACTGGGAAGTGGCCCTGTGCTGTGTGTAGGAAGGGTGTCGGAGTGAACTCCATTCAATGTACAATGTGCGCTGAGTGGGTTCATCAAAAATGTAGTGGTCTGAAAGGGTCATTAACCAGTGTGGCAGCTACATTCAAATGTAAGGTGTGCACAGAGGGAGCTGCAGATGGAGGAAATGTTGAGTTGGATCTTGGAGACGGCGTGAAGCTGGAAGGTGTGAAAACATTTTGCTACCTCGGAGACATGCTGAATGGAGAAGGTGGATCAGACTCGGCAACGGTTGCTCGAGTGAGATGTGCATGGAAGAAGTTTCGGGAACTGAGTGGCGTGCTGATGATGAGGGGAGTGTCGTTGAAGCTGAAGGGAAAGGTGTATGCTGCATGTGTGAGAAGTGTTATGATTTATGGGAGCGAGACATGGGTAATGAACGTAGAGCAGCAACGAAGGTTGGAAAGAGTGGAAATGCGAATGGTTCGACGGATGTGCGGAGTATCGTTGAGAGAGAGGAAGACAAATGATGAATTGCGAAAAATGATGGGAATAGAGCCTGTGATTGATGCTGTGAAGAGGAACAGGTTGAGATGGTTTGGTCATGTGTTGAGGAAGGATGAAAGTGACTGGTTGAGAAGAGTGGTGGAAATGAATGTAGAAGGAAGCAGAGGACGGGGAAGACCGAGAAAGACTTGGCTAAAGATGGTGGAAGAAGAAATGCGGGCAAGGGGGTTAACAAGGAGAGATGCAGAAAATAGGGCAAAATGGAGAAGATTGTCATGGGGACCGCAAGGCTAACCCCCGCTCTAGCAGGGAAAATGGCCTTTAAAATGCATGTTGTTGTTGTTGTTGTTGTTGTTGTAAGAGTACACTCCCTCTACCCCACCCACGTACATTTTGTCTGTTTCTGTTGCTCTTTTAAATAGAGAGTTCATAGAACACATTACCTTGCACTTTCTTAAGAAACAAGGATATGGACGGAGTCTTCAAGCGGCAAATTTGATTGGTCGTGCTGACGTAAAATGCTGCAATATTTTGTCCACGTACTGCTAAATGGAAGCTAAATGGTATTAAAAGTGCTAAAAAGTCGATTTGTGTTCAAGTGTTCAAATTAGTGCTGGCGATAAACTGGATGAGACAATAATCGTGCTTTAGCTTTGCTATCGCGATAACGATAATGGAAATTAATTATCGTGGAAACGCATGACGTAAAACTCACCTTGAACCTGGATATTGATGGTGTATTGGCTGCGTTTAGTGGTTAGTATTGTCGCGTTCCTTTGCAATTAAAATCTTTACCAGGAAACAGATTAGCCGAGCGAGCTTTAACTGCGGGCATTGATCAAATATGGCAGAGTGCATGCACGTGGGGGGGAGGAGGATGAGGATGCTGAAAATCACTTACCTCACGGATCCCGCCAGCAGTCTTCAACCTGCAAAAAGTAACTCAAACCGTAGCGGATTTAAAATGTATAAAAAATAAACTGGTATATTTTATGGAAAACGCGACGCTCAAATAAATGTCCTAAATTTGGATCCCTCACATCAGACTTACACACAGACGGGGGGGGGGGGGGGGGGGGGATAAAATAACGTGGAAAGGAATGGTGTGTGATTTTATTTAGTGTACTTAGCTCAAATGGGCTGAAGTATCCTGTCAGGAACAGTCTCGGCCCCAGACTCGCCTTCCGGACGCGGCTCCGTGCTTGGCAGGAAGAAGGCTGCCCAGTCGTTGGTGCGAACCTCTCGTTCCGCGCTGCTAGGCCAGCGAACTCTGCAGCGGCAGGCCTCGCTTGTATGCTCGTCGCTCGCACGTGAACGCAGGGGAGGAGAATCGTTAGCGCTCCACCGTCTGTCGTCGTCCAACAAGCAAGAGTCCAGGGTCAAGAACGCAAGGGGCAACGTCCAGTGCAGGGAGAAGGTCCAGAACAAGAGGGAAAACGTCGGTCTCTCTCCACTTTTTATCAATCCCTCGTGACGTCCTCCGCCTCTCTCCACCAATCCCTGCCGGCCAACACCACAGGCTCAGTTCTCCACCAATGGCCGTGTCACTTCTCTCTCATGCCATCGGTCAGTGGCCAATCAGTACGTCGCTTCCTTCCACCAATCAGCGGGTCGCTTCTTGCTCCGCCCCTGGCCAATCACAAGTCCTTCCATACTCTGGCCTTGGTCAACTCCCGCCCAATAGCGAGTCCTTCTGGGCGTGGCTCTCGGCCTGCCTGAGCAATGTTTTATCGCCATGTTGGCACAATGCATGGGCGCTTCCTGCCTGCACTACCCGGTGAGTTGTATTGGGGGGGGGGGATTTAATTAGTGTGTGTGGTGCTTTTGGGCCTTTCCTGCTCTACGTGTCTAGTGCGTTGCCATACGGGACGAAGGATAAATCACAAGGTCTCACAAACAGGGGAATCTTACTATAATTCACCAAATGTCCGCCTGTCCGTCCATCCGTTCGAAGGTACCGCAAAAAGGGCTGAACCGATCGCAACTAAATGTTGGGTGGGTAATCCTGGGGCCCCTGGAGTAAAATAGGCTATATTGTTTTTCCAATTTTTCCAATTTTTCCAACCACGATGGAATAATATTTACCGATATGAACAGTGATGTGGCTTTTTTATTGAAATTCTACAAATACTGTTTAGATTTTGATTAGAATTATGAACCTGCCGCGAATGCGGAAGTGGACAGATGACGGCAATGCGCAGGTTTGATAATCCCAATACAACCGTCATTCAATCGTAATGTTAAATCGTTAAACGTTAATCGTTTTGTTAAAGTATCAATTGATGATTGGAATTGAGCGAATACAATTACGATTTTGAATTCGTAATTGTGTTCACCCAACTGTACGGAACTTCACATCAGGATTTAAATACTTGTTTATGTCACAAATGTTGTTAAAAGTTTATTTTTTATATTAATGTTATTTAATTTGTGATTGGAGTTATGCTGTTTGGAATGAAAAAAGAAATCGAGTTCAAGTGAATGACAGAATGCCGCGATGGTTTCTACTTTCTAAATGTGAAATTCACGGATCGCCATATGCAGATTTGCCATTGACTGGGTATAGAACAAACGTACCCGTTTGTTTGCGAACGGTTACGTTTTTCATGGAAGTCCTTCACGAACTTGCTGTCCATGTCTGACGTGTGACTGAAGGTGCTACAGGAATATGGGGTTTTTTTTGGTTTCATGCTTTAGCATTCGCCATTTCTGCATTGTCTGTTTGCCTCTGGCCTCCCACCCGTGCATAGCACGGGTACCTCACTAGTTAACATAATCCCTACTCTAGTTAACACAAGGCCATCCTTGTATGACCACAAATATACGAGCTTAATCCAACATACGGGCTAAACAGGTCCTCTACTTATGCACATCACAATGGTTCTTCCTACCCCCGATCATCGGAGCATCTACCTATACAGATCTACCTGAATCTATATATCACTCCACCCCAAAATTCATAACAGCATGTTTAGTTTCTCTCAAAAGATATACCCATATTAAATGCAGCATTATAAAAAATAAACAGGTGGTATAATAGTAATGCATATTCTCCACGATGTAATTAGAATGAAACACCTTTAGAGGCCATTTTTCCCCACAGAGCAGGGGTTGGCCTTTTTCAGGCACTGTGGTCCACTTTTTGAAGCAATGTTTAATGGCCAGATGCCCTTCCTGTCACCAACCCTGTTTATTTTTTATTATTATTATTATTATTATTATTATTTTTTTTTTGCATACAAGATCGAGGCTCGTGAAAGAGCTAACATTAATCACACAGAAAGACAAACCGACACATAAAACATAACATGGGGAGCGGTAGACAAGATGGGGAGAGAGGGGGAAGGAAGGGGGGGGGGGGTGGGAGAGGTATAAAACATGTGGACACTGCCAGGACTTCCAGGAAAGAAGTTGGAATTTCAAACAAGGTGGATCTGGGGTGAATTAGCGGAGTAAGAAAAGATCAAGGTTTTGGATGGGGGAAGATAAGAGATGGTGGTGAACAGCTGTTTTAAAGACCTGGAGGGAGGAGTGGGATTGAAGGGAGTGTGGCAGTTTGTTCCAGAGGTGGGAGAAAAGAGGCATGAAAGAGTGAAGGTGAGCAGAGAGCCGAGATTTCGGCAGTTTATCCATCAGAGGGTTGCTGGCAGATCTTGTGCGACCTGCAGGAATATTTGGGGGACAAAGCACAGAGAGCTGGGGGAGCAAGGCCGGAGAGGAGTCGGTAGAAGACAGAAAGACCACCTACCTGCCTGTGGTGAGTGAGTGAAAGGCCCTCGGAGCTAGCTTCATCACGGGAGATTCCAATGATTCTGAAAGCTTTGGTTTCAACAGCGTGAAGCCGAGCTAGGTGTGAGGCAGGAGCACCGGCCCATAGGGGAGAACAGTATTCCATTGAGCTGTGGATGAAAGCCTTGTATGTGGTGAGGAGCTCAGGTGTGCCGAGGAAGGACTTCGCATGACGGAGGATGCCCAGTCTGCGACTGGCTTTGGAGGCCAGCTTGGAAATGTGGTTTTCCCAAGAAAAATCATGGCAGATAGTGAGACCCAAAAGCTTGAGCGACAGAACTTCTTGGAGAGGATTGTTGAGCAAGTAGATGGGAGGGTTGTCCAGTCGATCTTTTCGGAGAGACATAGTAAGAGTGTGAGATTTGTCAGGATTGAAAGACATGTTCCACTTGCTTGACCAGTCTGTGATTTTATCCAGGTCTTCAGAGAGTGAGGAGGCTGCAGACTGCCGATCTGAGGGAAGAGGAATGGAGTGGCAGAGAGTGGAGTCATCAGCAAAGAGATAGAGAGGATTTTCCAGAGAATCGGATAGATCATTGATAAAGACCAGAAAAAGCACAGGGCCCAGAACACTGCCTTGGGGAACTCCAGCCTGAACAGGAAGGGGGGATGAGAGAAATCCATTCAGGGCCACACGTTGACTACGACCAGAGAGGAAGTCCGCAAGCCATGCAATGAGATTTCCATGGATACCATAGGAGGAGAGTTTGGTGAGCAGAGCTGGGTGCCAGACCGTATCGAAGGCACGTGATATGTCAAGGGAGACAGCTCTGATTTCCTGTTTGGCATTGAGAACCTCCATCCATTGTTGAGACAGCAGAAGCAGCATGTCCAGAGTAGAATGACCTGGTCTGAATCCAAATTGATGATCGGAGATCAAGCCATTGGAGAAGAGGAAGGATTTGATATCCGAAGCAATGATGGATTCCATGACTTTGCTGATAATTGGGAGCAGGCTGATTCGTCTGTAGTTGCAAGGATCTGTTTTTGCACCTTTTTTGTGTAAAGCGGTAATGTTTGCTGATTTCCAGGATGCTGGCAGGTGACCTTGAGCAAAAGAGAGGGTGAAAAGAACAGAGAGAGGGTGATAGAGCGGCAGAGAAGGATTTTAGGACCCGTGGGCTGATGCCGTCTGGTCCAGTTGCAGAATCAGAGTCGAGGTTTGACAAAAACTCCTCCACCTTGTCAGGAGAGAAGGACACAGAGTCCAGGAGCAGTTGGGTTCGACTTGGTAAGGTGGGAACAGAGAGAGATGGGTTTGGGACACAAGATTTTGAGGCAAACACAGAGTTGAGGCATTCGGCTTTGTCACGTGCGGTGTCAACTGTGTAGCCATTTGAGGTAAGGGGGGGGGGGGGGGGTAGAGGGGGAACAAACACGAGAAACTGATTTGACCAGACGCCACCAGGATTTGGAGGAAGGAGACAGGTTTGAGAGTTCATTCTTGAGTGTGGAGAGATAGTGCTTCCTGGCACTCCTGAGGGTAGCCACACACTTGTTCCGAGCTTGGTGGAAGGAACTGAGATTGCCTTCAGCTGGATTAGCCTTCCAAGAGGCAAAGGCAAGTTGTTTCAGGGCAACTGCCTCACCACAGGATTCAGTGTACCATGGATGGGAGGAAGGGTAAGACAACTGAAGATGAGATGGGATAAATCTGTGCATGAGAGAGAGCAGTTTGCTTTGGAAGAATTCCCAGGAAGAATTGATGTCAGAGGCAGTGGAGATGGGAGACCAATCCAGACGATTGATGGCTGCTTGAAGACCATCCCAGTCGGCCTGAGTGAAATGCCAGACTCGTCGACGCTGAGGAGGCTCTCTGAGAATGGCCAGAGAGATGTCCACTTTAACAAGCACATGATCAGAAGAACCGATTGGGGCAGAAGAAGAGCAGCAGACATTAGCAGGGAAGTTTGTCATAACCAAGTCTAGAAGAGAAGATACTCAATTGGCTGAGATCCGGGTCAGGAAATTGACAAATTGTGTCAATCCCAGTGAGTCACAGAAGTCCTTTGCTGAGGTGCCATGACTGGTGAGAGAGGAACCCACACCCAACCAGCTGGCATGATGACAGTTGAAGTCACCACATATGAGGAAGAGAGAGTTGGGATGAGTGGATAGAAGTTGGTCCATGTTGTCAGACAGTGAAATGTAAATGGAGTCATCACTGTTTGGAGGACGGTACATAACACATATGAACAAAAGGTGGGAGCGGAGAGGAAGCCGTAGCCAGAGGTACTCCTGGGGGTGAGGAGGAGAGAGGGCAGTGCAAGGAGAGTGGGGGAAGAGAGTTTTTGATAAAGATAGCCACCCCACCACCAGGACGAGGCTCAGGTCTATCATACCGGAGGAGGGAGTAACCAGGAAGAGATATTAAGGAATCAGAGACATCTTGAAGGAGGAAGTCTCTGTTAAGCAGATCAAGTCTGGATTGTCAGAAGCAACCTGTATGGAGAGATCAGTCAGGTTTGAGCGAAGGCCCCGGATGTTTGAGGTCCATACCGTTAATGAAGAGAGAGGGGGAGCATCGGGTACAGGACAGGGGAGGGGAGGAGTAGGGTAAGATGAAGGATGAGAGGGGGAGGTAGGAAGAGCAGTTGATAGTGTGTCAGAGATACTTCTTCAATCTTGTGTTGTAGTGTCGCTGCATCCTCGTTATAGTCTGCTAGAACCGCAAGATCATCTGCATAATCTGCATCTGTAATCTTCTTGGATGGGTATCGCCGACTTTTCCGTTTACTTCGGGTAAATCCAAGTTCATTGTTGGTGTCTATTGCTTTGCGTAGCACATAATCGAGACATATTATGAATAAATAGGGAGCGAGGGTATCACCCTGTAAAACTCCTGCCATGATGTCAAAACAGTCTGTATCGCCGTCAGGTGATTGGACTATTGCATGCGAGTTCTTATACAGCATCATGATGGCATTAACTGTCTCCTGAGGTATCCCGAATGCTAGCAGTATCTCCTTCATCTTAACTCGATGGATGGAGTCGAAAGCTTTCGAGAAATCAATAAATAGGAAAACAGCAGGAAGATTTTTAGCTTTAACACCTTCAAGAAGACGTCTAATAGTAAGGATTTGCCTGGAGGTCGATCTACGAGTACGAAAGCCATTTTGATTTTTTCGCAGAACTGTTTCTATATGCGGTTCTATATGTTTATCATTAAGCAATAAACACCAAAACAAACAACCAACTACTCAAGGTGCCAAAATCGGCAATCTGTTTAAGTGCGCTTTATCTGCGTACAAAGTTGTGCACTCAAGACAACATTAAGTTAAAGATCGAGAAGATGACCGTACTTGGTTTGCGGAGTTTTGGTACTGAGGACAAGGACAAGCAAGTCAACTCGTTCTTCTCTCCTCTCACCATTCTCAGGGGACAGAACGGAGTGGACAAGACAGTATGTATCATCACCTCCGCCACCTTTGTTTTTTGTTTTTTTTACGTTTTCACCTGTTCGTTTTCGACACCGGAAGTACATTTGTTTTCACCCGGCTTACACTTGTGTTACGGGGTCCTCCCCTATCCTCTGGTCTCGGTAAACCTCCGAACCCCGAGAGGGTCCCCGGCAGAAAGATATGTTATCCTTGGTTGAAATCAATCAAATCAATAATGAAACCACACCAAGGGTTATGAACAAACAATAATATTGTTGCAGATTTGAGAATCCTGTTTGTAAATATGCCCCTCTAGTGATCCTTGTAAATACCTCCGTTAATTGTAAAGGTCAAAGGTCGTCCCCTTAGCTAGTCCATGTACAAGCACGTAGGCCACCATATACCCTTCTAAATAGTTATTTCTTATTCTATGTAGTTTAAGGCTCTGTTTCCCACTAGTTGACTCTGCATTGCACCAAATGACATAAGATAGATCCCTCCGACACGCCCATGGCCTCTTCAAAGTGCCAGTAACATTGGGCGGTTTTCTGCAGCGTTCGCCACTACTGCTTTGGGCGGTTTTCTTCACCCCAAGACTCCATTGAACACGAGGTCATCTCGGAGCAGGAGGTGGGAGGAGTCAGCCAAGCGCCAGGAACAAGGTGTGGCTTTGCCAACGCCTCCTCAAGGGGCGGGATCGGTGAGCCCTCGCGACCAATCAAGGCCGAGGCGAGCTCACCGATGGGCGTTTCCAACAGGCCGGCGGTTTGATCGCCACGCGCCTCATAAAAGGGGGTGGGGAAGGACTGCGGAGCCAGATGCGGAGATGCGGCAGATGAGTCAGATAAGCGAGAGACCTCCGATGAGCTTTGAGTCCACCGCAGCTTTGAATCCACCGCAGTTTTGAGTCCACCGCAGCTTTGAATCCACCGCAGCTTTCAATCCACCGCAGCTTTGAATCCACCGCAGCTTTGACCACCGCAACTTTGAGCTTTGACGGCAGTTTTGACCGCGGCCGCGAAGCAATGCCGCCATGCGAACACGATTGAGGAGGGTCGGCGGCTGCTCACCTCGAGCCGCGCCATCACACCAACCGGACCCGCATCCTTCCCGCCCTGTGATCCCACCTTCTCGTCCGTCCAGCCATCCACCTCCTGCCATTCATTTCTGCTTCATTCCCCATGTAAGTCTGATTGTCGTCTGTCCTTTGTGTTGTCCCTGGGAATAAGTAAGACTGTATAGGTAAGCTAGTATTGCACTGTGTCTTCCTCTGCTTCTGTCATTATTTTCGTATTTTTCCTTCTTCCTTGGTTTCTTTGGTCTTGTAAATATTAGTAATAAATCCCTATTCTTCCTACCTTGCCTTCTTTCCTTTACATCCGTTTCGTCTTAGTGATTTCTCGATTGAGTACCTGTGGCGTGATTTTGGCCAACGTTTCGGAATCGGGTTAGTGAATGCTAATGACTCAAACTTCGGGTTGCTAAAAACCGCTCAGCAACTAGACCATCTAAAACCGTAGTTCGAGCGGGAGTCCCTCCCCTGCTTTGCGGTCAGGAGTGGCACTCAGGTCCTTGGGACTTTTCGTAGACCAAATACCCTGGCTGCTCCCGACCGGAAGGAGCGTTGGGACCCCCAGGACTCACGTCGGTCAGTCGCGGACAAGGGGATTAATCCCCCCTTGGTAAGGGGAAAAGGGGCCGACGTTGAGATCCACAACAAATTGGTGTCAGGAGCGAGATTCGGACCTGAAGTGCGCTTAGCGCACTCAAAATTACGAGTGGCCAAAATTTTATAAAAACATCCGAAATTTAAAATCGTGCCATGGATAATCAAGGCGATCGGGTGCCGGTGGGGGAGATAGAAGGGTTAGAAGCGACCCAGGACCCCAGGGAAATGTATATGGGGGAGAGAGAGGAGAGCAATGAGGATGTGGTTGAGAGGGTATCAGGTGCACAAGATGGCGCCCTCGCGCACGAGGTTTCAGGCGCACAAAATGCCGCCTCGCACGAGCGCGCGGTAGCCGCGCCCGCTGCGCCAATGGGGGTGGTCCAAATGCAGGCCCTCATGGAGCAATTTATGGCACAAATGCAGGCGTCCCTGAACCTGCAGGGGGACAAATCAAGGGCGGAAATCAGAGCAATGAGGGACGACGAAGCGCGGGGTACCAGTGAGCAATTGGGGGCAATGAGGGACGAAGCGAGGGGTACCAGTAGCCAAATCGGGGAATTGAGGAATGACATGGGAAACCAAATTGGAGGATTGGAACACAGAATGGGGGAGCGATTAGAAAACCAAATCGGGGGATTGAGAGACGGGTTAAGTAATATGGGAAATCAAATTGGGGGGCTAGAAGCCAAATTTGAGGATTCAGACAGTAAATTTGATGGTTTAGACAATAAATTTGGGGGTTTAGACAATAAATTTGGGGGTTTAGACAACAAATTTGAGGGGTTAGACAACGGAATGAAAGAGGCGAAGAATGGGTTAACGAGGTTAGAAAACACCATGGAAGGCAAATTGAGGGAAATAGGGGAGCAATCCGCCCGGGAAGTTAAACAGATGGGAGATCAGATAGAGGAGGTGAAAATCGGGTTGGAAACTAAATTGGATGCCCAGAGGAATGATTTGGAACAGATGAGGGCAGAATCTACCAAAGAGATGGGAGAAATGGGGGAGGATATCAGACGAGGTGTGGGCGAGGAGGTCGCGGGGGTACGCGAGGAGGTAAAGCAGGGTGAGGAGCGTATGGAGAAAGAGGTGAGAAATAGTACGGCTAGGTTACAGGGGGGCATAGAAGACCTGACAAGGGGAGTAGGGCAGCTGACGGTGGGACAAAAGGAATTGGGGGAGCAAGTGGAGAAGAACACTGCGGTAATCGGGGGGTTGAAGGCGACTCAGAAAGCGATAAAAAAGGAACTCATAGCGACAAAGAGGGAATGTCAGATGGTACATGAGGGGTTGACAAAGAGGTTGGACAAGGTGATAGAGGCAATGGAGACGAAAGAACGGGAAGTAAGGACGCACATAGAAACGACCAAGGTGGCATTAGAGGAAGAAATTGAGGGGGCGCACCGGGAAATAAAAGAGGTAAAGCAAAAATTAGAGGAAGTGGAAGAGGGGGTGAGTGAAATTAAGAAGAGACGGAGGGAAACTAAGAGAGAGATAAAGGAGGAGGTGATGGAATTGGTGCAAGGTCTGTGCTCAAATCATGATGATGTGCTTACTAACCAAATAAAGAGTTTGCAGGTGGCGGAGGAGGAGCGAAGACGAGGTGCCGAGGTGAGTGGCGATATACTCGGAAATGTATATGGTGTGAGGGGAGATTCAGTCAGCTTGGGTGTTGGTTTAGACCCGGGTGTTTGTGAGAGGCCGCTGGTAAGGTGTGCGACAGGTACAGAGTGTGAAGGAGGAGGTGTGCGAGGATGTCCGACTATGGGGTGTGTGAGAAAAAAGTGCGCGCCGAGGAGTGAGTGTGCTGTCGAGAGTGAGTTGGTCGTGGCGCGGGTGCGGGGGGGGGGGAGGCACATTGAAGCGCGTGATGGGGAGTGTTACAGGGGATGTAACGGAAGAGTGCACACCTGTGGTGAGTGTTACAGAGGGCGTAACGGGAGTGTGCGCAAGAGGATGCGCGAGAAAGGTGTGTAACAGAGGAGTGCATGATTACGGAGTGCGCTGTCAAGAGTAAGGGTGAATGCGCGACCGAGTGCGGTGGTGAGTGACGAAAGTGACACGGAGCACGAGTTGGTTGTCGCAGGTGAGAGAGGATGCACACCTGGAATGGAAGGATGCACACCTGGAATGGTCGAGCGCGTGTGGGAATGCACACTTGAGTTGGTAGTGAAGCACGTGATTGGGTGTGCGGATGAGTGCACAACCGTGGTTGTCACAGAGGATGTGACCGAGGATTGGGCGCAAAGAGGTGTGTTGATGAGGTGTGCGAACGATGAGTGTGTGCCAAGGTGTGCGGTGGTCAGGTGTGTGACGAAGTCTGTGAGCGTAATGAGTGTACCTGGGGGGTGTGTAAGAGAAGGTGCAATGACGGAGAGTATGGAGACACCTGGATGTGTGAATAAGGAACGGAACGCGTGGTGTGAGCATGCAAGTGAAGCATCGACGTTAAACGGAGCAGCGGTTAGATCGACTTTTAGCCGAAGCGAGCCCCTGGTTCGTGCCGGGCTTTGTGTGCAGCGGGAACCAGCGGGGATCGTAACCACGGCGGTTTCGAAAGAACCGCCGTGCGCGATCCACACCGGGCCTCGCTCTGAACGGTCGCGTCCGTGCTCCGCTAAGCGGCGCGGGCGGGCCGGTTCGAGGACAGGTAGGAAGGGTCGACACGGCGACCCCTTGTGGTTGCAGCGCTCCGGCCGGCCGAGATTGGGGCATCGGACGGTTCCGTGCCGAGATGGTGCGTGGAATCTCGGCCCGAGTAAGCCTCCTTCCCTGCACCGAATGCCGGACGGACCCAACCGCCGGCAACGAACCACCCGCATTCATTGCTCGGCTTTGCGAAGCCAAGCTTTGGAAATGTAAAGACGCACCGAGGCTCAGTTATAGCGGACTGTGATGATAATAGTGTTTTGACCCGAAATTTAGAATAGTGAATAGGATTGGTAGAATGATTGGCAGTGATTGGCAAATTTTGATTTGCAGGAAATTGGATGGGCAAAATTAATAGTAGGAGATGCCCGATGTGGTGGGATGGCAAATCCACCATCCCTCACAAGATGGGGCACATGAGCTATAGGTTTATGGGGTTTGGCAGTGAAAACTAGCCCGGGAGGGTTAGGATAAAATGATAGGGATCTAGAGAAGATGACCATAGGTAACGGTAGAGGTAAGTAGCGACATTGGACAGGTAGTCGGGGACATAGAGAGGTTAGAATGGATGATAACGACGTGGTATGTGCTTAGTTTAAAGGGAAGACGGGGAGCACCAAGTTAGAAGGAAACCAGGGAGATCAGATGATGCCGTGTGTTTGAGAATCGAAAGTGTATGGAGCAGTGTATGAGTGAGTGCGGTAATTGTGAGTTGTATTGAGGGTGGAGGTGTATGGAGCAGTGTATGAGGAACAATTGCGGTTGTGCATTGTATTGAATGATTGAAGAAGCCTGGGAGGAAGGAGGGTGCAGGTGGCACCAGGTGTGATTGCACAGGTGTGCAAATGAACAGGTGTGTGGAATACATGGAGTATGGAATACATGGAGTATGGAATGGATGGTGTGGAGGGAGTATGGTGGAAACTGTGGAGTGGAGTGGATGGTGCGAAGGTGTGAATGGGGGAAAAGTGGACCCCTATCACGAATACCCGGGGAGGGTAGTTTAAGAGTTAGGTAGAGGGAATAGGTAAATTGTGGTTGGATATTGGCATCTGTGGTGCGTGGTGGAAGAATGGTGTTTGGATGGGTGCATTAGTGTCGTGGAAACGGCTGGGCGTGTGGCCTGTTAGTGTGTGTAGTTAAATGGGCACTCCACCACTGTGAGGATGTCGGCAAGGTGAGGCCGCAGGTGGGCTCTGGGAGCCGTTAGAGATGTGGATGGGGCCCAAGGATCCGGAGGACGGACCCGGGTAGCCCAGTGCCAGAGAGGGCACCGAGAGGGGAGAGCGCCAGAGAGCCTTCCCCAGGTAGATAGGTTAGAGTAAGGAGCAGGTAAGCTCGGAGGCAACTGCAGTGGTGGAGGTGTGCAGGTGGGTAGACCTGCTGGGAGAGCCACACGACTCAGCCCGGAAATTGTGCGAAGGCACAGGGAGTTGAATCGGGGGAGTGAGACCGCAAATTGATGAAGCACCACAGTTTGGTCAATGGGAATTTGGTTCTTAAAACGGCATAGAGTAAGTTGGCCAATGGATTGGCAGGGAAAGACCCCGGGTAGTGTAAAGTGTATTAAAGTCATTTAGAGGATAGTTAGGATTAGGAATCTCCTCGCACCATCTACATCCACTCACCTGGGATGACAAAACTCCACACCATGCCATGTTTTTATTATTTTTGTGCAAATGTTTGGAATGTGAGACGCATCATGACGCGGGTGTGACATTGTGCTGATGTTCCATCTCTCCCTTCTTATGAGGATTGATGATGAATTGGTGATGGCAAATTTAGACAATGGGATTGTGACGAATTTGGTATAGGGGAAATATGGGGAAGATGTGACAGTAGCAACGAATTGGTAATGTGTAGATTTTTTTTGTGTACATATGGGGTAAGGGCAAGGGTAGAGTAGGTAACGGGGGGGTGACGTACGGTAGGGACGAGCTTTTCTCCGCTCAGTCTCCAGACGCACCTCACTCTGCATTGCCTTCATTGATGTGTACCCTTGTGACCTTACCCCATACTCACCTGTCTTCTCTGTCTTCCTTCCCCGACCCATGGATCGTGCTCTCTGGGCACTGAGGGGAGCGTGCGGGGGTCCGCCATTGTGTGCCCGAATCCCCGCAACCAGCTGCCTGCATCCACGCACCACTTATGGACGACAGTCTGTGGCCAAGCACCAATTATGGACCACAAGCTTTGTGGCATGGCCCCTCTGCTGGGACCGGCCAGGTTGGCCAGAGGAAGATCTTGCTTGCGGACCTGGGTGACGTGGCACCTATGCCCTACAGGTGAACAACCCATAGCCAGCCCCTGTGGGCCATAAATAAAAAACGGACACGTTTTGTGCATTTTTCAGTTTTATTATCCACCAAATAGGCCGCAACCAAGAAGATGAAGTTGACAACATCTGGAAGAACAACGGCCAGCAGAGGGAGCCGAAGAGGAAGACCACCAACAGGGGTTTGTTTTTTATTTTTTTTGAACTATGGTGACTGTGCACTGACTGGTGCTTTATGGTGCTGGTGCGTCGATGCAGCGCAGGCTGCCCCCCCCCCCCCCACCATCCCCCCAAAAGAAAAATCACAGGTCCTGGGTTGCGTTTTGTAAATAGTCCAAGTAACGGCACTTGTAAATAATGCTCCCCAACGTTCATGTGTAGTTTTGAAAACAATTCCGCAATTCGGTTATCCTGTGGGCGTGAATCTGTTAGGTAGGGTGCAATGCAGCAGAGGGACATACTTATTTGTGTTTTAAAACTGTCACACTCAGGGTCAGGTTAATTGTAGAGGGAACTACACCTACGTGTCACACTAAGTAAAGTTTTATAGGCCCGGGACGTGCCTGGAGGATGAGGGTGCAGTGTTGCGGATTTGAGAATCCTGTTTGTAAATATTCCCCTCCAGTGATCCTTGTAAATACCTCCGTTAATTGTAAAGGTCAAAGGTCGTCCCCTTAGCTAGTCCATGTACAAGCACGTAGGCCACCATATACCCTTCTAAATAGTTATTTCTTATTCTATGTAGTTTAAGGCTCCGTTTCCCATTAGTTGACTCTGCATTGCACCAAATGACATAAGATAGATCCCTCCGACACCCCCATGGCCTCTTCAAAGTGCCAGTAACATTGGGCGGTTTTCTGCGGCGTTCGCCACTACTGCTTTGGGCGGTTTTCTTCACCCAAAGACTCCATTGAACACGAGGTCATCTCGGAGCAGGAGGTGGGAGGAGTCAGCCAAGCACCAGGAACAAGGCGTGGCTTTGCCAACACCTCCTCAAGGGGCGGGATCGGTGAGCCCTCGCGACCAATCAGGGCCGAGGCGAGCTCACCGATGGGCGTTTCCAACAGGCCGGCGGTTTGATCGCCACGCGCCTCATAAAAGGGGGTGGGGAAGGACTGCGGAGCCAGATGCGGAGATGCGGTAGATGAGTCATTTAAGCGAGAGACCTCCGATGAGCTTTGAGTCCACCGCAGCTTTGAATCCACCGCAGCTTTGAGTCCACCGCAGCTTTGAATCCACTGCAGCTTTGAATCCACCGCAGCTTTGACCACCGCAGCTTTGAGCTTTGACGGCAGTTTCGACCGCGGCCGCGAAGCAACGCCGCCGTGCGAACACGATTGAGGAGGGTCGGCGGCTGCTCACCTCGAGCCGCGCCATCACACCAACCGGACCCGCATCCTTCCCGCCCTGTGATCCCACCTTCTCGTCCGTCCAGCCATCCACCTCCTGCCATTCATTTCTGCTTCATTCCCCGTGTAAGTCTGATTGTCGTCTGTCCTTTGTGTTGTCCCTGGGAATACGTAAGACTGTATAGGTAAGCTAGTATTGCACTGTGTCTTCTTCTGCTTCTGTCATTATTTTCGTATTTTTCCTTCTTCCTTGGTTTCTTTGGTCTTGTAAATATTAGTAATAAATCCCTATTCTTCCTACCTTGCCTTCTTTCCTTTACATCCGTTTCGTCTTAGTGGTTTCTCGATTGAGTACCTGTGGCGCGATTTTGGCCAACGTTTCGGAATCGGGTTAGTGAATGCTAATGACTCGAACTTCGGGTTGCTAAAAACCGCTCGGCAACTAGACCATCTAAAACCGTGGTTCGAGCGGGAGTCCCTCCCCTGCTTCGCGGTCAGGAGTGGCACTCAGGTCCTTGGGACTTTTCGTAGACCAAATACCCTGGCTGCTCCCGACCGGAAGGAGCGTTGGGACCCCCAGGACTCACGTCGGTCAGTCACGGACAAGGGGATTAATCCCCCCTTGGTAAGGGGAAAAGGGGCCGACGTTGAGATCCGCGACAATATATTATAAATCACACCGGAATCATGACACAAATAATAATAACAATTCGCCCTACAATCACTATTTTTAAGATGGTACCACCTTATCTCGTCCTTTAACCCAAACACACAGTACTCCCCCAATGTCTCTGTACCCCTCCAAGGCGAGGTTCATTCGCTCCAGCGATCGTTGGATCAATGTCCGATCACAATCCATTGAGGCGTGGACGATCGAAGCAACCCACAGGTCATGTGGTCCAACACCCAGCACAATAGCGGTGGAATGGGAAACCTCCCAAAGACGCGCTCCGACGTACACGTTTGCGGTTCAATCAGTGAGTCTCCGTATGATCCTCAAAAGCCACTTTCTTGCACAGCCGTCCCCGGAAACCCACCAGGGAATAATGCCCGGCCGACGCGACAAAAACCTGTTCACTGCAGGTTGTGCGCGTGGCGAAAATGGCGGACGGTTTTCACTCGAACCGAGGCGTTGAGGCAAGGATACTCCGGAACCTCAATGAGGATACCCGACTACGTAGGCTCCACAGCACTCCGGCGATATCTCCTATCGCACGAACTTCCTTTCAAGGACGCATGGTTCACTCGCACTGTACGCTCGACCGCTCGGTCCGGAGCTTCAACCAAAAACGTCTTTTCACGATCTCCTCCCGCCTCTTCTCCTTCGCTCCCTTTCCTTCCGGGTCACGATCCGATTTCCGGCCACATTTTACCAGGAGCGCTTTTAAACCACAATAACCACAATTTTTAACCACAATAACCCTTTCCCTTAAGCCACAATAAGCAGCATATCTAGAACCAACAATGATAACAATAACAACCATAATTAGGGCCGAATCCGCAACACTTGCAAGAATGGGAACGGCCGTTAAACAAACATAAGGGTCATCATCATCATAGCTTGTGTGCAGGATATCTCAAAACGTTATTGACGGATTTGGGTGAAACTTGATGGACAGGTTGGGTGTGTGACAAGAATTAATTGATTCGATTTTGGTGAAGATCTGAATCTGGATCCGGAAAAGAGAATTTAAATTTTGTTTAAATTGATTCTTCACCATTGAGTGATAGGGCCAAAAACAATATATAGCATGATATCTCAAAACGTTGTGGATGCGTTCTGACAAAACGAAGTGAAGGAGTTGCGTATGTGGCAAGAACATGCCGATTCAAATTTAGTTCAGGTCCGGATCCAGATCCGGCTATCAGTGGGATCCAAATGTAAACTGCTCAGCCTGGCGGAGGTATGCTCTCTACCGAGTGACACTCTAGTTCTACTATGTTTTGGTTCTGTGTTCTCGCTCATCCACAAGCCTTGGCTTTGTCTAAAAAAGAAAAATGAAAATATAGATGGAAGAGCTCAATTTGGAGTCATGAGATCGGACAAAAATGAAGGCGAAGAAAAAAATTAATGTTCAACTGCTCAGTAAAAAAAGGAAGAAATTCAAGTTGATCTTTATGAAATTTAAGAAACCAGCAATTACATTTTTTCGGCCAACTACCGTATTTTCCGGTGTATTAACCGCACCCTTGTTTTTCACCATCATAAAAATTTATATATTTATCATTTTAATTTCTGATCTAGATATAAATAAGTTTGTACATTAACTTTGTAAGGGATGAAGTGACGAAGGTATCGACATGCTCACTCCCATGTCCACTTAATTTCATCTAAGTCTTATTCTCATTTTCAAGAAGTTGAAGAGAGAGGCGAGGATATCAAGAAGTTTTTTCTTTTCTTTCTTATTGGTTTAAAAAGAGGATTTTTTTATTACAAGAAAAAGGAAGAAAAGGGATTCATAATGGTATCATACATATTTCTTGTGGATTTGTGACCATGAAAATGGCCGTTTGGGTTTGATGAAGCTTTTCAGCTAAACCTGAGGAAATCCTCATCACCGCTTTCCTCATCAAAGACGGCACATAACTCCTCATCCGAATCAGGGTAGAGCAAGTCCCCATTGCTGTCACGGTCACTTGCAGCCTCTTCCTCTCAGATGATGCCGTCCTGTGTGTGTACAAGCTGTTGGGGATGCAGCATTTCAGGAATGCTTGATGATATGTGACGGCATCTTCTCCCACACCTAGATGATCCAGCCGCATATCATCTGAAGGTTGACCTTTCTCATCCTCCCACTCTTGGTGTAGGTCTTCTCCCCATTCGTTATCCAGTCGGACCAGCAGCGACGTAGCCCATCCTTGAACGGCCTGTTGATGGATACATCGAGAGGCCGCAGTGGTGATGTCATCCCACCTGGGATGATGACGAGACTGGTGTTGGTCCGACAGAGCAGCGCTTTGGTGTCGGCAGTCTTGTGACAACTGAACACATCCAGGACTCGCATGCTCCCTTGTCAGGAGAGTCCACCATCTGGCCTACTACTCCAGACCATGTGCACCCAGTCCTAGGCCAGTCCCTCGTCTATCCACCCCTTCTGCTGTGCACAAACAATGACGCTGGCTGGAAACTTATCTTTGGGCAGTGTCTTCCTTTTAAACATGATATACAGGTGAAGCTTGCCCCCACCTCTGGTGCAGGCGAGCATGATGGTGAATCGGTCCTTCTCAAGGACGGACTCGTCCATGCCGAATTGCCTCCCAGCTTCCCGGTTCCCAAACTCTTCTGCACACAGGCAGATAGAGAGTTTGAACACTGCAGTGAATGAACGCCTTGACATCTTGACAGGTAGAACGGATATTACGTGAAGATCGGTGGACTTGCTCTTGCTTCAAAACAGGGTAGAACGAATGATGATTACCGATCGATCTATTGATGATCGACCAAGTGTGCCCCTGCTGTTGTCTTTGTGATCGTTTCTCCCTTCACACTGGCTTTTGAGCATGCGCATAGTCTCTCGGCAGCTGGGCCTTGGACCGAGTGGTGTTACCACATTAATCCTCCATGTGAGAACCTGACCTCTTTTCATTATTGGCGGTGAGCTTAAAATAGACTGGCATTTATACTCCAACAGCAGGAAAATTTATACTCCATTCTATTCAAAGCCAAGACAGGCCTGTGTGACGTCCTCTGGTGACGTAATCCACCCACATAAGGTTGAAAAGGAGGCACTCGCGTGAAGCACGTGACCGCCCCAGCCTGTTGTCGGATGCATAGAAGTTTGCGCACAAGCTTATTTGTGGTGGCTGCTCCTCAATTAGACACGAGCTATTATCAATAATTCTTCTTTCTAATGTGATACCAGGTGGGTATTCCCGTCAATCATTCCACACTCCTGTTTGTCAATTAATCAGAATTGACAGGAATGTCATGACATGTCAGGGTTACCGAGCATGACTCAATGGGCAAAAACGTGCAACCAAGATCGTTCGTACTCACATAGTTTTACATAATTATGAAAGCTCTAAACGTTCCTGATATGTAGAATATAGATTAACTCGTATATGTATGACAATTGGAATATAATTGAAATTCAGCATTGAATGTTTTTAAGACTGATTGTTTTCGATATCTGTGTAACTGCACCCCTAACTTTTAACCTTTTTGCCAATAAAAAAGTGTGGTTAATACACCGGAAAATACGGTAGTGCAAATGGATACAGATCACTTTGAATAAAGGAAGGGACAAAGTAGAGCAGGATTGGCAGCATTAAATAATGTGAAAATGTCAAGAAAAAAAAAAACCTGCCCCTGTTGAAAATGAAAGTTTATAATCAGTGTGTTGAAACATGGTCTCTGTCAGAGAAGGTGGAATAATAAGTGATCATCACACAAAGAGGCATGGGAAGATGCTGTCTTGGCATAACATATACACATAACAGCATAACCAAAAGGGATCAGACAAAAAAAACAAAATTCCTTGACAATCTGGTCACAATCATAGAAAGGAAATCAAACTGGGCTGGACATGAAGCAAGAAGTGGACAACAAGGACAGCAAACTGGTGGACAACAAGAATTCCAAATTGGCAACTGAGAAAAGATTCTTGAAGAAGTGTGGGCAGCCCAAGTATCGGATCAAGAGATCAAGTTGAAAAATGTACTGAAATACAATGATCTCAAATTGCATGGCTTTGAATAGAACAGAATAGTCCGTGTTGAGGGAGGACTTCGTCTATGAGTGAACTGAATAGGCTGGTCAAGTCAATCATTCAGTTTAAGTTGTGTTAATGTGACAAGTTCTAGAATTACTGTTAGATCCCGGTTTCAGTCAGGGATGCGTTCCTGAAAAGTGCGAAGAATATCGAAATGACGGAAATTAAAGCAATTTTTCTCAAGAATTAATGGAATAAATGGGGGATACGTTCCTAACTTGGCCACTTCATGTATTATTTTTCGCTTTTTACCTATATTACCATTTTTTTAATTTATGAGTTATATTGAAGAACACCAGCATAAAAACAAAACAATTGTCAGACATAAATAAAATAAAAACAAACCTCTTCTGGAAGTGGACGAAGCGGTAGAAGTTGGCGGTACCTCTTCTTATTCCTCCTACTTCAATAGACGTTGACATTTTTATAAATGGTACGCATCATAGTCTGAGATAAACTTAACTTGGCAACATCAATCAACGGCATGTTCACCAATTTAACTTATCGGGTAACACTTTTACGATGCTTCTTAGCCAATCTACAGTACAGTACTTTTTTTTTTTTACATGCAAAGCAAAGTACAGTAGTTATTTCGGTGATTTCGTGATTTCCCGATTTTGTACTTTTAGCGATGTATTCTGGCATCTTTATCAGTCTTCTAATTTCAAAAAATGTTCGAGAATAAAATATATGGCTTTTAAAACGACGCAAGTGCGAGTTGAGGTGACGGAAATTAAGTCGTGGTATTAATAACGTGACGACATATTTGTGAAACGACAAGGAATCTGTATCTGCAAGGAAAGTTTAGAATGGTGAAACTTAGATGGATTGCAATGTGTCCATTCTCCACGATATGTCTAGTACTCACAAGGTCAAGCACCAGTGAGAAGTCGGGAGTGCTGCGGGTCTTCAGAGGCAGTGCCGGTTTTCGCGACAGCTGGTCGTCAGTGAGTGGGGGGAGATGCTTGATGAAGTAATACCTGTAGAAGGAAATAAGAGGTGAAACAACATTATATGAGTAAAAAGGTTGAAAAATCTCATTAGCCATTCCAAAAGCTGTTACTCCAGTGCAGGTTCTTTGAGACCGGGAGATTCGGATTGACCAAAAAGGGTACGCCCACCCATTTAAGGTGGGCGTACCCTTTTTACCTCTGCCACCAATGGTGGACGGAGGTTATGTTTTCACCCCTGTCTGTCTCTATGACTGTGAACATGATATCTCAAAAAGTCGTGGATGGATTCAGAGGAAACTTGGTGGACAGGTTGGGTGTGTGACAAGAACGACATTGTGAGATTTTGGTGAAGATCCGGATCTTATAATTTTTTAAAAGTGATTCTTCTCCATTGAGAGATAGGGCTAAAATCAATATACAGTGTCCTCTATAAGTATTGGAACAGTGAAGTCAATTTTGTTATTATTGCTATATACTCCAGAAATCTGAATTCGAGATCAAAAGATGAATATGAGGTAATTATTTCTTGGTATTTCTATGCATATAGATTTCTATGCACGGCCAGATAGATCTGTGTAGGTAACGTGCTTCATCTGTCGCAGTAAGGAATCTGACGTGTAATAAGTTTCATGTGTAGGCGTTTTGTCGGTTAAGAGTATACCTGTGAGCATACCAGGATGTTCGAGTGATAGGTAGTATAGGGATTAAAGAGTAGCACCTGGTAGCTAAACCTGGTAGCTAAACTTTTGTCCCTTATGGCAATGCACACCACTTGGACACTTAGGATCTCCTTACAACACAACAACAACATGCATTTTAAAAGGCCATTTTCCCTGCTAGAGCGGGGGTTAGCCTTGCGGTCCCCATGACAATCTTCTCCATTTTGCCATATTTTCTGCATCTCTCCTTGTTAACCCCCTTGCCCGCATTTCTTCTTCCACCATCTTTAGCCAAGTCTTTCTCGGTCTTCCCCGTCTTCTACTTCCTTCTACATTCATTTCCATCACTCTTCTCAACCAGTCACTTTCATCCTTCCTCAACACATGACCAAAACATCTCAACCTGTTCCTCTTCACAGCATCAATCACAGGCTCTATTCCCATCAACATTAAATGATTCCCTTCCCTGACATGACTTTGGAAGACGGACAGGCAAGGGGGGGGGGGGGGGGGCAGCTCGGGGCGCCGCCGCATGGGCCGCGGCCAGCTGCACCTACAAGCTATCGCCACGCTACGGTCCTGTGATTGGTTGGCGCGCTGGGCGCGAACCTCCAGCCAACGAGTGCGAGAGGCGCGAAGCTGGAAGGTTCGGTGGAAGTCGCTGGTTGGTAGCGCGCCAAGGCTGACGTCACCGAAAAGGTTATTTAAGGGAGCGCCGAACGCCATTTTGCTCTCTCTTCTTCGTCCTACGCAGCTCTGGCAGTCTCTTGCGGTTCGTGCTCTTGTTTGCGCAGCTAGCCTTTTTGGACATCCGGCGCTTAGTCTTGCGCAGCCCGAGTTGAGTTGAGTCATAGCCCGAGTGGAGTTCGTTTGCTTCTTGCACGTTTGCTTCGGGAGAGCTGACTGGGACGTGGCAGGCCGATCGTGTGTGAAGATCGACCTTGTGGTGCTTGGAGCGGTGCTTGTGCTTGGAGTGGTGCTCGGTGCTGTTGCGAGGGACCTCGTGGGTGCACCGGGGCCGAACGGAGCCGTGTTGGACGGCAGCCAAAGACAAGACGACAGGACAGATAAGACCGAGCTCTGCGTAACCAATTACACGACGAACGTGTTCTTTTATTAATTCTCTCCTCGTCTTGTTTCTGGAGTCTGGTGTGTGGGATCCCGATTTTGTTTATTTTATTACCGTCGCGTTCTTTGTATCGGGTTCCGTGGAATAAATCTCTATTTTTGTACATTTTACTTTGGTCGTTCGTTTGAATTAATTTCCCTGCAGGATCGAAGCTGCCGTCGTTTCACCAAGGTAAGCTTTTGCCGCAGCCTTCCATTTTTCTTCTTCCTCCCGCGCTTTATAGCCGAATCCATGTTTGGTCGTCGCCTCCAATAAAACCGTTTAGGCCTATCCGCGGTCTCTGGTGTTAACCGGAGTCGCACGACAATATTATACGTTTCACCATTGCAGAAGAATGGCACTTTTCACATTCATTGCCCCCATTTTAAGTAAGCATAAGTATTATAACAAATGACTCACGGGTGTTTTTTGTTGCATTGATCATTCACACATAAAATAGCTGTGAAAGTCTAGTCTTGGTTTTAGCCTTTGCTTTTTCCTCGGGAATCTTCCTTTGGGGTCAGTAGGCATAAACCAACACAAAGACCAGAGAACTGTCTATGAAGAAACAGCAAACAATTTGGAAGCTAAAATAACAGAAGCATTCAATTAGAACCATAGCACAAAAACTGGGTATAGCAAATGCAACAATTAAGAATATCCTGAAAAAGAAAGAAACCACGAGTGTACTTAGTAATAGACAACGGCCAGGTCAGCCAAGGAAAACAACTGCAGTTGATGACAGAAAAATCATTAAAGTTGTGAAGAAAAACCCGAAAGCAACTGTCAGTGACATCACCAACAACCTCCAGAGTGCAGGGGTGAAAGTATCACGATCTACCTTTCACAGAAGACTTCGACAGCATAATTACAAAGGCTACACCTCAAGATGCAAACCTCTCATCAGCACCAAAATAGAAAGGCCAGATTAGAATTTGCCAATAAGTAGAAGTGAACCAGTAGAGTTCTGGAACAAAGTTTTATGGACAGATGAGACCAATTAAACCATTACAAAAGCGACGGAAAGGCAAAAGTGTGGAGGAAGGAAGGAACTGCACATGATCAAAGCATACTACCTCATCTCTGAAGCATGGTGGAGGTAGTGCCATGGCTTGGGCTTGCATGGCTGCCTCTGGAAATTGCACACTCATCTTTATTGATTATGTAACTAATGATTGCAGCAGCAGAATGAATTTGGAAGTATACAGAAACATTCAGACTATGTCTATGAAAATGCCTCCAAACTCATTGGGTAGCGATATGATCAAAGCAATCTTCACCATGCAGAAAGACAATGACCCAAAATACACTGCCTATGCAACCAAGGAGGAAAAAGTGGAAGGTCATGGGGAAAAAGTGGAAGATTTTAGACTGACCCAAGTCAATCTCCTGATTTAAATCCAATGGAGCAAGCATTTCCCTTGCTGAAGAGAAAATAAACATCAGAAACCACCCAAAACAAACAACAACTCAAAATAATTGTAGTAAAGGCTTGGCAAGGCATCTCAAAGGAAGATATCAAACGTTTGGTGATGTCAATGGGTCACAAGCTCGAAGCAGTTATTGCATGTAAGGCACATGCAATCAAATACCAACTATTATGCTACTTTAATTGACTTCAAGTTAATTTGTTCCAATACTTATGCTTACCTTCAATGGGGGGACTGAACATAAAAAAGTGCTATTGTTCGACAATGCGACAACATATATGTATAGAAATACCAATAAATAAAAGCTGACCTTCTGCACTTTCTTTTGATCTCAAATCCAAATTTCTTGAGTATATCTATAATAATAAAAGGCAATGTGTCGTTGGTTCTTATATCCAAATACGGGTTTCAGAAGGTGGAACAGAGCACTCATAGGTCACGATGTATCCACCTTCGTGTGTGTGTGCATATGTATTAGTGTGTGCACGTATATGTGTGTGTGTGTGTGTGTGTGTGTGTGTGTGTGTGTGTGTGTGTGTGTGTGTGTGTGTGTGTGTGTGTGTACGTAAGTTGTTTTTGCCTGCTATCCCCACATAAGGGTAGGCCTCAGGAGATAGAACAGAGATCTACCAGGTATCAAAGTATCCACCTCCGCACGTGTGTGTGTGTGTGCGTGCGTGCGTGCATCCTCCATAACTCCAAAACCATGAAACGTAGCGGTTCAAAACTATGCATGCATACTTATCAAGCTCCAAGGAAGTGAATGAATGAAAACTGGGTGTCTGGGTGTGTTAAAACACCTTTTTGGAAGATCATTCACTGTGTTTGAGATTGTTCATTCACAAATGAGGAACGTGAGCTGGGTTTAGACCATCGTGAGACAGGTTTCCTGCGTCAGGTCCTGCGGATATGTGTGGATGTTTGGAAAGACAAGGGTGTCCGGAGACGAATAAGGTAAGTCTTGTGTTTGTGAAGTTTGTAGTTTTTTATTTATTAATGTTAAAAATATGGCTTGCAGGCCAATGGTCTTGGATAGTTGCAAGGCCGTGGTGTTTTCGACAAATAAAGTTGTCTTAATGAAGGCTTTCGTTAAAGTTATGGATATCTTGATACTTATGGATACTTATGGATACCCCTGACTATCTCTTCTCCTTCTCCCTCCTTTTGCTTTAAATATTTCCCTATTGATTCTTGTCTTTTTGCAATTGTTGTTTTCATGTATTGTTATGCATTATGTTTTGCACTCTGTCAAAGCGCCTTTGGGCTTCTTGAAAAGCGCTATACAAAATAAATGAATTATTATTATTATTATCTTTGTATGCCTGAGGTTATAAGCTTTCAGATTATGTTAGGATTGTGCAAGGATTGCTTATAATTTGAGAATTTTGCCTTTGTAAAGGAATTCCTTTGGAGAAAATGCACTTTTTGCTTTGAGCGGCCTCAGCTTTATTTTAACTTCGATTTGATTTCTGTTTTTGTGGTCGCTGGTTGCTGGAGCTGGAATGGCACTCGACTACAACAAATTTGGTGAAAATCCGATGAATTTTGACTAACTTACAATCTATAATTACAATGTTAGACATTCAGGAGCCACATTCATTTTCTCTTTTTGTCATTGTATTGTTATTGCGATGGCTCAAAATGTTTTTCAGGACCTCACAGACTCTTTTTAACTCCGATTTAATTTCTGGTTACATAGTTACCGAGTTTGATAAAGGCCCTGGTCAAACAAATTTAGTGAGAATCGATCCAGTTTTGACGACAGTATAGCAGCATGTGGTGAGGCTTTGCTCTCCCCTCCTCCTTAACACGATATCTCAAAAAGTTAGAGATTGATTCAGACGAAACTTGTTGGACAGGTTTGCAGTGAGTACATGGACAGATGAACAGTCGGCCGGACGGAGCTCATTTTAATGTCCCCCGTCTCCGATTTTGTCGGAAGGGCGGAGGCCAACAATTCTAAAGGAATGGAATACAAATTAAGTTGTTTTGAAATCAGATTATAATAGGCATGCCTACCCTTCGTTTCGCTGATGGGTTTAACAAAAGAGAGCATTGTTGTACTTCACAGTCATATTGCATGTCGATCTGCGAGTATCAATGAAGATGTAAAATAAAGTGAAACACGGGGAAAAAATTTTATAACACGTAGTCCTTGCTGCCGTGGTGGCTGAGGTTGTTATTTGTTTGCTCCTTACGGGTAGTTTTATATATTTTTACATTGCATCGAGAAGTATTATTTTTATTATTCTATGACAGCAGGAAGCATGACGGATACGGGTGGGTTGGGACAGCACAGACTCACACACGGGTGGGGACACGGACACGGACACACACACACGGACACACACACACACACGGACACACACACACACACACACACACACACCTTTCAGTGATGGTTGAAATCATATTAAAATTAGAAGTATAAACTGAATTTCAAAAGAAGTGAGAAGTGATTGTATTTTCCAATCTAGCAAGTGATGGAGGCAAACGTACGGGTCAAACACATCCCAGTCGTCTTCATAAGTAGCGTCAACCTGACCTCCAGCTGCTTCCGAGTAAACACCGCCCATGGTGGAAGGTACATGCTGTTGCTCGGAAGTCACGGCCAATCCATCTGCTTGGGCATTGAGTTGGCAAAATTATCATCATATCCGTTTTAAAACATAAAAAACATGTCTTGGCTCATGGAAGCAAGGAATTATAGAATAACGTATCGCAAAATGATTGTAACCAAGATTATGCATCTCAGTGAGTCAGTATATCATACGCTAACTCCCTGATGCTTTTCCTGAGGGCAGGTTCAGAGGGACGGTGTCCTTTGTGATGCAACGTCCTGCATTTAAAATACGAGTACCAATTCAACTGTGTATATTCAGGCCAGTTTTAGCCTGGTGTTGGCTTAGCGGTTAGGGTGCCGGCTTGGGATCCTTGGATCCTGGGTTCGAATCCCGGTCGATCGCTGAATTAACACCAGAGGGGTTGACTCAGCCTGTCATCCTTCCGAGGTCGGCAAATTGAGTACCAGCTTGCTGGGATGAATGATCCCGGTGTGTACCCCGATTTAGAATAGGTACACTGTATCCCTACGCATCGTAAGAGGCGACTAAGGGTTGGCGTCAGGAAGGGCATCCGGCCATAAAACATTGCCTCAAACAGGAAACCATGATTGTCATGGGGCCCACATGGCCAACCCCTGCTCTAGCGGGGAAGAAATGGTCTTAGAACGATCATTCATTCATTTTCATATATTCAGGCCAGTAACTACATCAAGCTAGCCAGCTCAAAGGTAAGTAAATACTTCGACGCGATCCTATTTTACTAGTTACATTAATTAAATGTCAAGACAAATTAAAAATTAAAGGAATTAAATCAAAATTTAAAAGACAATAATAACTGCACTTACTCATGATTATTTTCAAAATTCTCACTTTTGTGTCCCACATGAAAAAAGTACGATGAAACAGCAAATTAATTATAATTTTTCAATAATTGCTGTAGAGGAAACCAGGTCTTGACTTTGTGGGTCCATGGTTGGCTGTGAAAAGCACAAAACATTTGTTTTCTGGATTTGTCGCTTTATCTCACGACTCAGTGACCTGCTTACAAAATTAAGTAAACCATTCCGGATTTGTCTTTGTTGCTGTCAATTGTTGTCCACTCTTTATTTTGTTTCTCATTTGTATTGTGTGCGAATCGGTGGGTCTTTGCTTGCTTGTTTGGTTATTTGATCTTGTGCATCTACCTCGGATGATTAGGCATTTCACATGTTCAACACGCCTGATTTCTCATTCATTCACTTCTTGCTAAACTTTCTTCCTTGTCCCACTTTCATTAAAGTAGTATGTATAAGAGAGAGAAAGAGAGAGAAAGAGAGAGAAAGAGAGAGAAAGAGAGAGAACGAGAGAGAAAGGGAGAGAAAGGGAGCGAAAGGGAGAGAAGGGGAGAGAAAGAGAGAGAAAGGGAGAGAAAGGGAGAGAAAGGGAGAGAAAGGGGGAGAGAAGAGAGAAGAGAGAGGAGAGAGAGGAGAGAGAGGAGGGAGTGGAGAGAGAGGAGAGAGAGGAGAGAGAGGAGGGAGAGGAGGGAGAGGAGGGGGAGGAGAGGAGAGAGAGGAGAGAGAGGAGAGAGAGGGAGAGACAGTGAGAGTACTTCACTCTGCCTCAAATCCTTTACCTTGTTATTTCTTCTTTCTCAAAACAATCACAAATAAATAATAAAACGTTATTCATAATTTAGACTCATTCTGATCTCATTCCTTAAGTCATTCAGTCCCAAAATATTTCTTTCCTCGTCTCCCCTTTTCTCCATCGTCCCCTTTCTCTCAGTCTATGCAAATGAGTCTCAAATCCTTTAAATGACGAATTTTGTACTGTTTCATCTTCCCCACTCACTTCCAAATGTTATTTTCCCCATACCGCTTCCTGTCCTTCCCTTCTTCCTGTTTCACTCCTGAAGAGCTAGCAAACCAATTTTTTTACTTTTTTTTTTACATTTTTTACCCATTTTGTACTGTTTCATCTTCCCCACTCACTTCCAAATGTTATTTTCCCCATACCGCTTCCTCTCCTTCCCTTCTTCCTGTTTCACTCCTCAAGAGCTAGCAAACCCATACAGTGCTGTTTTTCTTTGTGCTATAAATCATCCTTCTTGACACCCAAATCGTGAAGCTTGTCTTCATATTTCTACCATTCAAATTCTCAAATTAAATTTGTTTTGTAATGGGCCCACTGTTATAAATCCACCCACCCCACCACTCCTCTGTGTTCCCCAATTCAGCAGTCCTCCACCAAATGTCCCGCCTCTCTGCATCTCCCAAGCGCTGCCTCTCCCCTCTGACCCTGTCCCTTCCATCCTCCCCTTAGCCCCGCCCATCCTCTCAGCTTCCCTCTTGCCCTCACTGCAAAGGCCATACCATGGTTCAAAAATACTGCATACTGATGGACATTGCAGCACTCAGTGAGACTCGTCTACCTGGTATATCCTATCTTGAGGAACAAGGCTCCATTTAAAAGTTTTACTGGAGCGGCAAGCCAGAAAGTGAAAGTCATCAGGCAGGTGTTGGTTTTGCGATTAAAACCAAACATATAAACCTTCAACATGCTGTCACAACCAGTATCAGTGAATGTCTCATGACTGTGCGATTCAAACTTGACAATGAACGCTATGCTATCGTCATCAGCGCATACTCCCCGACCATGAAAAACACAGATGAGGTCAAAGAGCAGTTCTACGATGATCTTTCAGCAGTCATACAGTCAACATTTCATTGTGACAAGCTTATTTTGTTGGGGGGACCTCAATGACCGAGTGGGACATGATTATGTTGTGTGGAAAAAGGTGATCGGACACCACGGCATCGCAAAGAGAACTCCAATGGCACTTTGCTGCTGACGCTATGTTCAACCAATGAACTCGTCATGACAAACTCCTTGTTCCAATAAAGCTGATATATACAAAGCTACAAAGATGCATTCATGCTCTAAACATTGGCACCTCATTGATTTTGTCATTATCAGGCAACACGACTGGCATGATGACAAGCACACACACCATGTGAGGCTCTGACTATTCGTCCAACCACAGGCTTATTAGGAGTAAAATGCCACTCAAGGTCCAGCCTCCCATGAGAACGCAACGTCTCAATCCTGCTACAAACCTCAATACTCAACAGCTTAAATACAGTGATGTGCAATCACAGCTTCAGCATCATCTCAACACCACATTAGAACATTTGGATCTACTTACTACCTACCAATGCTGAAGTGGGATGGGCCATTTTACAAGACATCACCTTCAGGGCAGCTTCTGACTTTCTCAGATTCATTAAGCATAGTCACAAAGACTGGTTCGACAAGAACGCCTCCCAGATAAACATTCACTTAACTTTATGCATGCTGCTCATCTTTGCTGGATTGACGACAGAGGCTTAGTGTGCAAAGACTCCTCTTGCCTGCAACTTAGGAGACTCGCACAAACAAGACTATGTTCCATGAAAGACAGCTCGCTAATGGGCAGCAAGAGCGGAGGAAATTCAACGGAGGCAGCTGATACAAAGAATTTCAAGCCCTTCTATGCTGTTCTAAAGGCAGTCTGTGGACCGTCTTCTCGTGGTACTGCCGCTCTCCGTAGCTCAGATGGCCAGCACCTTATCACATATCCAAACAATATCCGGGAGCACTACGCTGAGCACTTTAAGGGTGTCCTCAATTGCCCCTCCTCCATCTCGGACGATACCATTGACTCTCTTCCCCAGCGGCCTACATTAGAAGACCTTGCCCGCCCTCTGACTAAAATAGAGATCACCAGAGCTATCAAAGAGATGCCATCTGGAAAGGCCCCTGGTGACGATGGTATCCCCTCTGAGGTTTTCAAGTTTGGCGGTGCCAACCTCCTCATCCGACTGACACAACTCTACAATACCATCTGGAGGGACAAGTCAGTACCCCCGGTCTTCAAAGATACCACGATTGTTCCCCTGTACAAATGCAAAGGTGATAGGTTGTGTGTCGGCATGGCTCGACTATCTATTGCTGGGAAAATACTTGCCCACATCATTCTTAATTGCATATCACCAACAATTGTCAACAGCATCCCCCCAGAAAGCCTGTTGGTCTGACCACAAACAAATCCAAGCAGGCAGTCGCCGACTGGGCATCGTCATTCATGCGAAGTCCTTACACAGCACTACTGAGCTTCTCACCACCACATACAAAAAATTTATTCACAGGTTGATGGAGTACTGCTCTCCCCTCTGGGCTGGTGCTCCTGCCTCACATAAAGCTCAGCTTCACTCTGTAGAAACCAAAGCTTTTAGAATCATTAGTATCTCCCACGATGAAGCTGATTCTTAGGGCCTTTCACTCTCTCGCCACAGGCAGGTTGGTGGTCTTTCGTCTTCTACCGACTCCTCTCCAGCCTTGCACCCCCAGCTCTGTCTGTGCTATGTCCCCCAAATATTCCTGCATGATGCACAAGATCTGTCAGCAGCCCTCTTCTGGTGAAACTGCCAAAATTAAGACTCTCTGCTCACATCCAATCACCTCTTTTTTCCCACCGCTGGAACAAACTCCCACACTCTCCTAAATCCCACTCCTCCCTCTGGGTCTTAAAAACAGCTGTCCACCACCATCTCCTACCTTCCCCCATCCAAAACCTTGATCTTTCTACCCCCGTTAAACCACCCCAAATCCATCTCCTTCAAATTCCGTTTTCTTTCCTGAAAGTCCTTGTAGTGTCCATCTTGTTTATCCCATGTACCCTGCCACAGCCCTCTCCCTTTCAGAGATCTCCTAATGTCTCTGTTCTCTACTGTTGTTGTGCTTCCTCTATCTCCTCCTCTTGTCTTTCTCTCCCTTTAGTATATGTTCTATGTGTTAGCTCTTATATGAGCCTCAACTTGGTATACAAAAAAATAAAGAAATAATCTGGCTTTCGTGCAAGACATGGCAGGGCCAATAGTATGTTCTCTGCACGTCAACTTCAGGAAAAGAGCAGATAACATCGCGATCTATACATGATCCTTACAAAAGTCGACCTTACAGAAGTGTTTGATCGGGTCAGTAGAGAAGGCCTGTGGAAGCTACTGTACAAAGTCAGGTGTCCCACTAAGTTGGTCAACATGATCAGATATTTCCACGATGGCATGGTTGCTCATGTGATGCACAATGGATGCACTTGAGTCATTTCCTGTTACCAATGGCACATTACCAAATTTAAGTTTGGTAATGTGCCAAATTGACAATTTCCTGTTACCAATGTTGCTCCATGCAAGGCTGTGACCCAGCTTCCCTATTATTTAGCATTGTGTTTTCATCTATGCTTCATGATGCCTTCAAACATTGCACCCGGGACTGATGATCCAGTTTCGCACCGACGGTCATGTTTTTAATTTGCGGTGCCTGAAGGCCAAGTCCAGAATCACGGAAATGTTGCTCCATGTTCTACTTTTTGCTGATGACTGCGCACTCTTCAGTCATAATCTTGAAGGTATGCAATTTATTGTAAACTCATGTGTGCAATCTGCTCATCACTATAGCCTTACGATTAGCCTCAAGACCATGGCTATGCTTCAGCCGAGAACAGAAGGTGTGTATACTGTCCCATCCATTACCCTCGATAACACACCACTCAAAGTTGTAGATAAGTTCTGCTATCTTGGAGGTGTCCTCTCTTAAAATGGAATGATTGACGACAAAGTAACATCAAGACTCGGTAAAGCATGTGTGTCCTTTTGAAGATTGGCGCATCGCCTTTTGCATGAATGTGGCATTCCCCTGGACACCAAGATCAGTGTGTATCGTGCCGTTGTCTTATCGATACTCCTGTACGGATGCGAATCTTGGACACCGTATCTTTACCATATCAAACGTCTTGATCAATTCAATATGCAATGTCTTCGCAAGATTATTGGCATCACCTGGCAAGACAGAATACATAGTACCTCAATCCTAGACCGCTGTCGTATCCAAGGAATATAGTATTTTCCTGATGCAAGCCCAGATTCACTGGTCAGGACACCTCCATATGAAAGACCATATAATCCCAAGAGCGGTTTTCGATGCACAACTTAAATTTGGTAAACGGTCATATGGTGGACAAATAATGCACTATGAGGACATCCTTAAGTCTCCGGTGATCCGGTGATCCGGTGGGGGCACCTCCGGGACACAAAGGTGATCCCGGGCAGGAGGCTGTTTCACAGCACCACTTGGTTGTCTGCGACATAAGGGTGAAAGGCGCGAGGAGAGCTCGGCGGGTGAAGTACCAACCGAGAATGAAGGTGTGGAGGTTGAAAGAGGTGACAGTAAGGGAGGCATTAAAAGAGAGGCTGAGTAGGGTAGAGGATGATGTGGTTGAGCTTGAACGTGGTTGGATGTCAATGAAAGATAGTCTGTTGGGAGCCGTTGGTGGGGTATGTGGATGGCCAAAAGGACCACCGAGGCACTCGGAAACATGGTGGTGGGATGATGAAGTTGGAAAGAGGATTGACGAGAAGAGGAAGAAGTTCAAGGAGAGGTAGAAGGCGAAGGGTACGGGAGCAGAAAAAGCAGAGCATGAAAGTTATAAGGCAGTCAAGAAGGTTGCAAAGAAAGAGGTAGCAAAGGCGCAGGAGGCATGCAGGAAAATGTTCGGAGAACGTTTGGATTCGGAAGAGGGTCAGAGAGGGGTATTCAGGATTGCAAAGCAGATAGCGAAAGAGAGGTGTGATGTGATGGGGGTGAGTTGCTTGAAGGATGAAGTGGGACAAATCGTTGTGGACCCAGATGGAATTAAAGGAAGATGGAAAAGATATATGGAAATGCTGTTGAATACAGAGAATGAATGGGATGGCAACATAGAGAGTAACCCAGTTTTAGGACCGGCAGAGAAGATAACTGAGAAGGAAGTTGAGGAAGCGATAAAAGCAATGAAGAGTAGAAAAGCGGGAGGGCCGACGGGAGTTGTGGGAGATATGTTGAAGGCAGCAGGAAGTTGGGGTGTGAAGAGAATGACAGAGATCTGTAATCTGGTGGTGAAAGAAGGCCGCATTCTAGCGGATTGGGAAATGAGTACCCTCGTCCCTCTATACAAGGGGAAAGGTGACCCTCTGGAGTGTGGCTCGTACCGAGCGATAAAGTTGTTGGAGCATGGAATGAAGGTATTGGAAAGGGTGTTGGAGAGGAGGATAAGGAAGAAGGTGAAGATCGACAAAATGCAGTTTGGATTTATGCCAGGAAGAGGAACGACAGACAGGATTGTGAGACAGTTGCAGGAGAAGTACATGGAGAAGAGGAAGAAGTTGTTTCTTGGGTTTGTTGATCTGGAGAAAGCATTCGATAGGGTTCCACGCGAAGTATTGACATGGGCATTGAGGAAGTTAGGAGTGGAGGAATGGTTGATCAGAGTGGTGATGGCAATGTACAAAAGAGCACGCACAGCTGTGAGGACGAAGGACGGGAACAGTGGTGAGTTTGAGGTGAAGGTGGGAGTGCATCAGGGGTCGGTACTAAGTCCACTACTATTTGTAGCTGTGATGGAGGTGCTGGCTCAGAACGTAAAGGAGGGTTTACCGTGGGAGTTGTTGTATGCAGATGATCTGGTGTTGATTGCGGAAAGTATGGATGGACTGAAAGGAAAAGATGAACAAGTGGAAGGAATGTATGGAGACAAAAGGTCTGAAGGTGAATATAGGAAAGACGAAGGTGATGGCAAGTGGTAAAGCATGTGGTGAGGTGGAAAGAACTGGGAAGTGGCCATGTGCTGTGTGCAGGAAGGGTGTCGGAGTGAACTCCATTCAATGTACAATGTGCGCTGAATGGGTTCATCAAAAATGTAGTGGTCTGAGAGGGTCATTAACCAGTGTGGCAGCTACATTCAAATGTAAGGTGTGAACAGAGGGAGCTGCAGATGGAGGAAATGTTGAGTTGGATCTTGGAGACGGCATGAAGCTGGAAGGTGTGAAAACATTTTGCTACCTCGGAGACATGCTGAATGGAGAAGGTGGATCAGACTCGGCAACGGTTGTCAGAGTGAGATGTGCATGGAAGAAGTTTCGGGAACTGAGTGGCATGCTGATGAGGAGGAGAGTGTCGTTGAAGCTGAAGGGAAAGGTGTATGCTGCATGTGTGAGAAGTGTTATGATTTATGGGAGTGAGACATGGATCATGAATGTAGAGTAGCAACGAAGGCTGGAAAGGGTGGAAATGCGAATGGTTCGGTGGATGTGCGGAGTATCTTTGAGAGAGAGGAAGACAAATGATGAATTGCGAAAGATGATGGGAATAGAGCCTGTGATTGATGCTGTGAAGAGGAACAGGTTGAGATGGTTTGGTCATGTGTTGAGGAAGGATGAAAGTGATTGGTTGAGAAGAGTGATGGAAATGAATGTAGAAGGAAGTAGAGGACGGGGAAGACCGAGAAAGACTTGGCTAAAGATGGTGGAAGAAGAAATGCGGGCAAGGGGGTTAACAAGGAGAGATGCAGAAAATAGGGCAAAATGGAGAAGATTGTCATGGGGACCGAAAGGCTAACCCCCGCTCTAGCAGGGAAAATGGCCTTAAAATGCATGTTGTTGTTGTTGTTGTTGTTGAGGACATCCTTAAGTCTACACTCAAGTCCTGTGCCAATCCAGTTGTCACCTGGGACCATCAGACCGCAAACAGTTCAGCTTGACAGAGGAGTCAAGAAAAGAAAGCCTGCCAACGTCCATCTCTACAAGGACCAATCTAAACCTGCGATGCTTGCATTAGACGATGTGGGTCCCGCATTGGACTATACAGCCATCACACAATGCTTAGTAAGCACGCCACCGAAGGGAAGAGATTTGTCGAAAGCGACGACTCACACCATCATTATACTGTACATATCGCTTTTTCCTTTTTCATCCAAATTGGGGACAAAGCCTGGTGTTGGCTTAACGGTTAAGGTGCCGGCTTGGGATCCTAGGATCTTGGGTTAGAACCCCGGTCGATCCCTGAATCAACGCCAGGGGGGTTGACTCAGACTGTCATCCTTCTGAGGTCGGCAAACTGAGTACCAGTTCACTGGTAATTCCCTGCGTGTCACAAGAGGCGACTAACAGGGTTAGCGGCAGGAAGGGCATCCGGCCATAAAGCATTGCTTCAAAAAAAGGGGACCACCGTGCCCGAAAAAGGCCAACCCCTGCTCTGCGGGGAAAAATGGTCTCTAAAGGTGGTTCATACAAATTGGGGACAAATTGCAGAAATGACACATTAATAAATTTCTCATGCCTATTTCTTGCCTCACCTGTGAGCCCATGTGTCAAGTACATGGCTGGGTGCACGCTGTTCTCTTTTTCCACAGGTTTTGCCACAGTAAAAGTGCTCCCCAGCACCGGGGACTCATCCGCAGGCGTTCCAACGTTGATGGTGCTCGCAGTGGCTGGTATCTCCTCATCGTGGTCCATATCGAGCTGCCGAACCACTTCCTCGGCTTCCACAGCCTGCCCAGGCATTTCTTCCACACATGGCTCACTTGCCTTGCCTATGGATTAGACAATATGGATGAAGCAGCAGTAGCAGAGGTGAGGAAATAACTTACAAATGGTTATGACATGTTGAAAAGTAATGCCTCCTATTCCTTTTCTCTAAAACAGGTAAAGATATTCGAATGAAACAAAGCGCAGTCTGCACATTAGTTATTCCCGTCACTGTGTGCGAAGTTTCGTGATTCTGATACAGGTATCTCACGCTTAACGAAGGGGTTACATACCTTTATAACCCTTCATTATGCAGGAGGTCATATAGTCTAGTAGGAAGACTAGGTCCCCCTGCACCCCCCGGAGATATACTTCTAATCAGTGTTTCTAGATTGGAAAAAATGTGTAGAAAATGACTAGCTATGGCCCCAAGCTGAAATAATGTCCCACATACCATTTTTATGCAAATTACTGCTGCCATTATCAAAAAAAGACTAGGTCCCCCTGCACCCCCCGGAGATATACTTCTAATCAGTGTTTCTAGATTGGAAAAAATGTGTAGAAAATGACTAGCTATGGCCCCAAGCTGACAAAATGTCCCACATACCATTTTTATGCAAATTACTGCTGCCATTATCAAAAAAAGACTAGGTCCCCCTGCACCCCCCGGAGATATACTTCTAATCAGTGTTTATAGATTGGAAAAAATGTGTAGAAAATGACTAGCTATGGCCCCAAGCTGAAAAAATGTCCCACATACCATTTTTATGCAAATTACTGCTGCCATTATCAAAAAAAGACTAGGTCCCCCTGCACCCCCCGGAGATATACTGAAACTGGCAGTGACTGGTGATTGAAATGCGGTGCCTTTTTGTGTTTCAGGTCGAGGTACGTGAACTCCCCACGATCTACAGCAACCAGGAAGAGACTGATACCAGGGTGGTTCTGTACCTCCATCATGCTGCTACCATCGGATACAAGAACGCTGTAGTCAGAACACCGGACACAGACATCCTCCTGATCCTGCTCCACCATGCCCACAACATCAAGCTGACGGTGTACCTGGATACAGGGTCAGGGAAGCATCGCCAACTTGTCAACGTCTCTGAGCTGGCAGAATCCCTGGGAGAGGACTACTGTGCCACTCTCCTGGGGTACTATGTGTTCAGCGGAGAAGACTGCACCAGTGCCTTCAAAGGGAAGGGAAAAGTCGGGCCCTTGAAAAAGCTGGAGAAGAATCCCAGGTTTCACAGGGCATTCGGTGAATTTCACAGGGTATTTAGAAAAATAAAACTTTGTGTTAACGTCTGTGTAGACGGACCTTAATATGAGTCTATTATTTCGTAAAACTGTGATTATTTTGTAAATAAAGCACTAATTAGCATACTAGTATACCATAGACACATGTAATCATGTTATGAATAGTTCTATCATGATCTATGCCCTTCAAAACATGGGTCTAGACACCTTCATTTTTCAATTATCTGCAATATTGGCTGAGATATGTCAAAAATCGTTTTTTTGATAATGGCAGCAGTAATTTGCATAAAAATGGTATGTGGGACATTGTTTCAGCTTGGGGCCATAGCTAGTCATTTTCTACACATTTTTTCCAATCTAGAAACACTGGTTAGAAGTATATCTCCGGGGGGGTGCAGGGGGACCTAGTCTTTTTTTGATAATGGCAGCAGTAATTTGCATAAAAATGGTATGTGGGACATTGTTTCAGCTTGGGGCCATAGCTAGTCATTTTCTACACATTGTTTCCAATCTAGAAACACTGATTAGAAGTATATCTCCGGGGGGTGCAGGGGGACCTAGTCTTCCTACTAGACTAATAGTCCATTATTTCTAATGGGAAAATGACACTTCATTTACTAACTGTAATTTTTCAGTCTAAAAGCAAATCCATATGCGAAGTACAATGATGCTTTTAGTTTCAAGTGACATTATAATATTATGATTTACCTAATAATAAAGACAATAACACAATAATAAGTTAATTTAGTTATAACACTTATCAAAACAATCCTTGAGTCCAAGTTTCCACACGAAGGCAGTGGCAGGAAGTGGTCTTTTTCTTCTTTTTGGTTTTAATGGAATTTTCAGAGCCACGAGGCTCTATATATGCCACGCACCACAACACTTCGGCATCTGACTCAGTCGGCAAAAGTGTAACCGGTACGCTTGACCAGATGATCCCCATTTCTCAGGCAGAGTGGAAAAGGTGCGATCTGGGTTCTCCGTACCAAGGGCATTGTGTGAAGATGTGTCCCAAATCTTCGGGAACCTTACACTACTCACAGAAATCCATCGGGTGACCCCCTATCAGACGTAAATAGGGGTTTAGAGCATAATGTCCGAGTACGAGCCTGTAGAGGATTGCCTGGTCTCTTCTGGAGAGTCAAAGAAACGAGACAGAGAATTCAACCAAAAGGTGCACCTTCTAGCACCATCTCCCCTTGGTAGGGGTCTCCCACTGAAATAGCTCTGATGGGCCCAGAGAGATTGGGGTTTCAAAATCAGACCTTAGTGCACATTCAGTGCACGTTTGGCTGCCAGATCACAGGTTTCATTGTCTCCAATGCCCATGTGGGCAGGGATAGCAGGACGTGGTGGAGGAGATCGTTATTTTTAACCCTTTCATTCTGAAAAGTTAATCACCACATTGAAAAGTTAATCGGTGGAAAAACATATTGCATTTTTTATCGCCGCGCAGAAGTGACATTGCACAATCACCATGACACTGTGACGGCTCCTTCATTGTGGCGAATGAAGACCTTCATAAAGCAATGACTAGGCATAACTGAAACCATTCGTTGAAGCGAACCTTCCCTATGCAAACTTTCATTCAGCGGGGGATACTTGTACTCGATGTATCAGTGCAATGTTAGTCAAGAAGGCGGAGGGCAGCACGACATTGTCAGTGCTATGAAGCATGAAGCACTGGAGATGAGAGTTGGGATGACTGACTGGAGATGAGAGTTGGTTGCACCATTACAATTCTGAGAGCAAGAGACGGTCAATAGAGTACCGCCACAAAGGATCTCCAGCCCTGGCTTGGCTCCGTCAGATTTTCATCTCTTCCCCAAACTTAAGGAAAACCTTTGTGGAAAAGTATTCTTCCAACGATGATGTAAAGGCCACTGTGAAGTGCTGGTTAAGCCAGCAGGATGCACGGTTCTATTGTAACGGAATCACAAAAAAACAAACTATAGCCACGTGGGGGACTGACAGTTATTTCCCCAACAGGTGGGGTGACCAGAGATGGGACCGATAAAGCAGAATTGGTAGGGCTTGTTTGAACAGAATTGGCTTTGGTTAATGGGGTCCTGATTTGATTTTGCCAAAGCCAAGTTTTGAAAGCCATAACTGAATTTGGTGCTGTGGGGGCTAGTGGATCCAGATGAGAAGTACAATACTAAAAGACCCTGCTGCCCTAATTAATCCTGTCAAATGTGGTTCAATTTTGGCCCGTATTTATGGAGAGGATGTTTCAGTGAAAATGGCGGATCAAGGGGTGGACCCAACGACGCCTGTTTCACGGGAGCAGTTTGCTTATGTGGAGCACAACTTTAGATCCGAGCCTTGTCCTAATGCCTCCAAGTGGGTTTCATTGGAATTTGGTTGTAAGTTTCAGAGGATAAGATTTGGAAAAAAATATACAAATATAGGACTTCCTTCGAAGAGGAGAAGAAAACCTGCCTGATACATCCTGTCAGCTTTGGTTTGAATCAGCCAGGTAGTTTGGGAGCAGAAGACATTTTAGTGAAAATGAAGGATTTGGGGAGGGAGCACGTGGGCCCCTTTCCGGGCAAGATACGGCCATGGGGAACACAACTTATGGTTAAGGGCATGGTCTCGATGCCGCATGGCCAGTTTGGTCTGGATCCGATTCGTTTCTGAAAAGTTATTTGAATGAAATAACAATGTTTGGGGAAAAACCCTCCTTTTCCCCTCTTTTACAGGGGCAGATCTGGATTGAGAGCACAACCCCATGAGACCTTACCAGCACACAGTGGTCTACTTTAATAAATAGCCCCATGGGGGACTGACGCACATTTCCCCATGGTTTCTAAGATGATTTTAAAATAGGTTACCTGAATTTGAAGTGAAACTCAAAGTGGATATTTTTTTAGAATGATTTATAAATCATTTAAAATATAATAAATAAATACCTAATTTACACAAGTATTCAACCCCCTGAGTCAATACTTCGGAGAAGCACCTTTGGCAGCGATTACAGCTTCGAGTCTTCTTGGGTATGTATTATCTTTGCACATCTGGATTTAGGGATTTTCTCCAATTCTTTCTTGCAGACTTGCCCAAGCTTTGTCAAGTTGGTTGGGGATTGTCGGTAAACAGCAATCTTCAAGTCTTGCCACAAGACTGTCAATGGGATTCAAGTCTGGGCTTTGGCCCGGCCACTCAAGGACTTTCACGTTCTTGTTCTGAAGCCATTCCAGTGTTGATTTGGCTGTATACTTGGGGTCATTGTCCTGTTGGAACGTAAATCTTCGCCGCAGTCTAAGGTCTTTTTTGCATTCTGAAGCAGGTTCTCCTCAAGGATCTGCCTGTATTTGGCTCCATTCATTGTTCCCCCTCTATCCTTACAAATCTCCCAATCCCTGCTGCAAAAAGCATTGCCATAGCATGATGCTGCCACCACCATGCTTCACGGTAGTGATGGTGTTAGATGGGTTATGAGCTGTGCTCGGTTTCTGCCAGACATAGTGCTTTGCATTCAGGCCAGAGTTCAATTTTTGTCTCATCGCACCACAGAATATTTTGCCTCATGCTTTCAGTCTTTCACGTACCGTTTTGCAAACAAATGGTGTGCTGTCATGTGCCTTTTTCTCAGGAGTGGCTTCTGTCTGGCCACTCTCCCATAAAGTCTTGACTTGTGAAAGTGCTGCAGAGACCGGCAGATTCTCCCATCTCAACCAAAGAACTCGGTAGTTCTGTCTGAGTGGTCATTGGGTTCTTGGTCACTTCCCTGAACAAGGTCCTTCTTGCACAGTTGCTCAGTTTGGTCGGACGGTTTGGTCTAAGAAGTCTAATAAGTTTAGTCTAAGAAGAGACTGGGTAGTTCCATACTCTTTCCATTACATAATGATGGAGCTCACTGTGCTCTTGGGAACTTTCAACACTCTAGAAATTGTTTTATACCTCCCACAGATCTATGCCTCCTAACAATTCCATCTTCGAGTTCTACGAACAGTTCCTTGGACTTCATGGTAGAGTTTCTGCTCTGACAACTGTGGGACTTGTATAGAAAGGTGTGTTTCTTTATAAATATTGGTCCAATCGATTGAATTGGCAACAGGTAGATTCCAATCAGGTTGCAGAGACATCTCAAGGATGATCAAAGGAAATTGAATGCACCTCAGGTAAATTTGGAGCGTCATAGCAAAGGGGTTGAATACTTATTGACTTGAAACATTTCAGCTTTTCATTTTTAATTGTTTTGTAAAAAAAAATACTAAAAAAAATTCCACTGTGATATTATTGAGTATTATGTGTAGCTTAGTGACAAAAAGTCTCAATTCAAAAAAAAATTTGATTCAGGCTGTAAAACAACAAAATGTGAAAAAGTCAAAGGGTGTGATTACTTTCTGAAGGCACTGTAAGTAGTACGTAAGGCCGGACACCAGAGCCTACTGCATGAGGTTATTTCAGAGAAATAACCGAACTACTTGAATGTTTACAGAGATTTGTGGACCGCAGTGGTGATTATGTTGAGAAATAAACATGCACCATGGTAGAATAAAGATTTATGTTAGTATCTGTCTTTGTTTCATTCAAATATCTTTACCTGCGCCAGAGAAAAAGAAGAGGAGGCATTACTTTTCAACACGCCATTGTACAATACTGCATGAACAAAACAAGAAATCATACTGAAACAAAATAAAAACCAAAAACCAACAACTTACACAAATGAAGAATACAACCTAGATAGAACCAATTGGATTACTTTAAATGTTCGGCACAGAAATCATGCCATTTGTAAAAATATGCTGCTTCCAGATCTCCAAAGAATGAATGTACATTCATTCATTCATTTTCAGATCTCCAAAGAATTTGGCAATAAGCCAGCTTATTTATTACCAATGGGGGAATTCTATTCAACTATCATCCTGTGGATTCGGCTGTTTCAGCCACACCCATTGCTAACAGGTATACATAATCAAGCACACAGCCATGCAATCTCCATAGACAAACATTAGCAGCAGAATGGGCCGTACTGAAGAGCTCAGTGACTTTCAACGTGACACCGTCATAGGATGCCACCTTTACAACAAGTCAGTTCATCAAATTTCTGCCCTGCTAGAGTTGCCCCAGTCAACTCTAAGTGCTGTTATTGTGAAAACGTCGAGGAGCAACAACAGTTCATCCGCAAAGTGGTAGGCCACACAAGCTCACAGAACGGGACCGCCAAGTGCTGAAGCGCGTAAAAATCGTCTGTCCGAGTTCCAAACACACTCACTACCGAGTTCCAAACTGTGTCTGGAAGCAACGTCAGCACAACAACTGTTCGCCGGGAGCTTCATGAAATGGGTTTCCATGGCCGAGCAGCCACACACTAGCCAAGATAACCACGCGCAATGCCAAGCATCGGCAGGAGTGGTGCAAAGCTCGCCGCCATTGGACTCTGGAGGAGTGGAAACGCGGTCTCTGGAGTGATGAATCACGCTTCACCATCTGGCAGTTCGACGGACGAATCTGAGATTGGCGGATGCCAGGAGAACGCTACCTGCCCGAATGCATAGTGCCAACTGTAAAGTTTGGTGGAGGAGGAATAATGGTCTGGGGCTGTTTTTCATGGTTCGGGCTAGGCCCCTTAGTTCCAGTGAAGGGAAATCTTAACGCTATTCTCGACGATTGTGTGCGTCCAACTTTGTGGCAACAGTTTGGGGAAGGCCCTTTCCTGTTTCAGCATGACCATGACCCTGTGCACAAAACGAAGTCCATACAGAAATGGTTTGTCGAGATCGGTGTGGAGGAACTTGACTGGCCTGCACAGAGCCCTGACCTCAACCCCATCGAACACCTTTGGGATGAATTGGAACGACGGCAACGACAGACGGACGGACATGAACCAATTGCTTTAACCTCATTTGTCGCTTCGCATGTGTGGGGTAATAACATTGTAGCGCTGTTTTACTGCTCGTATTTGTTGGTGATTTTAAACCTAAAGTTACTGTTGTTTCTGATTTGGGTTTTGATTATTAGTGCTGCTAGCAGTAATAACTGAAGTTCACATCAGGGCATGCAAAACAGCCTAATTTCCAATCAAATCTAAAGCTGTGACAGAAACTACAGCTTCTCTTTCCTGACGGAAAGAGAAGCTGTGGTTAGTTTTGGATGAATGCCCAGATCCTGCCATATAGCAACTACAAATCTGTGTCCCCTCGGTGTATTTTTCATGGAAGGAAGTAATACAGTCTGAAACCAGTAATTTCTTCCTCTTTTTTTTTTTTTTTTAAGATAATTTAAAATTTGAGCTGGGTTAAACCAGTTTTATGGATGATAAAAATTTCTATAACAGGTAAGTGCAATTTCTCCATTGTCAGGTTAGATACCAAGGTTTTCTGGAGCAGCCAATGATGTTGATGCTGGTGTTGGTGTAGCGGCTAGGGTGCCAGCTTAGGATCCTAGGATCCTGGGTTTAAATCCCGGTTGATCGCTGAATTAACGCCAGGGTGGTTGACTCAGCCTGTCATCCTTCCGAGGTCGGCTAATTGAGTACCAGCTCGCTGGTAATTCCCTGTGTGTCGTAAAAAGGCGACAAACAGGGTTGGCGGCAGGAAGGGCATCCGGCCGTAAAACATTGCTTCAAAAAGGGGACCAACAAAAAACAACAACAACCACGGTGCCCAAAAAAGGCCAGCCCCCGCTTTGTGGGGAAAAATGGCCTCTAAAGGTGGGGGGTTTTTTTGTTTGTTTTTTTACCAGAAAAGTTGACCAATTCCCAAATTATTCGATGAGCTGCATTCAGCATTTTTATACCAATCAAAGATGACAAATTCCAGGAATACTTACCATCTTTTCCAGTGGATGTGAAGAAATGGAAAACAGGAGAAAAGAGTGTTCCTAATATTGTTGTACGTGGGGGGCTTTGGCTTTCAATATTTGGCATCATATCAGTATGTCTCACAACCTTCCCTGGTAGTGGACTCGCTCCTATAAAATGACATTCGCTGCATTAGTGAACATATGCCCAGCTGCAAACTGCTTCACAATCACAAGGTACAGTGATGTCTTTATTTCCTGCACATGATTAATCAATGTACGTATTTCTTGCCTTTGCATTTGATTTAAATATTATAAGTTAATGGTAAAACAAGCTCACATTTCAAAAACTGAAAAATGCTCAATTTAATATTTTTTCCATATACTGTACAGATGTACCATTAAACAACAGCACCACTTCCTTAAACCCCCTTACTTTCAACCCTCCCCTCGATACCTCCCAAAGTAGCCAAAAAGAAAATCCAACAGCCATATATTTAGACTTGTACCATAATCCTAGACATGGTGAACAGTTAGAACATTGCCTCAAGCTACACTAACACCCACTCAAGCAGGGCTTTCTACTTAATCCCTGTTTCTATTCTCTAAACAAACATCAATTACATGTGATGATTTCTCAAGATGTTCTAGATGCTGAACACCCATTGAAGATATTTAACACAGGAAATGTAATGTTTGTCAAAGATGTGAACGACAAGGTTTAGATCTTGTAACAGAGATTTAAGCCCGATGTGTGTATACTAGCTGAGATACCTGTTCTATGCCTGGGGAAATCTGAGTATGTGGAAGGGGGGGGGGGGGGGGTAAGGGCAGTGATGGAAGTGGGTGGTATTGGGGGGAATGTGGAGGGGGATGGTGAGGGATGTGGGCCTGATGTGGTCTAGGTGAACCTGAGTTTGGGGGTGAGAATGGGAAGGGGTGGGGTTGTGGGGGGCTCGGGGGTGTTGGGATGTTGGAAGGTCAAAGTGTTGACGTACATCTATTCCGCTATGCTGTCTGAACTTTCTTCCAATATCGGCACTTCCCAATTGTTCGGTACACCAGCGAGATTATTCAAGGATGAATGATGTGAAAATATATCATTTTTCTGCTAGTCTATATAGATTGGTGGGGTGGGGAAGCACGGAGGTGAGGTGAGGAGTGGGGAGAAGGTGGGGAGAGGAGGGTTTGGGGGATGTTGGAGAAGCATATCATAGAGCAAAACCATCCTGGGGGAGTGAACACTCTTGATGCCATGTGTCAAAGGATGTGACTGGTAAATCAGGAGAAACACACACAGTAGGGGGGTGATAGGGGTAATTTGGGTGGGGTCATGGCAGGAACTATCCTGGGGGAGTGGACAATCTTCATGCCAAGTGTGAATGAGCCCCATGGGTGAAAGTGTGTACCCAGTATATGGAAGCAAACACACAGTCAGGGGGTGGCGGTGTTAGTATGGGGAGTCTGGGGGGTTGGTGAGGAGGTTTGTAGTGCAAAACCACCTTGGGGGAGTGAACAGTCTTTCACCGCAAGTTTGAGCCTCGTGGGTTAAAAGGTGTAGCCGGTGAATCAGAACAAACACACACAGTAGGGGGTGATGGGGGTAATGGTGGTGGGGTTGGGGCAAAATGCAAAACTATCCTGGGGGAGTAGACACTCTTTATGCTAAGTGTGAGTGAGGCCCATGGGTGAAAGGGTGTACCTGGTATATGGAAACAAACACATGGTGGGGGGCGGGAGGGATGGAGGTTGGGGGGGAGGGGGGAGTTTTTTGTGCAAAACCACTCTGGTGGAGTGAACAGTCTTCATGGCAATTTTGAGCCCCGTGGGTCAAATGGTTTGGCTGGCATATCAGAACAAACACACATACACAGCTCAAATATATATACAGATTTTATAATTACGTGGAAAGAAAAAAATTTTAATAAAAAAAATACACCTCTGATTCGAGTACTCAATTATAAAATGGGTTAGCGGTTACCTATTTTTGCTATCGAAGATATATAAACAGCGAATGACTGTTATTCATTACAACCTCCTTTTGAATCCTCTTCACAACCACAAAAGCATTAACGTTAAAACACAAAGTATCTCATAAATATAAACATGGATGATTCACAAACCAAAGCAAAAACAAGCAAGAACGACACTCGGTAGAGCACCAGGCTGAACAGTTTATGTACGATTTGTATCCCACTGATAAGCTGGATCTGGATCCGGACTTGAGAAAATTATCGCATCAGGATGCAGATCTTCACCAAATTAATTCGTCCTTGTCACATACCCCACCTGTGCTGAAGATTTGAATTTCCCAACCTGTCCCAAGCGAATTGAATCAATTCGTCCATGTCAAATACCAAGTTTCGTCTGAATCCGTCCATAACTTCATAATCCTGCGATATATCTGCGATATATCTGCGATATCTCTCAACGGTGAAGAATCACTTAAAAAATTATTGGATTTAGATCTTCACCAAAATCGAATCAAATCATCATTGTCCAACATGTCCAATCAAATTGTCTTTATTCTTGTCCAACATCGAATCAAACCCAACATGTCCACCAAGTTTATTCCGAATTCTTCCACATCATTTTGAGATGTCGTGTTACATATCGTTTTTGGTCCTATCACTCAATGGTGAAGAATCATTTAAATTCTCGGATCTGGATCCAGATCTTCACCAAAATATAATCAATTCATCCTTGACACACTCACTACCTGTCCACCAAGTTTTGACCAAATCCATGTACAACTTTTTGAAATATCCTGCTTGCAGACAGACAAATATACAGGGGTGAACACATATCCTCCGTCTATCTTTGGTCATGGTTCCCGGATTTTTTTTTTTTTTTTTTTTTCTTTTGTTTTTCATCGTTCTGTTTGGATATTGTTGGAATATGTTTAAACCGCAGCCGTGATGCTGACGCCTCCCCCCCCCCCCCCCCACCCCCAGAATTTACATGTTTTAAACGTTTCCCAGTGTGTACCCTGGTCAGAATAGGTACACCGTATCCCTGCGTGTCGTAAGAGACGACTAAGAGGGTTGGCGTCAGGAAGGGCATCCGGCCATAAAAACATTGCCTCAAAAAGAGAACCATGACAATCACAAGTACATATGGGCAGGGTGCAGCCCGAAGTGGAGATCGGTTTCTGAGGTTTGGGACATGGAATGTGGGGACAATGACAGGGAGATCAGGAGAAGTGGTGGAAGTATTGGTCAGAAGAAGAGTGGACATATGTTGTGTGCAAGAGACGAGATGGAAGGGAAGTGGTGTGAGAATGGTGAAGGGTAGGCAGGGACAGAAATACAAGTTTGTGTGGCAAGGGTGCCCGGAGGGCGTGAATGGTGTTGGTGTCCTGTTTTCTGAGGAGTTTGTAGACAGTGTGGTGAGTGTGACTAGAGTGAGTGATAGGTTGATGATGGTGAAAATGATGATTGGAAAGCTCTTGGTGAACGTCATCTCGGGATATGCTCCGCAGGTTGGTCGAAGCGATGAAGAGAAGGACAAGTTCTGGTGTGCGATAGAGAAGCTGATGGAAAACGTGAAAGATGAGGAAGTTGTTGTGGTGGGAGGAGACCTGAATGGACATGTGGGAAGGAGTATGGATGGTTTTGAGGGAGTTCATGGGGGTTACGGATATGGTGTGAGAAATGGAGAAGGTGAAAGGATTTTGGAGTTTGCTGATGGAGCTGATTTGTTGATTTGTAATACTCAGTTCCAGAAAGAGGACAATAAGCTTGTTACATACACGTCAGGTGGGTCGACGACAACCGTTGACTACCTGATGGTGCGTCGGCGAGATAGGGGGCACCTCCGGGACACAAAGGTGATCCCGGGGGAGGAGGCTGTTTCACAGCACCACTTGGTTGTCTGCGACATAAGGGTGAAAGGTGCGAGGAGAGCTCGGCGGGTGAAGTACCAACCGAGAATGAAGGTGTGGAGGTTGAAAGAGGTGACAGTAAGGGAGGCATTAAAAGAGAGGCTGAGTAGGGTAGAGGATGATGTGGTTGAGCTTGAAAGTGGTTGGATGTCAATGAAAGCTAGTCTGTTGGGAGCCGTTGGTGAGGTATGTGGATGGACAAAAGGACCACCGAGGCACTCGGAAACATGGTGGTGGGATGTTGAGGTTGGAAAGAGGATTGACGAGAAGAGGAAGAAGTTCAAAGAGTGGCAGAAGGCGAAGGGTACGGGAGCAGAAACAGCAGAGCATGAAAGTTATAAGGCAGCCAGGAAGGCTGCAAAGAAAGAGGTAGCAAAGGCGCAGGAGGCATGTAGGAAAATGTTCGGAGAACGCTTGGATTCGGAAGAGGGTCAGAAAGCAGTATTCAGGATTGCAAAGCAGATAGCGAAAGAGAGGTGTGATGTGATGGGGGTGAGTTGCTTGAAGGATGAAGTGGGACAAATCGTTGTCGACCCAGATGGAATTAAAGGAAGATGGAAAAGATATATGGAAATGCTGTTGAATACAGAGAATGAATGGGATGGCAACATAGAGAGTAACCCAGTTTTAGGACCGGCAGAGAAGATAACTGAGAAGGAAGTTGAGGAAGCGATAAAAGCAATGAAGAGTGGAAAAGCGGGAGGGCCGACGGGAGTTGTGGGAGATATGTTGAAGGCAGCAGGAAGTTGGGGTGTGAAGAGAATGACAGAGATCTGTAATTTGGTGGTGAAAGAAGGCCGCATTCCAGTGGATTGGGAACTGAGTACCCTCGTCCCTCTATACAAGGGGAAAGGTGACCCTCTGGAGTGTGGCTCGTACCGAGCGATAAAGTTATTGGAGCATGGAATGAAGGTATTGGAAAGGGTGTTGGAGAGGAGGATAAGGAAGAAAGTGAAGATCGACGAAATGCAGTTTGGATTTATGCCAGGAAGAGGAACGACAGATGCGCTTTTCATTGTGAGGCAGTTGCAGGAGAAGTACATGGATAAGAGGAAGAAGTTGTTTTTTGGGTTTGTTGATCTGGAGAAAGCATTCGATAGGGTTCCACACAAAGTATTGACATGGGCATTGAGGAAGTTAGGAGTGGAGGAATGGTTGATCAGAGTAGTGATGGCAATGTACAAAAGAGCACGCACAGCTGTAAGGACGAAGGACGGGAACAGTGGTGAGTTTGAGGTGAAGGTGGGAGTGCATCAGGGGTCGGTACTAAGTCCACTACTATTTGTAGCTGTGATGGAGGTGCTGGCTCAGACCGTAAAGGAGGGTTTACCGTGGGAGTTGTTGTATGCAGATGATCTGGTGTTGATTGCGGAAAGTATGGATGGACTGAAAGGAAAAGATGAACAAGTGGAAGGAATGTATGGAGACAAAAGGTCTGAAGGTGAATATCGGAAAGACAAAGGTGATGGCAAGTGGTAAAGCATGTGGTGAGGTGGAAAGAACTGGGAAGTGGCCGTGTGCTGTGTGTAGGAAGAGTGTCGGGGTGAACTCCATTCAATGTACAATGTGTGCTGAGTGGGTTCATCAAAAATGTAGTGGTCTGAGAGGGTCATTAACCAGTGTGGCAGCTACATTCAAATGTAAGGTGTGCACAGAGGGAGCTGCAGATGGAGGAAATGTTGAGTTGGATCTTGGAGACGGCGTGAAGCTGGAAGGTGTGAAAACATTTTGCTACCTCGGAGACATGCTGAATGGAGAAGGTGGATCAGACTCGGCAACGGTTGCTCGAGTGAGATGTGCATGGAAGAAGTTTCGGGAACTGAGTGGCGTGCTGATGAGGAGGAGAGTGTCGCTGAAGCTGAAGGGAAAGGTGTATGCTGCATGTGTGAGAAGTGTTATGATTTATGGGAGCGAGACATGGGTAATGAACGTAGAGCAGCAACGTAGGCTGGAAAGGGTGGAAATGCGAATGGTTCGATGGATGTGCGGAGTATCGTTGAGAGAGAGGAAGACAAATGATGAATTGCGAAAGATGATGGGAATATTGCCTGTGATTGATGCTGTGAAGAGGAACAGGTTGAGATGGTTTGGTCATGTATTGAGGAAGGATGAAAGTGACTGGTTGAGAAGAGTGATGGAAGTTAATGTAGAAGGAAGTAGAGGACGGGGAAGACCGAGAAAGACTTGGCTAAAGATGGTGGAAGAAGAAATGCGGGCAAGGGGGTTAACAAGGAGAGATGCAGAAAATAGGGCAAAATGGAGAAGATTGTCATGGGGACAGCAAGGCTAACCCCTGCTCTAGCAGGGAACATGGCCTTAAAATGCATGTTGTTGTTGTTGTTGTTGTATCTTTGGTCATGGAGGTAATAATAGACAAATGTCAAAAAGAAATCAAAAGAAAAGTGAGAACCTTTTTAAAAATAAAAAATTACTAAAAATAATATAAAAATAACTAAAATATATAAATAAATAAAAACAGTAATAAAAAAAATACCTAAACATAAATAAAATTATCAAGGTGAAAAATTCCTTATTTATTTAAAAAACAAAAAATAGTTACACATGTGCCTTAGTTTATATAAAAATCTTGCTGGGAGCTGGGGTGTAAATTCTGTTCAGCTACAGGTATTGAATGAATATAAATGTAGCTTTGGGAGTTAATGGTCACAAGCAATAAAAGCTGATCACAAGATGATCAGCTTTGACATGCTTCAGAAGGATGTCTTCCACAACTCTTGCCTAATGTGTACCCACCTCCGTTAATCTGTCCCTTGCGTCGCGTCCGTGCAACCACAAGCTCTTGTTGCGGCGTCGAAGAAATGAATGAGTCATCATGATCCGCATCCAGCTTACGTCTCTTCGCTGATGACAGTTCCTGGAAGGAATTAACGTGTGATGCAAAATGTTATGAAAGCAGAAAGCTTTTGTGTAGCGTATTAAAAGTAAAGGTGTACTCTGAGATTCATTTTGTATGTTATTATGAGATCAAGTTAAGATGATTGAAGAACAGCATTAGCTTAGTTAGCATGAAACCAAATGAATAAAATATGAGTGTAATCTATCAAGAAACAAAGAGATCAACATATTCAAGGCCACCATATAATCTGTACTTCTATATGGTGCAGACCAGACCCATGGACATTGACCATGGTCTACGGAAATAAGCTTGATGGGAATTACAGGGTGTTTCAAAAAGAGTGATACAACTTTAAACGTTTATTTACAAAGAAACAGAAGCCTCTGGAACGTGAACCAAACATTCATTGAAAGCTTATGACATGGTATTTTCTATCCCTGATTGCTATTGCAGCAAGTCACTGCTAGAGTTAGTGAGAGCCCAAGGTCTGAAATTGGCATCTATGCAAAATCCTTGTAATTGAAGCTCTCGATGTGTGCCCCTCCGCGGTTCAGACAGGCATTGATCCTGACTGCAAAGTTCTGTCCATCTGTCCTGTAGGTCTCATGTGGCACAGCCTGGAGGTAGTCTGACACCTCCTGCTTCAGATCATCCAGTGTGGCAGGGCAGTTGACGTAGACAGAGCGGTACCCAGGGCAATGATGCGGTGTCTGAAGAGCTGCTGCAGGAAAGTGATGGTGTCACCAGCTGTATCCGGGGGCGCACCATCCTGCATAAACCAAGTCATGCTGAGCTGGTTTGGGGTGACCTTTTGGGCTAGATCAACATGGAACTTATGGAGCACGGCCCGATAGCACTCACCGTTTATAGTCACCATCCTGCTGTTGTCATTCTCAAACCAGTAAGGCCCTAGCATTCCCCATGTGGCATTGAAGGCGCAGAAGCATGTGAATTTAGGCCCTTTCAGGTACCTCTCAGTGATCTCCTCAGGTGGTTCTGCCCCCCAGAAAATGTTGTTGTTGGTTGTTGATTTAGTCTCATACCACCACCGCTGCACTTTTGTCTTCTGCTCCATTGTTAATGGCATAGTTGATCTACTGAGCTAGAAATCCCAGGGAACAAATACCACAATGACACCACCAAACCCTGTAAAGGAAAACGGTATAGGTCAAAAAACAAAGAAATGGCAGGAAGTCAAAGTTGTATCAATCTTTTTGAAACACCCTGTATAAAGGAAACTCCTGAGAAAAATATCTAAACATTCACTGGTCTTAGCAATGTAGAGTTCTATGATACAATACGCTTAAGTGACACCATCAGATCAAGAACAATGAAACTTGCCGTGGTTTCCCAAATAAAGCCCATTGTTGCATGGATGGGACATCTATCTATAATTCCATTAATCTCTGTGTGTATGTGTGTTTGTATGTGTGTATGTGTGTATGTGTGTATGTGTGTATGTGTGTATGTTTGTCTGTGACCGCTGTTTCTCGACAACTACCGGTCCGATATACTTTAAACTTGCCAGGTATATTGCTGGGGACCCGAGGATGTGCCTTTTCAAGGTTTGAAATTAATCGGACAAGTAGTTACCGAGCTATGGCGATTTAGCCGTTCGCCGTTCGCTTTGGCTTTGCGAATGGACCAAACCATTCATGTAAATAGAGGGGGGGGGGTTCTGTGGTCGTTCGCTTTGGCTTTGCGAATGGACCAAACCATTCATGTAAATAGAGGGGGGGGTTCTGTGGTCGTTCGCTTTGGCTTTGCGAATGGACCAAACCATTCATGTAAATAGAGGGGGGGGGTTCTGTGGTCGTTGCGAATGGACCAAACCATTCATGTAAATAGAGGGGGGGGGGGGTTCTGTGGTCGTTACTGCCACGTGGTTTCAAAGTTTTTTTTTGTTGTTGTTGTTTGCACGCATGTTTTTTTGCACCCACGTACGGGCACGTCCTAGGATGTTTACACACACACACCCCTACACAAATTTTTTTTTGTTTTTTTTTTTGGCAAGGAACGGGCACCCACGTACGGGCACGTCCTAGCTTATATATAGTACGGGCATGCCCTAGTTGAATGAATTGAATGAACACAAAGTCCCATTGCGGTATCCAAAAGATGGTTTTCGTAGTCGTGAAAGCAAACATGTCTTACACATTGACAATCTAACACATGATGAGACTCAACGGGTAAAGATTTTCCATGCCTTATGGGAAGGGACTTTCTACCATTCCAAACAAGGCCGATGACGACAACGATGACAAAAAAATTTGGCCCACCTCTGACCACCATGGCAAGGTCACAAAAGCATACTGCATAGATATGACACTGTGACACCGTTACCGGGTCAAAAGGGCCATCGCTCAAATTGCCACAGTATGACAAAGCGACACCATCACTTTACAAATTTCAACACTTAGGCAGGTTTGCAATCTTTTAGTGAGAGAATTAAAAAAAAAACTGGCTGGTGAAATGTCGTTTAAACCACGAGAAAAATTTCCCATCGAGACTAATCAAATGTGACAAGACTTGCAAGAAGTGACAGGAATCTCATTTGGTATTCACACAGTAAGTACTCCATAGCTCAATTAAATGAATATCGCCCATTTCTTTTTTTACACCTCATCAAATGCAACTTCGTGAATAAATGTGCTTTTAAATACACGAGCCTGATGACCAAAATAAGCCATTATAGATGGGCTTGAACGGCCAATCAAACCGAACAGAACAAGAATCTAAGCAGACAAACAAACATCCGATCAGAACACAACAGCTGATTACAACTAATACGGCACTATTTGCTGTCAAGATTTCGACCGATATGCCTCCACCCACATTATTACATCATTATACATACTTATACCAAGTTTTATTTAGTTCCCTTCAGCTGTTCTTAAGTTATTGTGTAAACGAAAACCTATTACATACAGACTCTGACCTTTGACCTCTTGACCCCAAAATCAAATCAGTTCATCTCTGCATCATAATGCATACTGGCACCAACTTTGATCAAAATCCCTATCGCTGGTTCACAAGTTTTTTTTTTTTGTTTTTTTTTGTTTTGTTTTTTTGTTTTTTTTTGTATACAATATCGAGGCTCGTGAAAGAGCGAACATTAATCACACAGAAAGACAAACCGACACATAAAACATATAACATAGGGAGTGGTAGACAAGATGGGGAGAGAGGGGGAAGGACACAAACACAACATTTGAGAGCAGGGACCGAGAGACATGGAGACATCGAGAGATCTGAGAGAGGGCGAGGGCTTTGGGGGGGGGGGGGCGTGGGAAGGGGGCAGTGGGAGAGGTATAAAACATATGGACACTGCCAGGACTTCCAGGAAAGAAGTTGGAATTTCAAACAAGGTGTATCTGGGGTGAATTAGCGGGGGTAGAAAAGATCAAGGTTTTGGATGGGGGAAGATAAGAGATGGTGGTGAACAGCTGTTTTAAAGACCTGGAGGGAGGAGTGGGATTGAAGGGAGTGAGGGAGTTTGTTCCAGAGGCGGGAGAAAAGAGGAATGAAAGAGTGAAGGTGAGCGGAGAGCCGAGATTTCGGCAGTTTAACCATCAGAGGGTTGCTGGCAGATCTTGTGCGACCTGTAGGAATATTTGGGGGACAGAGCACAGAGAGAGCTGGGGGTGCAAGGCCGGAGAGGAGTCGGTAGAAGACAGAAAGACCACCTACCTGCCTGTGGTGAGTGAGTGAAAGGCCCTCAGAGATAGCTTCATCGCGGGAGATTCCAATAATTCTGAAAGCTTTGGTTTCAACAGCGTGAAGCCGAGCTAGGTGTGAGGCAGGAGCACCGGCCCATAGGGGAGAACAGTATTCCATTGAGCTGCGGATGAAAGCCTTGTATGTGGTGAGGAGCTCATGTGTGCCGAGGAAGGACTTCGCACGACGGAGGATGCCCAGTCGGCGACTGGCTTTGGAGGCCAGCTTGGAAATGTGGTTTTCCCAAGAAAGATCATGGCAGATAGTGAGACCCAAAATCTTGAGCGACAGAACTTCTTGGAGAGGATTGTTGAGAAAGTGGATGGGAGGGTTGTCCAGTCGATCTTTTCGGAGAGACATAGTAAGAGTGTGAGATTTGTCAGGATTGAAAGACATGTTCCACTTGTTTGACCAGTCTGTGATTTTGTCCAGGTCTTCAGAGAGTGAGGAGGCAGCAGACTGCCGATCTGAGGGAAGAGGAATGGAGCGGCAGAGAGTGGAGTCATCAGCAAAGAGATAGAGAGGATTTTCGAGAGAGTCAGAGAGATCATTGATGAAGACCAGAAAAAGCATGGGGCCCAGAACACTGCCTTGGGGAACTCCAGCCTGAACAGGAAGAGGAGATGAGAGAAACCCATTCAGGGCCACACGTTGACGACGACTAGAGAGGAAGTCCGCCAGCCATGCGTGGAGATTTCCATGGATACCAAAGGAGGAGAGTTTGGTGAGCAGAGCGGGGTGCCAGACCGTGTCGAAGGCACGTGATATGTCGAGGGAGACAGCTCTAATTTCCTGTTTGGCATTGAGGACCTCCATCCATTGTTGAGACAGCAGAAGCAGCATGTCCAGAGTAGAGTGACCTGGTCTGAAACCAAATTGATGATCAGAGATCAAGCCATTGGAGAAGAGGAAAGATTTCATATCAGAAGCAATGATGGATTCCATGACTTTGCTGATAATTGGGAGAAGGCTGATTGGTCTGTAGTTGCTAGGATCTGTTTTTGCACCTTTTTTGTGCAAAGCGGTGATGTTGGCTGATTTCCAAGCAGATGGCAGTTGACCTTGAGCAAAAGAGAGGGTGAAGAGAACAGAGAGAGGGTGAGATAGAGCAGCAGAGCAGGATTTTAGGACCCGTGGGCTGATGCCGTCGGGTCCAGTTGCAGAATCAGAGTCGAGGGTTGACAGAAACTTTTCCACCTTGTCAGGAGGAAAGGACACGGAGTCCAGGAGCAGCAGGGTACGACTGGGTATGGTGGGTACAGAGAGGGATGGGTTTGGGACACAAGATTTAGAGGCAAACACAGAGTTGAGGCATTCAGCTTTTTCACGTGCGGAGTCAGCTGTGTAGCCGTTTGAGGTAAGGGAGGGGATGGAGGGGGAACAAACACCAGAAACGGATTTGACCAGACGCCACCAGGATTTGGAAGAGGGAGACAGATCAGAGAATTCGGTCTTGAGAACGGAGAGATATTGTTTCCTGGCTCTCCTGAGGGTGGACACACACTTGTTTCGGGCTTTGTGAAAGGAAATGAGATTTCCTTCCGTTGGATTTGCTTTCCAGGAGACGAAGGCAAGTTGTTTCTGGGCAACAGCCTCACCACAAGATTCCGTGTACCATGGACGGGAGGAAGGGTATGACAACTGAAGACGAGATGGGATAAATCTGTGCATGAGAGAGAGCAATTTACTTTGGAAGAATTCCCAGGATGAGTTGATGTCAGAGGTGGTAGAGATGGGAGACCAGTCCAGATGATTGATGGCTGCTTGAAGACCGTGCCAGTTGGCCTGAGTGAAATGCCAGACTCGTCGACGCTGAGCAGGCTCCCTGAGGATGGTCAGAGAGATGTCCACTTTAACAAGGACATGATCAGATGATCCGATCGGAGCAGAAGAAGAGCAGCAGACATTTTCAGGGAAGTTAGTCATAACCAAGTCCAGAAGAGAAGATGTTCCGTTGACTGAGATCCGGGTCGGGAAATTGACAGATTGTGTCAGTCCCAGTGAGTCGCAGAAGTCCTTTGCTGAGGAGCCATGGCTGGTGAGAGAGGTACCCACACCCAGCCAACTGGCATGATGACAGTTGAAATCACCACATATGAGGAAGAGAGAGTTGGGATGAGTAGATAGAAGTTGGTCCATATCATCAGACAGCGAGATGTAGATGGAGTCATCACTGTTTGGTGGACGGTACAACACACATATGAACAAGAGGTGGGAGCGAAGGGGAAGCCGTAGCCAGAGGTATTCCTGGGGGTGAGGTGGAGAGAGTGCAGTGCAGGGCGAGTGAGGAAGAGAGTTTTTGATAAAGATAGCAACCCCGCCTCCAGGACGAGGCTCAGGTCTATCATACCGGAGGAGGGAGTAGCCCGGGAGAGATACTATGGAATCAGAGACATCATAAAGGAGGAAAGTTTCTGTTAAGCAGATCACGTCTGGTTTGACAGAAGCAACCTGTATGGAGAGATCAGTTAAGTTTGAACGAAGGCCCCGGATGTTTGAGGTCCATACCGTTAATGAAGAGGAAGGGGGAGCATCAGATACAGAACAGGGGGGAGGAGGGGTAGGGTAAGATGTGGAAGAGGTGGAAGAGGTAGGGAGAGCTGTTGAAGGTGTGTCAGAGATTTCAGAATAGCTCGGAGAAAGGGAAGGATGGGGCGGACAAAAGGTTTGATGGTGATTGGGTGAGCCACAATGAGGTGTTATTTGAGGAGGGGGAAGAGCGAGGCAGAAGGTTGGGGGAGATGGAGGTGAGAGTTTGAAGGGGGAAGAAGCGGGGAGGACGCTTTGAGGAGGGGGAGTGAGCGGGGGGAAATTGAGAAGCAATGAGGGTGGGGAGATTTGAAGGGGAGGGGTGAGGGGGGAGTTTGGGAGGGAAGGGACAAGGGGAGGGATTTGAAAGGGATGGGATATGGGGGAGATTTGGAGGGGAGGGGTGAGGCAGGAGTCTAGGAGGGGAGGGGCGAGGGGGCGTCTTGGCGGGGAGGGGTGAGGGAGTAGTTTAGGAGGGAGGGGGCAAGGGGGGAGATTTGAAAGGGATGGGTGATGGGGAAGATTTGGAGGGGAGGGGTGATGGGGAAGATTTGGAGGGGAGGGGTTATGGGGAAGATTTGGAGGGGAGGGGTGAGATTGGATTTTTGAAAGTGTACGATTTATGGGAAACGAACATTTATTGCAAAATGAGTTTCTTGTGACCTTCGAGTTAAAAATACGTTTAAGGACGCTGGATGGAGGATGGAGTGCAGGAGAGTTTAGGGAATGTAGAACAAAGGCACTATAGGAGATGGATATTTTTTTTGGGATGAATTGATTTGGTGAGCAAGTCGAAAGCAGCCTTTTAAAGAAGAAGAAGAAAAAGGTGTTATAAAATATGACGGAATACATAACTTGAGGGGAAAGTGTAAACATTGAAGGTTAATGAGTGAAAACTATCTGGGGAAATGGGGGAGAAACACGTGGTCGAAGAACGAACGAACGAATAAGAATGAATAAACGAATGAGAACAGAGAAGGAAATGTTTTTTTTTTTTTTTTTTTTTTTTTTTTTTTGAGTTGAGATTTACACAAGGAAGTAGGCTATGGGTGAAAAGACTGGGAATACAGAGAACGAAAGTTATTGGATCACAAACGACGGACCACTGAGAGAAAAACAAAGCCTCAAGGTTGTACAGTGCACACTGTACAAGGCCTTGCTCGCGACACGGCAAACAGACGATCAATTTATGAAAGATAAACACCGAGAAACAACCAAAGTTGCACACAATAACTTCACACACCGAAAGATAAATACAGTTTCGACAAAATACAATTGTGAACAGACTTAACTTCGAAAAACGTGGAGACCGTGTGGAGCTTCGAAAATCCCTGCCGCCGTCTCCAAGATCTCCACGTTATCGTGGTAACAGAATTTTTACCTAACATTACCTTATGGGAGCCCTGGAAATGCCCGCTGAGCTGCTGTGCTGTGTCTGTGTATCTGTCTGTCTGTCTGTGTCTGTCTGTGTGTGTCTGTGTGTCTGTCTGTGTGTGTGTCTGTGTATGTGTGTGGAGCTGGAAATGCTGGAAATGGAAATGCTTATGGGAGCCCGCTTTGCGGGGAAAAATGGCCTCTAAAGGTGGTTTTTATTACCTTATGGGAGCGAGACATGGGTAATGAACGTAGAGCAGCAACGAAGGCTGGAAAGGGTGGAAATGCGAATGGTTCAGTGGATGTGTGGAGTATCGTTGAGAGAGAGGAAGACAAACGATGAATTGCAAAAGATGATGGGATTGCGAAAGAAAGATGATAGAACCTGTGATGGATGCTGTGAAGAGAAACAGGTTGAGATGCTTTGGTCATGTATTGAGGAAGGATGAAAGTGACTGGTTGAGAAGAGTGATGGAAATGAATGTAGAAGGAAGTAGAGGACCGGGAAGACCGAGAAAGACTTGGCTAAAGATGGTCGAAGAAGAAATGCGGGCAATGGGGTTAACAAGGAGAGATGCAGAAAATAGGGCAAAATGGAGAAGATTGTCATGGGGACCGCAAGGCTAACCCCCGCGCTAGCAGGGGAAATGGCCTTAAAATGCCTGTTGTGTGTTGTTGTATTACCTTTGACCATTCACTTCTCGACTCCAAAAATCGAATCAGTTTCATCTTTACATCATAGAACATACTTGATCTAAGTTTGATTAAAATCCCTTCAGCCATTCTCAAATTATCGTGGTAACGAAAACCTATCACAGACACACAGACTGACAACCCGAAAACATAATGCCTCCGGCGACTTCACCAGCAGAGGCATAAAAATAGGTATCTTGATTACTATTTTAATCACAAATGAAGACCCAAAAAAGAGAAACAATAAAATCAAGCAAGCAAAACCAAACATTAACGTTCCTCATCTTAAACTTATTCAAGGCACAACGAAAGTTAGAAAATGCATTTTTAGGAACCCAAGCAATCCTATTATTTCATGCTGGCCCATTCTGGATGTTTATTTTTAAAGTCTGTCAGCAAGTGACACTGCCTGTCAGTAAACTGCCGAAATCTCGGCTCTCTGCTCACCTTCACTCTTTCATTCCTCTTTTCTCCCGCCTCTGGAACAAACTCCCACACTCACTTCAATCACACTCCTCCCTCCAGGTCTTTAAAACAGCTGTTCACCACCATCTCTTATCTTCCCCCATCCAAAACCTTGATCTTTTCTACCCCCACTAATTCACCCCAGATCCACCTTGTTTGAAATTCCAACTTCTTTCCTGGAAGTCCTGGCAGTGTCCATATGTTTTATACCTCTCCCACCCCCCCCCCCCTTCCCATGCCTCCCCCCCAAAGCCCTCTCCCTCCCACAGTTCTCTTGATGTCTCCATGTCTCTCGGTCCCTGTTCTCAAATGTTGTGTTTGTGTCCTTCCCCCTCTCTCTCTAACGCTCCCGATGTTATTTGTTTTATGCGTCTGTTTGTCTTTCTGTGTGATTAATGTTCGCTCTTTCACGAGCCTCGATCTTGTATACAAAAAAAAAAAAAAAAAAAGGTCATGACTGGTAATTCCTGCATTTTTTGGCCACTTGCACTGTCTTTGGATGCTTCCAGAATATTCTGATCTTCGGATAGTCTGATATATATATATCTGTGCTGGTATATATATATGCCCCACCCTTCCACCTCCCCATTTGTTTCTCCCCACCCCTTTACCCATAGCATATGGCCATGTGTCGATATTGATACCATTACAGGTTATTTGATGCTTTCATCTCACTAAGTAATAGGGTTACACTAACTTATGATCACTTGTTAAAATTTTTACTGATTGTTCCGGAGTGTAGCTAAACATTTGGGTTATAATCCAGTTTTATTTACGTTATGGTTTTGAGCCGTTAATATGCTGCAAATTTTTCAATTTGGTGATATCGGTCTGAGTTCACAAGAGCGATGTGACTTGCGTTTTGATTGGCTGTCCAGCTTTGCCCACCCCCACCTTTGAGTATATAAGGAGGGTTTTGAGACTATTTTATCACTCTTGAGAAAGGTTAAAGGATGCATGTGTTTTTTCACATGTTGTTAACCGAAACGTTGATTCAATTATTTTACTGATTGTTGCGGAGTGTAATCATTGTTGGTTCAATTAGAGGTTGGAGATCTTACCATTGAGTCGTTTGAATTTACTCCCAACTGCAAATCTTTGCGTGTGTGTGTGTGTGTGTGTGTGTGTGTGTGTGTGTGTGTGTGTGTGTGTGTTGTCCCGACTCATATATATATATATATATATATATATATATATATATATATATATATATATATATATATATATTGTTGCGGATATGGGATTTGCATCCATCCATATCCGCTTGTAAATATTCCCCTATTTCCTCAATACTTCCCAACTCTCCCCAATCCCCCATTCCCTAGTCCCATTTTCTGTAAACAACACTCTGTAGACCCGACCTCCCCCTATTTCCCCCATTAAATGTCGCATCCAGGTCCACCGCATCTCAGGTAGACAACTATAGGACATCTTGCTAGTTATTCTTAGTCTATGTCAGGTAAGGATTCGTTTCCATTAATTCTGACCCTTCGTTGCACCAGAATGTGATTGTATGGCACCGTTAGGAAGTTTAGGACCTCCCAATACCTCCCCGCAGCTCTTCCTCACAGTTCTCTTCAACAACAACAACAACAACAACAACGAGCGCAGGGAGTGCGCGTCCTCACTCCGGCTTGGTAGGAGTGGTGGGAGGACACCAGGCCTTCCCAACGAGCCGCCATCGGACATGTGCTCGACGGGGTTACCAAACAGGGGTAGACCATGGCTC